>NC_141143.1:120626202-120938494 GCF_053477565.2 Lygodium microphyllum
CTCAAACTTATGGAAAATTCCCATATTCCCCAATGTGGTGTTCTGATCTAAAGGTTACCCATTCCTCGGGAGTTGCTGCATTGACGTTGTAAATCTTCGGGAAGTCGTACTTGCCATGCACCCCCTATCGTAATCCACTCCGTGTTTGCGAGGGTAGGGCATGTAGATATGATCATTCTGTTCTTCCTTTAGCGTACAGTAGAAGGCCATCCATGCATCAAAATTGGTGTCCCGAATCCTCCTCCACCACTTCGGCTGTGCCTCGTAACCTTGGACGGTTTTGGGAACTTGATAGATCTTATCTTGCCAGTAGTCCGCGGGTTCCCGCCTCCATTATGTGATTACAATGCTTAGCTCCTCGACCCATCGGTTTGCTAGAGTATTGCCCAAACGAATGATCCTTTCCACTACCTCTAGGGGTAAGACTCAGTCCAAGGCTTGTGGGTAGAGGAAGGAGAACTCAAAGGGTCGGGATTGGAGCTCCCGTTGTTGCTAGATAGTTAGCTTATTTGGCCGTTTGACGGGATAGTGATCCTCGCGTAGTGGCATGGGCTTGTCAGGAAGCTGTTGTGGCCATGCTCATGCTCTTTGTTGGGCTTGCTCCGCAAGTTTCGATCTTCTTCTTCTTGCAACAATAATGCGCTCGAGAACCTGGGCATCCTTTGGCTCTTCTGGGGGTAGATTAGGCAAGGGCAGACTGGGCTCTTTGATTTGCAGGTCTTCTTCGAAGTTTCGACTGGGGGTGGATGGGGCTAGTCTTGTTCCTCAAATCCAAGTTCCCTAAGCTCATTCGTGGAGAGTTCGGCTTGTCACAAGTAGTTGTGTTGCTGCTCCTTGGTTATGCCTGCGCCAGTTGGGAGTGCACACTCTTGCAGGCCGTACCTTAAAGCTTTGGTTGTGAACTCCAACTTCCTTTTCATTCTCTCCACCGAATCCTCGCCTTCAACTTGTGTGACATGAAGCACAATGCTAAAAAAGGCTTGCCTCTGCGTGTTGGAGCATGCTTCAGCGGTGGCCGACCACTGCTATGCCTTCTCTTCTAGATCTTCCTTGCCCCTTTCCATCTCCTGAGATAGGATAATTACCACCTGCTGCTGCTCATCCCACACTTCCACCATTTGGGTCTTCTCTTTATCCCAGCGGTCTTCGGCTATTCTTCTACCTTGATCAGCCATGGAGAACTACTAGTGGGCCTCTACAATCCTTTCTCAATAGTTTGTGTGTGGCTTTTTAGCACTACCAAGTGCAATTTTCTTTTAGTCATGGCCATGGCCATTAGTCCCTCCACTTCCTACTAGGCATTTCATAGGTTTTCTTGTAGGCTCTTGGTGGCTTCTTCTATGGCCTCTTCCTTCTCCTTCGACACAAGTCCCATCTCTCTCTTTAGCCTTCCTTGCTCCTCCATTGCCAACCACATCCTGAATACTAGGGCATCCTCCTATACTTAGCGTCGTTCTTTTGATGCTTAGTCTCCTTCCTACTGGCTCTCCCGTAGTTCTGCATACATTGCTCTTTACTGGGTTGATATTGAATGATAGGATGAAAACTCTGGATAAAGGATGCCCATTTGATATGTCGATAAGATATTTGGGGTTGGCTAAGTAAATGTCTAATACTTTACTGATCGGTCTTAATCATAAATTCTGAACCCATTAAGTAGTGTTTCCATTGTCTTAAGGCTTGTACAACAGCTAATAATTCTTTGTCATATGTGGAATATTTCAGTTCAGAGGGTTTCAGCTTACAACTAGAATAGGCTATGGGATGATTATCTTGCATAAGTACGGCTCCTATTCCTGATCCGCTAGCATCAGTCACTACTAAAAAGAATGGTCTATTAAAATCAAGCAACCGCAGGACAAGAGCATGGGTTAATGCATGTTTCAATTAGTCAAAGGATTTCTGTTGATTATCGGACTAATGACAAACAATACCTTTCTTCAGAAGTTTGGTTAATGGTAAAACAAGTAATGAAAAATTACGTACAAACTTCCTATAGAAACTAGCAAGACCTAGGAATGATCGTAACTCATGCACATTTTTAGGTACAGGCCAATTCAATATTGCATCTATTTTCTTAGGGTCAACTTTAATTCCATCAGATGATACAATATGACCTAAATACTCAATTTCTGTTTTAAAGAATTCACTTTTTTCAGGATTTGCATACAGTTGATTATCTTTTAATAACTGGAAAACCAATGACAAATGCTCATAATGTTCTTTCTCATTTTGACTAAACACCAAAATATCATCAAAGAAGACAATTACACAATGCTGATATTTTAAAAATATACGATTCATCACTCTACTAAATGTAGCGGGTGCATTAGTCAATCCGAAAGGCATCACTAAAAATTCATAATGACCAAACTGTGTCCTAAATGCAGTCTTGAATATGTCAGACTTATCTAGTCTCACATGATGATAACCAGATTTAAGGTCTATTTTACTAAATATAGTAGATCCTTGCAGTTTATCCATAAGGTCATCGATTCTAGGAATTGGATACCTATTCTTTACGGTGATCTTATTTAAAGCTCGATAGTCAATGCACATACGATAGGTATTATTCTTATTCTTGACTAACAGAACAGGTGCACCAAATGGAGAACTACTAGGTCTAGTCAATCCTCTATTTAGTAATTCCTCAACTTGACTTTGAATTTCTTTTTACTCTATCTGGTTATGCCTATATGGTGCTTTGGAAGGTGGTTGTGTACCAGGAATCAAATCGATTTTATGGTCTTCTGGACGTGAAGGAGGTAAACTAGGTGGTAGATCTTCGGCAAAACAGTCTTTAAAATGTGCAAGAAATTCTTTATGCCTAGGGTGCATATGATTTTCTTTTACTTGCAGTTCATTCACCCAAATGAGATAGGATTTACTACTTTTGTGTAATGCACGTTTAGCTTGAGTATGCGAAAGCAGTGGAAAAGCATTAGATGCATGCATACCATACAATGTAATATGTTTTCCTTGAAATTGAATATTAATTGAATGTGTGGAATAATCTATATCTGGGTTATGCTGGTGACGCCAAGGCATACCTAAAATAATGTCACTTGACTGTAATGGAACAACTAGAAAATTTCTTCTTTCAGTGTATTGACCAATTTGAATCTCTAAGCCATACACTTCCTGTGTACCATTATACCTAGTGCCTAAAAATGCTGCTTTGATACGATAATGCGTAGGTACAGTTTGTAACTTCAATTCTTTTACTAGCTTTGCTGAAATAAAATCATGAGTACTACCATAATCATGCAAAATAATCTTTTCCTTTCCATGCATTAAACATTTCATAGTCAATAAAGAATGTGGAGTTGGCATACCTGGTAAAGTATCCGAAGGAGTATTAATGTCGTCCTCATCTTCCGTGAAATCAGGCATATCTTCATGTTCGTCATCTTCCATTGCTCCAAGGTAGTTGATATGGGCAGGTGGCTTCTTTGAATGGCAATTTGGTGCTAAATGTCCATGCTAGTGGCATTTATAGCATACTATAGGCTTGGCTTTGGTTACATTGTTTGCAATGGCAGGAAGTCTAGGGACATTAGGATTTGGCTGTGGAATAGGCTTGGGGTTTTGGTTGGTATTAGATGGTAAAGCAGGTGGTTTTGCCCAATTTTTACAAAAATATGATGAAGGAAAACGACCTTGATTAAATCTTCTAAAATTTGAGTTGAATTGCTTAGATCCATAGTTACCATTGGCTTGGAATTGCTGTGGACGTCTGTCTCTACCTCGCAGCTTGTCTTCAGTGTCGTGAGCTAATGAAATTGCGTCTTCAAGAGTAGCAGGCTTGAACATATTAACTTCAGCGTAGTAATGTCCAAGGATTCCAGACATATACTTGCACTTGTGTGTCGCTTCAGGTACGTCTTCGAGCATGCATAACTGGAGTAATGCATTCCAAAAGCGTTCGGTGTACTGAGGAATAGGCTCACGATCCCGTTGCTGAAGAAGATCCCATTGCTTTATGGCTTTCTCATGAAATTGTGGAGGAAGGAAATTTTGCATAAACTTCTTCTTGAAATTCTCCCAGGTAGTGGGACAATCTATACTCTTTCGTACCACTGTCCACTAAAGAGATGCTCTATCCACTAAATGATTAGTGATACACTTGATTTTATCTTTTTCTGCAGGTTTCCTCATGAAAGTAGTCGTCAAACTGACTAATGAATGCAAGAACAGTTTTTTCCTCTCGAGTGCCATTGAAAGTATAGAATTTGAAATTTCTTTTACTTATCTTTGATTCCTTGTGGATGGTTTGAGCTTCGAGAGTCGCGTCGATGGTACGTCGGATAAGATCTTCAGATTGAGGTTCTTCTTTGTCAGTAGTTGATCTTTGTAAAGTTGCCAATTGAACTTGCAATGATTTCCTAGCCCTTCGTTCTTCATCCAATTGCATCATGATTAAATCCAGCTTTTGCTCCATCGTAGGTTCAGGTAGGTCGCCTTCAGCCATTAAATCATCCATATGTGATTCCGCCATTCTGCAAAACTCAAAAGACATCTCACTCTCAAAATAAAGTTAGTGGGATGAGCGTAACTCAAGTTCGGGAATACAAGGCTTATGTATTTTTGGGTGTGGCTTTCACAATCTTCGAAAAATCTGCGTTTTATCCTTCTTCGTATGCTGAAAATGCTTTAGCAAACCTGCATATGGGTAGAGTACCTTCCAATGAACAACTTTGCAGTTCGGAGTTTCTGCGCAAGAACAACCCTTCTATGCTTTTTGAACACAAGTCAGTTTTGACTCCAGTTGACTTGTCTGACTTGCAGAGTACCAGACTAATGTGACTTGCAGAGTTTGTGGACTTGCAGAACTTAGTTGCTTTGTTTGACTTGCAGAACTTGACTTGAAAGAACTTGCAGAATCTGATTGCTCTGGTGTGACATGTGGTTTATGACTTAGCTTAGTAGTATAACTTATGGCTTACTAAGCCCAATTCGATTTCGAGGTATCGCGGCATGCTGTCATCGCGTTTGAAGTTAGCGAGTACATACTGATGCTGCCTGAGATGAGATTTTAGTTATTAAGCTTATTAAAGCTTAATACTAAGCTTTATAGTTTTTGAGTTTTAAGCTTTTAAGCTTATAGACATTGAAACTTATCTCTGGTTCTTCACGACTTGTGTGTGAGGATGTAGGAGTGGTCCTCCATCTTTGCAAGCTGGTCCTTCGCGATCCGATGATGGAAACAGAGGTTCTTGATTGCTAGGAATCTGCTTGTATCGACCGTTCGCGACGACATTGACCGTAGAGCCCGATCGTTCCAGGAGCTCCGCCTTCGCACAAGATGGGTAGCGATTGGAAGCTCTTGATCTCAGCTTCGCTTTGATACCACTGGTGCGCAGATCGAATGCTGTACGCTTGCGTAGTGAATGCCAGAAGGTCCCCAAGAACAATAGAACTCTACTTTTTGCACAAAATTCCATGTAAAAAGCATGAACGACATGAACAAGAGACCAATTGGGTGCAATCTCCCCCCATGCCTTGTGTGAGCGCTCCACAAAGCATGTATTTTATGTATTAATCATCTTCAAGCTCAAATAATAGCCCAAATTACAAAATAGCAAGCTTTTAGCTTTTGAGTTTGCTTTAGCACAAAATAGGAATAAAGCTAATGGGCGGTGCCCAAAGAGTCTGACATGCCCAATACAATGTCCAAGTATAAATAACATAATCGTGCGCCCATGCGCATACAAAATAATAATAAATATCCAACACCTCAATAAATAGGCGCGACAAAATATAGGCGCCATGCCTAAGGTATGCGCCCATCAAAATATAGACAATAAATCGAATACTCGCTATCCTCCAATGCTTTCCTCTGCCATTGCTGCTATCTCTACACATCAACTGAAGCATTCACAATCATTAGTAAAATAATACAATTAAACTGACAAAAGTGAATACCTAGCAGTCTTCACCTACATAAATAAATCAATTGGTTAGAAATCAATCCTAACCTTAATTTATTACGAGTGCGCACTCTAAACTCATAAACGTTTATTAATTTAATATGCATTTTGTGGAATCACCCGCTATGGAATCACCCATGTACACACTAAATTAATGAAACGCCCGAAAAGGACAGGCGTCCCCATCAACTTCTCGCACAAAGAATCCACTTTGTGTATGAGCCCCGGTCATCAAAGTTTATGGAATCCACCGTAAAACCTCACGGAATCCACCGTGGCACGGAATCCACCGTGAAATATGCCTCCTGGCATCACTTCTGGGTTTGGGATGTCTGCCAGAGACTTATCCCATCCACCGTGTGCACATCATTCTTATTAATATCCAGCATTGCGTATACGTCTCTTTGATGGCATTTTTCAACCTAGGCCCTTCTCCACCATTGCAGGCACCTCCACTTGGCGTTCTTCTCCTCCCATCGTCCTGACTATTATTGTGCCTAGTTTCTTGCATCATCAAAGCTTCTTAAGAACTTTGTGCATATGCTATAGTCAACTGCTTGCCCTACTTTCTCCACATGCTTCCGGAGGGTGCATTTATCCACCAACTGTTTTATAGTCAGCTCTTCCAGGATGGCTTCGTCCAGATTTAGCATGTGCTTGAAGGTGAATTGGCTGAAGTCCCTTGTTTCTACACTTAGACCGCATCTTGTTTGTTCTTCCTCTATGAAGGGGAGTTTTCCACCTTTATCTTGCCCTGCCATTGTGGGTACCTATCATTTACCATACTCCAACATTAGTATTCCTCAGATGGCTTTTTGGTGAGCAGGAAATTGATTTTGCTTCCATGAAGAGAATGAACAAGTTGAATTAAAGACATGAAATTTTCAAACAACAGCCTATTCATTCCTAGTCTTTCCTACTTTTAACTTTGATTAAGCCTTTTTGTTTCCTTCTTACCTATGTTTTCTTAATCACCTAATCACCTTACCCCCATCGGGAAATGATGAGAATCCTTCCTAGGATTGGACATGGGAGAGACAAGGGCATTTAAGCACCGTATGGTGCTATCTACTTTGGCATAAGCCAATTGTAGAAGTTAGGGTTGTATTCCAATTGAGCATGATGATCAAGATTACGAGGGCTAACACATACTTGGGTAATGTAAGTTAGAACATCGATTAGAAAATCACCCAAGTTAATGCAACTAGCCACATGTAGCTCCTCTTCCATAAGGATGCGATCAATGTAAGGGTGGGCCAAGACCTGGTCGTCTAGGTGTTTGTTTCAAGTGATAGCTAAGACCTTGAAAGAAGTTGGTGCTATGTAAGTTGGGTCATTCTAGGTTGTTTTAATTGCACGTCGCTGCTTAGCATTAGTCATTACTTGGCAACCCTATTTCTCCCATTGGAGACATAGATTACACCATTTTTTAAAGGAACGATGAGTCAGAGTCAGCAAGGCGAGTGAGTTTCTCAAGCTCAATGGGTGACACAGGCCTTTGGGGCTTGCGATATGATGCTATTAGCCGTCTGATGAGCACGTTCTCTTTTGAGATTTCACTATTATCAATCAACTCCTTGCTTCTTAGAGATGGGGTGGCAAGTGATGGTCGTGGTGGGCTATGCCTCTAGGATTTCCCTTCTTGGGCACGCATATCCAAGTGTTGCCTTTGTAATATCCTTGGGCTCACAAAAGATCTTTGGGGATCCATTGCGGCTTTATTATGTGTCTATGTTGATAGCATCAGGTCGGTTTCTTAGGTTTCAAATGATAGTCATTAGCCATGTGGGGCTGGGTTTGTTGGCTATGAGTAGGTCACTTTTGGTGCTTTGGTGCCCATTTAAGCGTGGGCTCTGTGGCTTTGGGGACGGCCTTTGTTGCTGGTGGTTTTGTAATCTGGATGGGTTGTGATGAGTCACAACCCCCCTCCCTAGGCTTGGTCCTAGGGTAGCTCTATCAATGGCATAGCAGGCTTTGGTGGAGAGTTGTTGCCCTTACTAAAAGCGGTCACGATTTGAACATTACCAATGGAAAGGTGAATACGCTGCAGATCGTAGTACATGTTACAATGTGCTTGCTTCTTGAAAGTGCATCTTAGTAGCAATTCTTGACCTGCATCCTTCATATTTGGCAATACATAGAAGAGGACTGGTAGGCTCTTAGACTCGATAGAGACTGCGATCTTGCACTTCCCTAGGAGTGCATATGAATTGCCCCAGAATGGGCTGAGTTTAGCATTGGTGGGTTCTAACTGTGGTCGACCAATGAGGGTCCAATGAGTGTGAGTCAAGACATTGAAGTTAGCTCCCTTGTCAATCAAGACATCAAAAGTGTGTGTGCGTCCCAGACGGTAGCCGTGATGCGTAGGTATGCTGGTGCTACTACCTCTTCATCCTCGTTCTCTAGTTCGGTGATGATGGCTACGGGGATATTGACAAGGGCTTCTAGCATAGGGGGTTCATGTAGTGGGTGTGTGGGAGGGTAGTACTTCTTCATGCGACTACCATTAAAGAAGCCTATACCCTCACCCTCAAGGGTTTCAAGTTCTACATTGCCCATCCTACTAATGGTGTGTACTCGGAAAGGTACCAATCCTTGAAATTTTATTTTCTGTTTGTGGCCCTTTATCGAGTAGAGAAAAATAAGTTCTCCTTGCTCAAAGTTGCGTTGTTTAATGTGCTTGTTGAACCACATGTTCCATCGTGTTTTCTCACAAATTAGGGCACGGGTGGCTAGGAGCTGAGTTTGAGTGAGTCATTCCAATTCCATGAGGCGGTTGGTCCAAGCTTCCTTCCCTTCCCATCTCTCCTGTACTGCTATCCTCGAGCTAGGGACAAAGAATTATAATGGCAAGATTGCCTCAGCCCCATAGGTCAGCATAAAGGGCATTTGTTCGACAGCTGTTTTGTAGGCCATCCGATAAGCCCATAATGCTGCCATAAGTTTGTTGTCCCAGTTACTTCACGAGGTAGAAACTACCTTCGTAAGGACATTGACTAAGATCTTGTTCGTGGATTCTGCTTGGCCATCAGCTTGAGGGTAGTAGGGTGAGGATTTCTTGTGGATGACTCAAATTGTTAGCTCTATGCCTTGTCCAACAACTTCTCTTGTAGATATTCAAGATATGTGATCAGCCATGTAGTGCTACTTGTCCTTGCGTACCACCACAAAGAAATCAAATTCTAGAAGAAGAAGCAACCATCTAGCAATGCATCCAGTAGCGCATGGCTTATTCATGAGATACATCAATGCTTGATGGTCTACAAAAAAGGTGAAAGGCATGGCCAGGTGGTAGTGTTGAAAATTCTTTACAACGAACACCATGGCTAGCCCCTCCATTTTTGTGGTGGAGTAGTTCATCTCCGTGTCAATGAGTTGTCTGCTAGTGAAACTCACGGGGTAATCCCTGTTATGTTTACCAGACTGGCACAAGACAACTCCAATAGCAAATTTAGATGCGTCTATATGCACATGGAAGGTGATGTTCCAGTTTGGGGCTTGTAAGATTGGTGCAATTGTAAGAGCCTTCTTCAACTACTCATATGATCATTGGCACTCATCAGTCCACTCGAACACAATCAACAGCTTATACAATGGTCTTGCAATCAATGCGTAATTCAACATGAAGCGTCGATAGTATGGTGTGACCTAAGAAACATTGAACTCCCTTATAGTCCTTTGGTGGCGGCAAGTCGATAATGACCTGACTTTGGAAGAGTTAGTGGCTATGCTATTCTTAGACACATGACAGGTTGTTTTTCCCACTACAAGATCACTACCCTGTCACCATTCTTAAACTTCGTGAAACATTTTGGTAGGTTCTACGGTTTCTTCTACTATTTTGCCTCCAACTTCTTTGGCTATCTTCTCCTATCTTTCTTCAATTGTTTGCATCTCAGGTGGACTGGCATGTCCCCCTTGGTGCATTTGGTCCTAGGAGGTGGGGGTATCTCTGGGTTACTCTCTGTGTATTGACCTTCGATTCAAAATTAAACTCGCAATCCTCGCTAGAGGAAGGAGTTTCCCTTGGTGGTCGTGTCTCAGAGGGTTTGTCTGTCCTAAGCAAGGGTGCTACCGGTGGTCAGGCTACTCCTGCTTGTTCGTACTCCACTGCTCCTATGTGCTCCAACTAGGAGCAATCGCATTCCATCCGCATGGCAAACTCAGATTCGGCAAGAATCTCTCCTCTCTCAACCCTGTAGCATTCCCTCTTTGGGGCTTGGAGTTTGCTCTTATCTGCTCTATTACCCTTCCTTCGGTGTTGTATTCTATGGTGTCTATTTCTTCCTTGCTTTCCTCACTAACAGAGAGGTAGTCCTAGTACTCATCATTAGGATTGCCACCTTATGACTGCTCATCATCTCCTAGACTCTCATCTCTAGCTTCTTCCTCATCGGTGACTAAAGTCCAATTGTACAGTAAGTTCAGATCATGCACCTTGGTCTATCTCCACTTAGGTTCATCCAGCAGTGTCTTTGAGAGGCTTGAGATTAGCAGCAAGGTTGCTTATCAATTTGCTTGTCAGATACTTGTTGAGGATCTTGTAAAGTTCTAGCCTATTGCTAGGAACATGGAAAGAGATTGGCCTTGGTTGGCTACTTGAGCTCCTGGCCATCATGCACAATGGCACTGGGGGCTCCTTCTTTGACACACTCACAATTTTTGTAGCCTGTTTGTACATCCCCTCTTCATCTGAAAATGGGAGATTGATGATCACTAGGATGTGCATCCAATCTCACTCATCCTCAAGATAAGGGATGTATTTGGTCAAAGACCCGTAAGACTTCCTTACTGGCTCATCGCCTTTAAGCATGACAGAGATGGCATCTAGGTCAATAGGGGTCATCTTCCATGTGTCCATCTCGACCTTTACTACTTCCGTTTAGTTTCCTAGCAAGATTAAACTGTTGCCTCAGTCTTCAATGATGCGAGTGTTTCTCACCCAGGGTGGGCCTAGCAGAATGCCATAGTCTATCCCTTCATGAAGTTCACAGAGAATTGGACACCCACGATCTTCACTGACCAATTCTTCAAGACTTCAAATGGCCTTACTTTCATTTCATTAGCTAGAGTGACATTGAACCTAGCTATTTCAATAGGCGGGTTTCCCTAAGCCTGGAGCAAAACATGGCTCAACACACTCACTTCTACCCCAGTATCTACGATTCTCTTCCATGTTACATCTCCTAGGGCTAGGATAGGCAAGACTGCAAGCATCTCAGTGCCTTTCCAAAAGGCATTGATGCGTAGTGACTTTGGCACTGAGTGTAGCACCAAGCTGGGTATCTGCGTGACTGCATCGTGATCTTGCAAGTCAGCTGCAATATGCTCCATCGGTTCTTTCACCTAGTGTTTCAACTCCTTCCATAGTGTGGGGTGCTACCTAAGCAGGTCTTCTACACTCAGAGTCATTGGAGTGGTTACCAACATTGCGAGGAGGTTGTTGGTTGCTTGCCTCTCTCCTAGGGTTGTGCCTCTTGGCCATTGGTCTTGACTGATTGATTGGTCCATAACATCTAAAAGTGGCCTAGGAGGCACCGCCTATGGCATGGGTGCGTTTCTCAACCTTGGTCATACAGGCAAGACTGGTGTGCTCACACTAGAGAGATCCTCTATCTCGTCCTCTAGGATAGGCTCAGCATCCTTGAGGTGCTCCTGGGCTTCCTTTATCCACTCCTTGACTTTGGATATTACTTCAAGTTGATGCCTAGGATGAGGATACTCCCCTACCTTGGCACTTCCTGTCTCTGCCATCTTTGGATTAGTAGTCTCTACCTGTGCATTCCTGACCTTCATGCCAGTCACTAGCATTGTTACACCCTCAGTCTTAAGTGTGACCTTTGCGTCAGTATTTTTCTTCCTTCTCCTTTGACTCTTCTTTCCTATTGAGGCTACATCTAAATTGCTGGGACCTGGCAGTGATATGCCCGCTTGCTTTGTCTCTGCTCTAGTCATGACATGTAGAGGGATTGGTGTATCCTTGCTGTCAAATGTCTCGACTCAAAATAACCCCAAGGGTACTGATGGCACGATTTTTGAGCTAGGGAATGGCTTCTGTCTAGGGCAATCAGTGAAGAGATGAGTGATGCCGCACTCGACACATCTAAGGTCAACTTTTTCCTTATTCACTTGTTCTCTCTTTGGACAGTGTGATGAGATATGGCCTAGGTGATTGCAAGTCCAACATGAGATTGGATCTTCAATTGGCCCTGCGAATCCTCTTCCCCTACTCTACCTAATGTCATCACCGGTATTGGTCGATAGTCCATTAGGATTGGATTGCCGTCTTCGTCATATGAGACATAAGGGTTCACATAGGCTTTGTCATCGTTAGGCTCCTCCACATAATGGATTGGAGCATCACTCTATGGATGGGTCATGTAGGGTCCTGGTGGTTTGGATATGCCTGTGAGGTTGATCTCCATCCTAGGGATGATGGGTTTTGCATCATCTGGTTCTAGGAGCGCCAACTAGGCTCATCTTCCAAAGAAATTTGGTAGCCTGTCCCTAGGTATGGCAGATTATACTGCTGAAGATGGGGGAATCTCCTTGGAAACCTAGAGTGCATGGCATCATGGCCAAACCTACCACAATTCGTGCAAGGCCTAGATCTAGGATCTTGGCAGTTATTTGAAAGGCGATTGCTACCACATGCACACATTGGACGTGCGGTCGCATTGGTTTCCTCACCAATTCATGTAGTCGTGCTAGCTTCATTCTCACCTTGCTGGCCTTGATCTACACTCTTCCCCTTGATCTACACTCTTCCCCTTGTCCTGCATGCTAGGGGTTGATCCCTTGCTCAAGATTGTGACCCTCTCTGAGGTCCTCTGGTTGGGTCATAGTTTGAAATTTGAGAGCTTCTCTCTCTCAGCTAGTCATCCACCCTAATTGCTTCATCAAAGACCCTAGCTAACACGTCTCGCTACAAGCTAGAGTTACTTTCCAAAGCCTTGTACAACTCCTCGATGTGGATTCCATTCATGAACTTGGTGGAGATAGCTCTTTCATTGGGTCACTCATTCATGGGGATTCTCTTAAAGAGGCTGTGCACATGAGTGACGTAGTCTCTTATGTCCTCCTTGTACTTTTGAGTGACATTCATTAGTTGAACTATGAGGTTATTAGAGTATCCTACTTTTGAGAATCTCTTAATGAAGATATCTTTTAGTTGGGCAAAGTTTCCTAGCTCAGCCATGTCTAAGATGGTGTACCATGTCCAACCTTTATCGCCTAAGTAGAGTCCAAACGCATGGGAGTATTCATTGGCCTCGCAAACTTGCTCGAACTGCTCTACAAAATTGTATAGGTCACTACTAGGCTAGTACTTGTCCAGTTGCTTAGCTACTACAAGGATTTTTGATTGGCTCTTTGCCCCCTGAGTAATTCCTAGGCCTGAGAGTAGCGAGGTCACTAGTGCTGCTGCACTTTGTTCAGCACTTGTGTTGTCCATGAGCCGCTTGGTCATAAGCTCACTTAGCATGAGGTCTACCTCTAGCGCGCGCTCTCTCTCTCTCTCTCTGCATTTGGTCTAGCCTTGCTTTTGCTGGCTAAGGCTAGCACGCATCATGCTTCGTGTACATCTATGTCCTACTGCAACTTCCTAGTTCTTTGCTCATGGTTGAGGCCACTATGCCCTGTAGCGCTTTCCTAACTGCTTTCCTCTCTTCCTCTAGGCTTGCCACTACCTCCTCTACTGGCCTACCGTGGATTACTATTTTGGTCAGTAGGTCATATTTGTTGACCATGTCTTGGACCTTGATTGGGAGATCACCTCTTTGGTCTGTGTTTTCTCTTGACATTGTTCCTGCTTCCTACTCCATGAGGTTGTCGATTAGTCCGAGCAGCTTTGCAGCACACCCTCAATCTTGCTATTATTTCTGTCCTGTCATCGTCTTCAAGGTCCTATTAATGGGGCTCTGAGGCACCTTGCTGCGTTTTGGGGTTTCCTCCTATTAGTGGGTTCCTTCGAATTAGTATGTATGAGTGTGTTCCTTGTTATTGAAAACAATCCTCAGCTTATGTAGACTCACTGCTGGGTGCTCTATTGTGCACGGTGCAAAATCAGGCTTTCCGTCCTTTTGGTGCACTCGTGTGAAAGGAATCACTGTGGGGTGCACAAATAAAATAAAATAATCATATAGGTATGTCTACCCCCTTGGCTTGTCTATGACCTAGTATGGCTCTAAGCGCGGTCTCTGGTTGCTTCTAAGGATTTTCTGGGGTCTATGCTACTCCCTCTATGCTCTATCAAGGTTGGGTCACCATATAAGGGTCGGTTTTTGGCTCTAAGTCAGGTTCGTGGTCTCTTGGCCAGGCTGCTAGGGTCACTTCTAGACTACACCATTTTGGTTTTCTTTGGTTTTTGGCTTTGGCGAGCCGGGTTGGGTTTCTAGGGGTGTTTAAAAATGTGTCCCAATCTATCTTAACCTAGGGAGGTGGTCCTATTCCTAGTTCTCTTGTCTTCTTCCCAACTGGTATGATTCCTAGAATCAGACGTCCGATCTTGGTGGTTCGATTGTGCACCCAATTGGATGGTCTGATTAGATCGGGCTAGTTTGACTTAGAGTTTGGTTCGATTGGCAATTGGGTGTTCGATTGATTGGTGGTTCGACTAGACCAGTCGGATGGTTTGATTGGGAAAGGTCGTTTGATTGGATTGGTTGGGTGTACGATTAGACTTGGGGTGGTGGTCCGACTCTTGAAGTCAGATGGTCTGATCGCCCGACTCTGGAAGTCAGACCAGGACACAGTGGTCCGACATGATGGGGCGCAACACGACGATTTTGATCGATTTCTTCAAGCTTGGTTCACGGCTGCCTGCAAGGCTTTCCAGATCACATCTATGCCAAGCAAGAAAGGGTTTTGCTTACTTGGATCAAAGGAAAAGCTCCAAAATCAAATGCCATGATCTCCTCTAGTTAGCAGGTCTCTCTCTCTCTCTCTCTCTCTCTCTCAAGCTCTCCTTAATCTCTCAAATGCAAAATGAGGTCTCCCTTGCCACTCCTGGCCTCTTATTGCCCTGCCCAGTTTTGCATTCACCTTAATCTTGCTCCTCTTACCAACATTTAACCCAAGATTTCATTTTTTGCCCTTCTTTTCCCTGTTTCAGTCTATTATACAGTAGCAAAAACCCTACTATGTGCTCACACTGTTTTGCTCCTAACCTACCTAATGCAACCAAAAATCATAAGACAATGCTTAGGCTAAATCAATCTACTTATCTACACATCAGAAACCCAAAATACTGACTTGTTCCAAAGATTAGTACTCCTGAATCTCCTATCTACCTCAAGCATTAGTTTGGGGATAAAACCCTACTTCCATGCTCGATTCAAAGCGTGCGCCGCTCAAGACTCGAATCCATTTTTCCCAACAACAGAACCAAAATGAAGGGAGCTCTCTCGCTCAACCCCTGAGACCTACGGACCACTTATTGGTCAAGCATTTCAAGCCGAGCGGCCATGGCTACCTCTCACATAGTCGACATGCTCTCCCTACCTATGGGGTGTAGTAAGCTGACCTTGATGCTTGATTGAGTACCTTCCTCTTTTATGCACACCTATAGCTCCATGATCCTTGAGGCAAGCTCAAGCAAGTTCAATCCCTCTTTGTCAAGCTCCATCCTCCATAGCCACGCGAGACAAGACAAGAAAAGAGAAGAAGATGAAGAGAGAAGATGGGGAGCTTCTTCTTGTCGATCCCTCACTCTCACACACTCACTCCCTCACTCTCTCACACTCCCTCACTCCCTCACTCAAGCATACACAAGAAGGCAAGAAGAAGAAGCTTTTTGCCACACACAAGAATGACCTCTTATTAACTTTTTGAGCTTTATATACAAAACTCTCTTTCCCTTGGTGGGTGGTCATTCCCTTTTTACATGGCCTAGGCCCTTTGGTCCATTATTCTCCTATCTTCCTAGATTCCTTCATATTGCCCATCTACCTTTACAATTTGCACAGGAGGGAGCCCGACGCTCTTTTACAATAGTTTCAAGGGCGTCTTGTATTTAAAAATTCATTTTTCTTCGACTTGATTTTTGAGGTTGCCCTTGCACTTTTAGTCGTTCTTCTTCCTACCTTTTTCATTGTGTTCGATTTCCTTCTGGGCCACGTCTTTTAGGTCCCGACTTGCACTTTTCTATTTTTTCCTCTTTCTTCTTATGATGAGGTTAACAATTAGGAGCTCCAAGAGTTCAAAATCACTTGTTCGTATGATCTTAAGATCCAACTAGCTGTTTGTTGGTGGTTACTTGCCAAGTTTGCCACTATGAGACCTCTTGAATTCCCTAGTGACCAGGTCACTTTATTCCTTAATAAATTTATACGTTAATATTTTAACTTTATACAATAAATGATCATGCAACCAACCATGTCTACTTTTTATGAGTTTGAGTGCTAGCTATTGTGTTATGCATGGCTATTAAATGTGATGTATGGGAGGAATGCATAGAAGAAATTGAGATGGAATCACCGCTTATGACTATTCCAATTGCAAAGGTGTCCAAATGCTTGAAAGAAGACGAGTTTTGTGGTACAAAGGATAAGGGTCTCCAACCACATGTTTCAAAAGGTGACGTAGCCACCTTGTTCAATATGTTGTGTTCACACACATACACACACTCTCTCTCTTCCTCCATTTCAAGCAGTTGGTATCAGAGCTAGACACATGGGTTTTGTCTCATCACTACTTCTCTAGTGCCACCTATGCAAAGTTCACTGAGCCAACAAAGAAAGAGGAGTAGCTATTTTGGAGGGAGAAGTTGTTGTTTTTGGAGGAGGATTTGATGTCGTTTTCAGCTTGTATGCAGTCTTACAAGCAATCCTCTACAAGTAGTATCATGAGGATGCGAAATTTAAATGCTTTGCTTAGCATTTGATTTAAAGTTAATCAAATGTGCACATGCGACTTGCACATGAGGTGCAAGTTCATTATTTTGCAATGTGGGACCTAGGACCTTGAGATATAAGTTGGTATCAAAGGCACACATTGTAAAAAGTTATGCCTAATAGGTACTAGGTTATTTGGTGCCAAAACTTGGCCCAAAACATTTAATTAGCCATTGTTGTTCATGGTGATATTAGGGAATTGGCATTAATTAATCAATCAATGCTAGTTTTGATCTAATGATGAGTGCTCAAGATCACTTGGGTGATAAATTGGCCTAGCCAATTTTATTGTCAGCAATCATATCATTTTTTGAGTCATAAATAAATGTTAAATAAATTTTCAAATCTAATACTATTTAAATTAATTTAATAAAGTGACAAATGTTGAAATTTTTTTGGAAGGCTGTCGCTTGGCAAAATTTGCCCATGTAAGTTAAAAAAACGTATTTGAGGCTCGGGAAGAGAGAGAGAGGGCCACTCTAGCTTTTAGAGAGAGAGAGAGAGAGAGAGAGAGAGAGAGAGAGAGAGAGAGAGAGAGAGAGAGAGAGAGAGAGAGAGAGAGAGAGAGAGAGAGAGAGAGAGAGAGCTGCCATTGTTGCAATAGTTGAGAGCCGTTTTCAGCTATAGCAAGATATCGTCCAAGAGTTGGTGACATGCCCAGAAGAGGCTACAACATTAGTGACAATAGTCCAAGGGTTGGTTTAGCCAAGTAACATTATATTCAAGGTGTTTCATTGGTAGTCACACTTTTCATGGGTGTCTAGATAGGGCAAGAGTTGGTTTCTTCTATTTTCTCACAATAGAGATGTGAGTGTGTGCAGTGGAAGAGAAACACGAACACATAGAGAAAAAGAGAAAAGAGAAAAGAGAAGACATCACAAATGAAAGAGAAATCTGCATTGAATCTAGAAAGAATATTGAATACAATGACAAACTAATTAGTCCATGTATGCAACCTAAAGTATTAGTGAGATCATCGAATTAGGTTGGAAAATGATGATAGCACTGGAGATGGTAACAAAGACAGTGACACTGACAATGATGGAGATGCAGTGTGCAGCTGGTAGCCCTTGCTAGAGATGGAGATGAATGCTATGTTAGCTTGCCTATTTTAGGGTTGTTAGTCTGTTATCTCCTTGTTCTGAGGTCCTATCAAAGTGACACGGAGACATGGGAGCTTAACAAACTGAGTGTGACAACATGATAATGATTATGCTTATAAGAGTCTGTTTAAGCAGCAACATAGCTTCTATGGATAACATGATATTTGTTATGCTTATGAGAGTTCATTCACTTTTGACAAGCATCAAGATGATAACTATGCTTGCTACTAAGGACAATTGTATCTCAATGGTGAGCATTCAATTAATTTCTTTGAGCAACATCTCAATGAGCTTGGGTAGCATGTTTATATAGGACAAAGCAATGCAAAACACTTTTCTTGCTCATGTGGGTAATGAATATGAGGAAAAGCAAGAAGATGTGGTTGAGGAAGATCAACAAGAGGATGACAAAGTGGAAGAGTATGAAGTGGATCATGAAGAGCTTGACCAATACTCTTGTCACATGGGAGACAATGAATGTAGTGGATCATGAAATACAAGATTGAGAGTAGGATAAATAACCACATGGATCTTTTGAAGATAAAGGAGGATATATTAAAATTGAGCATAGTGATGAATTTGGGCAAGCTTATCGTGAGCATATGGATAGTCTGCATCAGCCCATACTCAATCAACGCTTACAAAAGAAGAGCTTCATACTTCTTTGGATGCTTCATTCCAACTGTTTGATCATGGGCACTATTATTGGGATGCATATAACCATAATGATGGCATTTTATTTCCTTTTGATTTGGGTGATTATGGATATGATTCTTTATACTTGTTTGATCCGATTGGTAAAGAACATATGATTGATGAAAATTTTCCTATTCTTGATGACCATTATGCTAATATTCCCTTTGATCCAAGAGGATTCTTTCTAAGAGAAATCAACATGCAACAAGGCATTCAACATCCAAGATTTTGTGCTATTTTATCTTCATGTTTTTTTGCATGTTTCCTATGGGAAGAAGGTTGGGTTTTCTTTGCAATATAACTTATTGTATTAAAAATATTATTATTAAATAAATTGCCTTATTTTCATCATAGTCATGGTTTCATTATTGGACACGATACCTCTCAATGTATACTTTGATATGACACCTCATTTGCTTGATTTGGAGTTGTCTATAAAGAGTTATGGCTCTTTTTCCATGACAATCCTGTTATCATAGCAAGTAGGAAACACACTACAGTCATTTCTTTTGTACTTATCACATGTGGGATCTTATTTAACACATAAGATCTATGGTTTTTAAGTTTTATCCATGGCATTCTTTTCCATATTTCAAGCTTTGAGGATAAAGCTTCTCGAGGCTGGGATAGCTTGTAATGTAGCAAATTTCTAGACCACTGCAAGAGTTGTGCTAAGAAATTGAAGGCCTAGTGACTTGAATTCTAGTCACTAAAATTGCGGCAATTTCACGAGTTTCAAGTGGCTATTCAACTAACAAACATTTGGGGCTAAATTTGTCACCCAAGGAGCACAATTCAAGGCCAACCAAGGGGAAAATTTGTTTAAAGGCTTACTTGTCATTTATGATAACAAGAGAAAATTGGAGAGCAAATGAAATTCAGGAAATCTCATTGTATTCCATCCAAATTGCAAATCCGAATTGCAATTCAAGATAAAGAAATATCATAAGGGACACTAGTTTTGGGCCAACATGCTATCTATTGTCCAAGTTTAAGTGGTAATATTTGCATTTTTAGTTTGTGTGAACTTTATTCTTGCTGTAATTATTGATTAATCAAGTCATTACCACCCTCTTCAAGATGGAAAGCTAATTTCATGTAGCCTCTCTCAACCTTGCTCATGATTTTCATTGCCTTGCTTGTCGTTTTCTCAATCTTACATGCCATTATCTTAGCCTTTCTCACACCCAATCCCAAGAAATTTAGGGGTTTTTGACAACCTGTTCAATTTTTGAAATTCCCATAAAAGTTTGGAGCTTTTGCTGAAATCGACTTGTATTGGTAGTGAAATCTTGGGATTCATCATGTGATAAAGTTTGACCTATAATGATTGCTCTTGGCACACCTATCTTGCAAAGGATATGTGGAGGATAGCTTGTTGTTACACTTGACCAGAAGAGATGGGATTTTAGAGATACACAAGCTTTGTCTTTGATAGCTCTATCGATGAAAAGAGCCACCACATCTCACATTTGGTCTTGCAAATCCTCACATGTAGCTTGGCTTGTTTTGGAGCAAATTTTTGCAGCTAGGAATGAGGCCCACATCTCTTTATTATGTAGAGCATTAGCCAATGCTCACATGAATGAAGATGATTCTATGATAGAAAGGACTCGAGTATGGTTGTCCAAGGAACATTAGCCACTTGCATGACCGATGGTGATGTTTCAACCAACCTCATGGATGACTATGCTTTTCTTACATGTAGTTATGATTCTTTTATGTATGGGCTATCCAATAATATAAGAGCAAACCAACATACTTGGTATTTTGGCAGTGGTGCACCACAAAGTATCACTTCTAGGAAGTCTTTGTTCTCTTCTATACATTCAACCCCTCTAGCAAGAAGATATAATGTGCCAACAACACTTCTCATGCAGTTTGTGGTATTGGTGAGATGCTGATTATAGTAGAGCAGATGACACATATTTATGACTTCTGGATGTTTCGTATGTGCTTGGAATGATCAAGAACTTTCTTTCAATGTCTACTTGTAATAGAAGTTGACTTTGGGTCATCTTGAGAATGGCAAATTCATTGTGTATGACAAAGAGCATGATTATGCATTGAGGATTTTTGGCACTTTATACAAAGGTCTATTTCTTTTGAATGATTATGTGAAGTGATCCGATGGTGCATTTTCAGTTGATTTGCTTACTCCAATGAGCAATGTGGAGTTATGGCATGTTAGATATGAGTTTTGGCAATCTCATGACTCTTCAAAGTGTTAGAATTTGCTAGTTCTAGGCAATGCCCAATGTAATTTGTGTGGTGTGGAAACTTATTAAAGTGTCAAAGTGGTGTGGACACTCTAATAATTAAAGTGTCAAAGTATGGTGTGTCTTAGGACTTTAAGTGTGGTGAAACTAGGCTCTAGAGTTAAGTTAACCCAACTCTAGTTAGCATGTGGGAGGTTGGTTAGGTTAACCTTAGACCTTAGTTGTACTTTGTACTTTCATTTGTATTGTTAACTCTTTAGCCAATACACTCTTTATCTCATACTATCTACTATCTCTCATTTCTCTCTCCTCTATAGCCCATTGCTTCTCACATTTGGTATCGGAGCCACACATGCCTTTCTTGTCATCGTCAGACAATGTCACCCACTTGAAGTCCTTACTACCACCTGAGCTCTCACTTAACCATTTTGAAGAAGGAGAATTATTTTCCCTATCGAGATAGTACAACACTTTGCATAGCTATATTGTTGATGCCAACTCTACCCACCGCCTGCTACTCTGTAGCACTGCTTGCCTACAACTGTGTAGGGCTACTCCCTAGTGTTACCACCTTCTTGTGATGCCCTACTTAGCTAGAGCTACCAAATTTTCCAACACCTCGCCAAGCTTCCACCTACCCACTAGTTGCGTCACCTTGTGCCACCCTACTTAGCCACCAACATTGCCATTGCTGCTCAATTCAATCATTCTGCAACTCTTGATCCACTCGACATGCATCAAGAAGAGGTGAAACAACACAAAATTTGGGGCTTTCTTGATTTTTGGGTCCAAAATGCAACTTGAGGTGCAATAAAGTTGTTGGTTGCTATCAGCTCGCATCTCGAGGTGACATTTCATTGGATCCTAAAATCTATTCAATTTCTCAAAATATATTCAAGAAAATTTGAGGCTTTTGTATTTCACATATCCCAAAGTAAGAAACAAGTATAAGTTCAACATTCATTTGCTATTTGATATAGACTTGGCACACAAATAGGGTGGAATTTTTAGGATTTATAGCATTAAATTACTGAAATTGAGTTTTTTTTTTGACACACATCCTAAGGTACAACAATGCTGCCATTTTGAGCAGACTTGGCACACATTTTGAGGCATTTAAGGTAGATTTTTATTTGAGACAGTTTTGGAGAGTTTCCTAATTGCATAATTTATCATGTGTTGGGATTTTGATACTCTTGTGTGTACATATTGCAATTTAGCTTAGACGTGTTTGGTTGCAATTTGTGCATTTTATTGTAGCAATAGCTCAACAGTGATTCATAGTCGATCATAGCAACATTTTGTGTACCCTTACTCAAGAGGACAAATTGGATGGCACCGATTTCTCCTTTTGGATTTCCATGGTGCATAATCTACTGCTTGTTAATAAGGGTCTTTGGGATTTTGTGATCTTGGTGATTTAACTAGACCAAGAGGGTTTTCTTGTCACACATCTCAAAGAGAGGCTACTAGCAGATAGCAAGCTTCCCCTGCTACTATTGCCAACATTCCTCCTACAAAAGAATAAAGGAAATGGGACTCCAAAGATGCATATGCCTTGCTTCCAAATGAGCTCCATACCCTAAGCATACAATAGCTCATGTATAAATGAAAAAGTTTTATAATGATTGGCTTCGAGGGAGAGATAAGATCGGAGATGGGGCTTAAGGAATGGATAAGTAGGCATTCATTTCTTACTACATGGGTCTCAAAGGGGACAGTTTCATCTTCTTTGCCAACATTTTCTCGTCTCTCATCCTCATCACCCTCATCCCCCGAGGTTGGCAATTGTATAAGTGGTTCTGGCTCTGTTGGAGGCAATGACTCTATGACCAACACTACTAGAGGGGTAGGCTCTATAGAAACCCTGTAGTTCATCCACCTCAAGAATTCTTGTTTACATAAGGATGCAAGGTTCCTAGTTCCTAGACCCTCGCTACAATGGCATGCGGTCTTTCTGAGTCTTTGCAAAATATGCTTGCAAAAGATCTTCGTACACCTTGGATTGTGGGGATCTAGATGTGGAAGGTCTTGTCAAGTCTTTGTTTTCTAGTCATAGAGAAGAGTATCCTGAGTTTGAACATGCATCTTTGAACCAACTATTTCAAGGGAAGATGATGGAATTGAAGTCACAAATATGAACACAAGTTGATGTACATGGGAAACTTCATCAAAACCAAATGCCAACTATCGCTTCCCATCAACCTATGTCCACAAGTATTGTCACTAAATTTGTGTGTTGGAATGAGGAGGCTATTTAGAGATGCAGTCCTTTAACTCCTCAGCCCATTTCGTTGGCAACAAATGTGATAGCCATTTTGACATGCCTGCTTGACCAGGTAAGTCAATATACAAATGAAGGTCTAGAAAGAGCAAGGGGTTGCCTTGAATGAGACTTCAACATTCTTCTCTATGATTTCAGTGTGTGGACCATGGTGCCAACCCTGGCTTGCATAGTTGTCAACATTTCTTTTTCCTCCGAGGATCATAAAGCTGGAATGATGTAAAAACCAAAAAAGAAAGGATGGTAGTATATACAAAAAAGCGCATGTGATCAAAGGGTGGAAAAGAAAAACCAAAACCTTTTAAAAGCTTTTGAAACGCTATAAGCTATAAGGTTTAATAAGGTTTTCATGTTTTAATGATAAAGCTTTTAAGCTTTAAACGATAAAAAGCCTAAAAGCTTTCAAAGCAAAAAGCAATAACTAACTGAGCGAGGCTATAAACATAAAAAAAAAAATAACAAACCTACACAAACCTGCACCTGCACCTGCACCTGCACCTGCACCTGCACCTGCACCTCCCAGCTTGCGAAATCTAGATGTTGAAGGCTAAGAGAAAAGAGAATTGTAGCAACCCTAAAGAGGTCCAAAGTGTTTGTGTTTTGTTCTAGACTCAAGTACTTGGTTTTGGTTTTTGTCAATTGCTCTACTTCGTGTTTGATTTTAGGTGTACTTGAGCTACAAGAGGCATAGTTGTTTGTCTACGTTTGAGTGTTGGTAGAATTGTGTTCATGAAATGTTTAACATTTTCATTTTGTGTTGAACATTGAAAAATCAAAAACGGTCTCAAATGCTTCAATCACGACTCAAAATCAACTCCTAAAATCTAGCTCTCATTGGTGATCACGAGATAGGGCAACTCAGCCCGTCGAATCCCACAAATAGATCTGCACATACATAACCACAAAGAGCATAAAGCTACTACCAGAAATAAACAACAAAACATACCACAGCTCTCACCCTAACCCCTGATAGAACCAATGCATGAAAATCCACAAGGGATAGGCCCAACATAATCTGATAGAAATCGAAAGCGAGTCTCTAACCAACTGCTCTAACACGGATTGGAAAAAGCCTATCAAAGAGGTCATCCTAGTGGTGGTCTAAACTAGCTACCTAACTTAGGACAATTGGACTAGGACCTCCTACCAGGTGAGGACTCCTATAGCTTGGTCATCATATTCGTCTTGTAGCACATTTTTCGTTTAGAGTTTTCATACTCTGGCTTGTAAAAAGGAGGGAGCTAAGCATAGAGTGACCCAAGGGATCAGTCTTAGGTACCCAATAACCTACCAAAAGCACTTGTGAGGTGACACTCAATCCTTGTCTGTCGCTCACTTTTATTTTTTCTCCAACCTTCCTTTCTTTTCTTTTCTTTTTTGCTAGCCGCTACCCCTAGGAAGACAAGGCATTGGCCCCGGGTGACTTGTCCCCCCAGGAACCTACCAGGCGTTTGCAAGGTGATAATCAACTGCTTATAGGAACTTCTTTATTTTTATTTTTCTTTTCTTATTGAGGGGTTAGAACCCATTTTTACACACCTCAGTAATTTGTATTTTTAGATAGATTTAGGACTTGCTCTTCTCTTTAATATTTTGGCAAGCTTCTCTAACTGCCTCACACTAGCATGGACTCCTAGGACAACTGCCTAGCAACAAGCCGGCAGGACAAGGTCACAAGGACTACCCTCTATCACAGGTCTTTATAACCTGACAATGTCCTAACATGAAGTAGACAACTACTCCAATCTCCCCTAGATATACCTAAGCAACCCTAAGACTTCACGTCTTGATTGCCGGTCCCCAACAACCGAAAATAAATTAACCCCTACATACACATATAACGTTATCTGCTTAAGGGAAGAACTCAGAAAGGAGACAAAACCACCTCGAATGGCCACAAGAAGCTCCTTTGCAACAAAGGCTCCCTCCAGTGACTCGTCAAACTATGTGATGTAATCACTAAAACAAAAAACCATTAAACGTACCTGCACCAAACAAACATATGGCCCTCTTGGCCTAAAGAAATATCGCAGTTCACACTCAACAAAACTAGCCCTCACGGCCTAAAGAAATCAAGCATTTAAACCCTAAAAAGAACCGACCCTATTGACCTAATGGAAATCAAGCATTTAAACCCTAAAAAGAACTGGCCCTCTTGGCCTAATGGAAGAAAAAAAAATAGCTCGTATATATATATCTCCCCCTTTTGAAATCTTGCTAATATACAACAAGATACTCCATTCCAAGGAGGAAATATGGCTCATGCCCTAAACTAAATGCCTTAGATTGTGACCCACGCCTCCTGCATAAATAGCAAGAGGTGTATGCATAACGTGTCATTTGACCAACCTATGAGTCCAAGATAATAGAGGCAAATGGGTCTTGGACACTCTTTGCATCATCCATACTAACCATTGCCTGCCATATAGGGCATGTTCTGATAAACCGGGAGGGGAGTCTAGAAAGGGCCACTTGGCACTCGCAATGAATGTCACAGGGTTTGCGATCTAGGTCTTCCCGAGTCTGCCCCGAAGCGGAAGTATCTGGCCGTTCCCACTTAGGGCGACCTAAAGTTAGGGTTTCTTTCCTATCAGTCAAGTCTCTAGGAAGTAGCTAGCGTCGAGCTCCAGATGACCCACTTTGCGTAGGAACAACAGAGTCGAAGCGGATTTATGCTGCACTTGGTTTATGGAGAATGGGAAACAAGAGGGATGCGAAGCTCAACCTCTCTACCCATAAGGCATAGTCCCATTCCACTCCCCTAAAACAGCATAAATTGGGATTCTAACTCTACTGACTCTAGGTCTTCACAGTTTCATTATTATGTCTTTTGAGAAAAGTTCCCAGCTAACCGGGACACCCTTCCATAGGACGGACCCAAGTCACGTCCACCGCACTTTCCTTGATAGCTTTAGTTATCTAATTAGGTCCTACCGCATTTATGTGTGAAATTTAAAATCAGCTTCATTAATTAAGCCTTTTAGGGCACAGTGTTTGTTCATGTAATTTACAACACATACACAAAAACAAAACAAGCAGTCCTTTTATCAAACAAGTTCCTTAACTTATCTTTAAGTTAATCTTTGTCTCCTGCCCATACAGGAGAATTATGTATCTCTTCTGTCCAACAAAAGTACCCGGTCCAAATCTCATGGCACCGAAATTTCCATCCTTTATCTAGAATAGGATCTTCCAACGTCCCAGACGTTGGGCTCATGGGGATCTCCAACTCCATTCTGGACAGGCAAGGGGTGTCCAGAGCTCCACTTGACCCACAAGCAGTCTTAGAGTGAGATGCCATTTCCATGGTTGGCCTTTTCACCACTCGACCATCGGCCAGTGAATCGAGCAATGCCCTCTCGGGATAATTTGCGATGTGAACTTGGAGATGATCCACGCATGCAAAATATCCTTCCTTAATTAATCCAATTAAAATTCAAGCACAATTAAAGCAATCAGCCCTAATATCATATTCTAGAAAAACATTCCTTTATTCCCATGACAACTTGTTATTACAGACCCCTGCCATGCATTTGCCATCAACACAAGCCTTGGAATATTTATCCAAATCACAATGCATCAATCCCTTGATTGAAAGAAAAACATTTAGGGTGTTGTTCAATCAACCAACAAAACTAATTGTATTTTTCCCAAACAATACAATAATAGACGCGATAATAATTCCATCGCATATTCACTCTCCCCCTTGGGGCCAAAGAGTAGAATTTACTTAATATTCCCTACTTTAGCCTAAGGCATATGCTAAAGGTTCCAATACTATACATGATGTAAGTCCTATCATTCCAATGCAAATTAATCAATCTAGCAAGATAATTTAAGCCTCTTCTCTAAGTGACAATTATCTTTTAGCATTTTCTTACTATGCAACATTTTTTTTCTTGGCTTTATCTTCCTTTCTCCTAAGGCAAGGAGTCGCATGTCATCGATGTAAAGTTTACATAATCTCTCCCATGTATGTACTGTGTATATGCATTTGCAAAATTTAAACAATATTATCCTCGGTAAAGATTAATTAAAGGCTCATCGATGCTCAATACTTTAGTGTCCCATATGTTGCTTATGCTATGCATGGATTCATCACATAGCAACTAGGTGCGCTTCAAACAAGCACTTCACAAACTTCATCTTTGAATATTTGAGATGCGATTTATCCTTTTCAATGACCTATTCTAGCACCACAAGATATGTAGCCTAATGTATCTCTTATGAGCATTAAAATAAGCATCTATCAATTTGAAAATACATTACTTACGACCGGTACCGCAATTGGATTGATAGTGATGCCTTCGCCCAAAGCTCTCTTGTTGGTTGTAGGATTGTCATCTGCACATGACATTCTTCCCTTGGAGGCCATCGTCCGCAAGTAGACTCAAGAGATTAAGAAGGTGGAATAGATTCGAGATGGGAGAGTGTAAGAGAAGATGGTTAAATCGAGGATCGAGATAGAAGGAAATTGTGCAGCCTCTCGGGGTAACTCTTCTCTCTCTCTCTCTCTCTCAAGCTCTCTCTCACAATCTCTTGGAGGGGTATACTCTCTCTCTCCCTCTCTCTTGCAACCTTTCGGGGTCTCCTTATGCTCCCTTGTGCCTCCCCATGCCTCATATTTATAATGAATTAGAGAGGAGGGGATAAGTCTGAGAACAAGAGTGGAGGGGCTCTTAGAAGACTCAGTGCTCTGATGCTCTGATCATAAATTTGATGGTTACATTGGCTCCAAAAGGGGGGTAAAACGCCAAGAAACTTGGTTATAAAGCTCTTAGTTCACTCCTTTTCTCTGTTCGAAGTGCTATCTACTGCCTGTAGACTGCGATCGCAATGCATACGATTTTGCTAGTCACTTTTCTTTATTTTTCTTTTTATAAAATCTCAAAAACTAACTAAAACATCACTTTTCTTTTCTTTTAAATGACTTTTAGTCCTATCTTTTTAGGATAATATCTAAAATATAATAGTTTTCCCCCCCAAGAATCTAATATTTTTGGACCATTCAAACTATACACATTAATACTAGTGATTAATATGGCTCATAAGTCCCGTTCACATTGTAGTTTTTGTGAAGGGTGGCTATGGTCCTTATCAATCCGAGAAAAATGTCAGATTTATGACTCTCTATTTTTTTAAATATATTTTTAATTGAATGAAAATTATTAGCTATTAATGTTAGTCAGTTTTTACCTTAGTTAGTCTTTAGTTAGTAATCTTACTAACTTATTAATTGACTAACTAACTTTTGAACTAACCAACTAACTTTTATTGCGTGGAAATATTACATTATTAGCTCTGAATGGAAAACACCTCCAAATAGACTACAACACATGCACTTGCCTTGATTAGAAGAATGATATCATGCATCTCCACCTCATATAGTAAGTGGTAACCTTGACTAATTGCTTGCTAATAACAGATGGCCCCCTCCAGCACAAAACCCAGGCCTTCTACTAGGTTTGGATTCTAAAAAATACCTCATGGAGGGCACCTCCCACTTTGTTTACTACTTGTAAGGGAATGCTGACTCGCAAAAACCTTGTAGCCCATACCTCACCAGGATATACTGGCTCTGGAATGGGAGGGTCCAACTAGTCTTGTGAGATTGCTGCTTCAATCTCCCTCCTCTTGATCTCAATTCCGCGGTGGCAATCAGATGTCCATTATAAGATCTCCTAGTCAGCCAACCTGTTGAATGTTGAAATGACTAGATTTTTTGGTTGATTTTTATTGTTTTTTGAGGCATGAATGGTTGATGATTGATGGATTTTGAGTGATGTTTAGTTGTTTTGAAGTGTTTGAGAGTATTTTGGATGATATTGATTATGTTTTGGAAGCGCATGATGATTCTTAGTAGAAATATGAGGTTTGTGATGTTCTGATAGGTTCTGTTGAGGTTCTGATAGCTTTTGTTTTGTTCTGATTTTCTTATGTATGAAGCATGGATTGATGATTGATGAATGTTGAGGTTTTTTGAAAGCTTATTAAATAGTTTTTGATAGTTTGGAATGTTTTTAGTATGAGTTATGAGGTTTTGATGTTTTTTGTTGAGCTTCTGTAGAGCCTCTGTTCCTTCTCTGTTCCTATTCTGTTATGTTTTGTATGCCTTTGTAAGTGTTTTGTGGAATGTATATGTGACTTTGGAAAAGTTTTCTGGCCTTGGAAAAAGGTGAATGTAAGTTCAAAATAGCTCAAGGAAGTGGAAGAAGTAGCTGTTGAAGACTCAAGAGAAGAATGGAGTGAAGAGACAGTAGTGAGCTGTGAAGAGTCACTGTAGTGGCTTTGGTGACCTTTCATATCAGAAACACCTCTTGGAAGGGGCATCCATGATCTAAGAAGGATTATTATGAGTAATTTTTGAGTATTTTAGTAAGGAGATGATGTATTATTGATTGAGAGAGAAAGAGAGAGTTAGAGATAGCCAATTCTATGTAAAACAGTGTATCTATCTATGGGAGATTGAGAGAGAAAACTATGAAGACAATGAAGATGAATCATATGTGATTATTTCCATTCAAATGTGGTGTATTATTTTATGTTATTTTTTAGTTTTGATAAATTCTATGAAGAATATGAAGAGAATGATGAATTTTATTGAAGATAAATCCGTGGGAGATATCTACTATGATGTTGCGTGAAGATTTGTTCTTTTTCTTCTTGTGGTTCTTTAAAGAATGAAACAAAAGCTTGTTGATGTTACAAGATATATTTTCTTGCAGTAGAAACCACTTTTACTTGGTGTCTCTCTTGGGGCTCAATGTTTTTGGTGCACAACCGAGGAAACTTGCCATCAACAAGCATAAGCAGAGGCTGAAAATGAAGGAAATGGCATTGCCAAGAAGAGAATAATTCAATGGATGTTTGCAAAGTTCCTTCTTCCACTGAAGAGTTGGAGATTCTCATGACCAAAGCCACTTTCTACAAGAAGTTCATCCCATAATGGCAGAAACACATTACCATCATGATGCAGGCTCTATGTGGTGGACTATTTTCTCTTCTTGTTGAAGTAGTAGAAAAATGCATCTTGGTGGCAAATTGTTTGGGAACAAACTGAAGTGCTGAAATAGAGAGAATGACTGTCAATGGAAGATTTGGCATTCATTGAGAAGTTTCCATACATCGTGGGAGATCATGAAGAAGCTTCAGGAGTTGTGGTCAGTGGAGATTCACAAAAACAAGAAAGAACAGAGTTGGATTTTGTTCGTGGATGCTCAACAATAGGACATGTGGGATGCGTGGTGCATTGACACAAAGCTATGAATACCATCAACCAATCACCCATCATGGATTCTCAGGTACTATTTTTCTTAAATAAAAACTGCTAGCAAGCCTTCATCCCATGAACGGGCAATAAAAGTTGCATTTGTGAAGTAAGATTTTATTCAATTCCTGCATATAATCTTTTTAAAAGAATTCTTATCTGCAAATTCCAAGGAGTAACTTGGGTCTGTACAAGATGAACCTAAGCAAGTACAAGGAAGGTACTGTGTCCCTAAAAGATTTTAATTTTTTTATTTTGTGTTGATCAAATGAAATCTCTGAGCTGGCATTATTATGATGATGGCACAACAATGATCCTCAAAAGAATGAGTTTTGATACCTTCAGAATGGAATATCTCCCCCTTTGTAGTGGTTTGAAAGCTGAATTCAGAGACATAGAGAAGAAGAAAGTAGAAGAGTTGTTGGCTAGAGAGTCCTCCAGAGACTGAAGTCCCTTCTGATTCTGTTTTGTTGAGTATAGACAAATTGGCTGGAGCCAACCCCCTGATGGATGACGCAATCAAGAGGCAAGTACTAGAATGAGTCTAGAGGTACGTGAGAAGAGAGAAGGCAAAAATCAAGGCCAAGAACGAGCTTGCAACAGAAGCCTCCTTTGATGCCTTAAAAGCACTCTTTCATTGTGGGAGCTTTCGCTCAACCGCCAAGACCCACGGACCACTTATTGTTTAAGCATTCCAAGCGAGCTCTAATGGAGCTTTCGCTCAACCGCCAAGACCCACAGACCGTGTATTGTTCAAGCATTCCAAGCGAGCTCTAATGGCTATCTCTCACCTAGCCGACGCGCTGTCGATCTTACGAGTGTAGTGAGCTTACCTTGATGCCCGATCGAGTACCCTCCTCTCTCTTGCACTCCGGTAGCTCCACGATTCTTGATGCTAGCTCAAGCATCCTCAAGCCTCCTCCATCTCCAAGCTCCATCCTCCATAGCCGCGCGCGCAAGAGAAGAGAAGAGAAGAGAAGAGAAGAAGAGAAGAGGAGACGGTGAAGAGCTTCACCCTCTTGATCCCTCACTCTCACACACACTCACTCCCTCACACTCTCATAACTCGAATACACGCTATCCTCCAATGCTTTCCTCCGCCACTACTGCTATCTCTACACATCAACTATCCCAACCTGTAGAGTTGGTTGGCTATCAGTTGGTATGATTGAATTTTCAGGATAAGTCTTCTAAGCCTGGCCTTCTCAATGGGTCACTCAGGTAGTTCGTTCTCTAGTACTCGCACTATGTCTTCGGCCCAATACGACATCAGATTAGCTTTAAATAATTCTTTCTCGCTAGACAGGTTAAAGAGATGAGCATCCGGCAAATTGTCAGGTATGCCTTGTCCAGCGGCTTCTCCTGTGGGTATGCGGGACATGTGGTCAGCCATGTAATGCTGCTTTCCTTTGCGTACAACCACGGAGAAGTCGAACTCCAGTAGCAGGAGTTGCCATCTAGCTATGCGTCTCGTAGTGCAAGGCTTGTTCATAAGATACAGCAAGGCCTGATGGTCAACAAAGAAGACAAAGGGAGTGGCCAACAGGTAATGCCTGAATTTCTTTACCGCAAATACCATGGTCAATCCCTCCCTTTCCGTCATGGAATAGTTCATCTCGGTCTCTATGAGCTGCCTGCTAGCAAAACTCACCAGGTAGTCTAAATTATGTTCACCAGGCTGGCATAGCATGGCTCCAATAGCGAACTTAGAGGCGTCTATGTGTATATGAAACGTTATGTTCCAGTCTGGGGTTCAATGGATTGGTGCAGTAGTGAGAGCCTTTTTCAATTCCTCATATGCACGCTGGCATTCCTCAGTCCACTCGAACACTATTAATAGCTTGTACAATGGTCTAGCAACTAGTGTGTAATTTAGTACAAAGCGTCGATAATATCCAGTGTGTCCTAAGAAGCACTGAACTCCCTTGTAGTTATTGGGTGGTGGTAAGTCAACAATGACTTTGAATTTAGAAAAGTCAGTGGCAATGCCGTTCTTTGACACTACGTGCCCTAAGATGCATCCGTGTTTCACCCAGAACTGGCACTTTAAGGGGTTCAAGGAGAGACGATATAAGCGGCATTGTTCAAAGACTGCTCAGAGTTTGTCTAAGTGTGAATGGACACACAAATCATCGACAAAGACCTCTAACTCCTTGTGAAGCATGTCTTTAAAGATGGTGCACATGAGGCATTGGAAAGTGGCAGGGGCATTGGTCAACCCGAAGGGCATGACTATGTATGCAAAGACACCCCACTCAGTGGCAAAGGCGGTCTTGTGCCTGTCTGCAGGATGCAATTGCACCTGGTTGTACCCTGAGAAGCCATCCAGGAAACTGTAGGCTTCCTTGCCTACCACCCTCTCAAGCATGTGCTCCGTGTACGATAAGGGATAGTTGTATCTCTTTGTAGCAGCGTTCACCTTCTTGTAATTGATGCACACTTGAATTTTACCATTCTTCTTCATCACAATAACTATGGGTGACACCCAGTCTGTGTGCTCAATTTTGTAGATGAATCCAACTCTCATCAGCTTGTCAATTTCCTCTTTGACAGCATAAGCGTGTTTTGGATTCATGGGGTACGGTTGCTGCTTGACCGGCGTTGCATCCGATGTCATGGGTATGTTGTGAGTCACAACACTCGGATCTACCCCCCGTAGCTCTTCTAAGGACCAGGCAAATACTTCTATATACTCCCGCAAGAGAGCGACAAGACTCAACTCTTCTTCACCAATCAAGTCATCGGTGATGAACACTGGTCGGGGTATCTCCCCTTCCAGGGCTAGGTTTACCTCCTTGACCTTGGCTGGTCCTTCAATTGGTTCGCTTGTCTGCCCTTGATGCTTGGCACCTATCAGAACCACTACCCTATCCCCTTTTTTGAATTTAGTGAAGCGTTTAGGGAGGTCTTGCGGCTTTCGCCATTCTTCTGATCGTGCATCCCTAAGGTGCTTTGCCCCATCCTGCCTTGGCCGTCTGTGCCTCAGGTGGATGGGTAAGTCCCCCTTGGTGCATCTTGTCATGGGCGGCCTAGGGATCTCTGGGTCGCTATCCGAAGTAACTTCCAATTCGGAGTCAAACCCTCCATCTTCGCTAGAAGAGGTGGTCTCCCCTAGTGGCCGCAATTCGGATGGCGATTCGATTCTAAGTACTACTGTTGTTCCTGATTGGGCTAGGCCTGCTTGCTCAAGGTCTATGGCTCCTATACATTCTAACCACGCACGATCACATCTCATGCACATAACTCCTTGCTCCAGTCTAAGGGCCTGCCTTTTCTACGGCTTGGCATCTGCTCGTATTTGCTCAATTTCTCGTCCTTCAGTGTCGTACTCTATGGTGTCCACTTCACCCTCGCTCTCATCACTGAAGGATTGACAGTCTTCGTATTCATTGCAGGAATCTTTGTCATTCGACTGCTCATCATCTCTTAGGGCTTGGTATGCCCCGTGTTGTTGGTCAGGAACCAGGGCCCAGCTATACATGAGGTTCAGCTCGTGCACCCTGGTCCATTGCCACTTGGAATCCTCTAAGAGGTCCTCGAGTGGTTTGAAGTTGGCGGTTGGTTTGCCAGCTAGCTGGTCCATTAGGTATTCCAATACCCCCTGGAGTTCCCTTTTGTTGAATGGCACTTGGAAGGTAACAGGATTATGCCTTCCACGGAGGCTTGCTGCCATCATGCAGACTGGTGTAGAGAGTGCTTCGTTTGTCTTGCCGATCGTTTTGATGGCCTGCTCATACGCCTCATGGTCTGAGAATGGCAGGTCAATTGTAGCGAGAATGTGCATCCAATCCCGCTCATCCTCTAGGCATGGAATATACTTGGTCAAGGACCCATAGGGCTTCCTGACCTGAATGTTCCCTTTGAGCATAACAGAGATGGCGTCTAGGTCGACCAGTGAGGCCTTCCAAGTGCCCATCTCTATTCTTACGACGTCAGTTCTATTGCCAAGGAAGATCAAGCCGTTACCCCAATCTTCGATGACCCTAGCATTGCGCATCCAGGGTCGGCCTAATAGGACATCGTAGTCCACTCCCTTCATGACTATAAAGTCGACAGAGAACTAGACACCTGCGATCTTCACTGGCCAATTTTTCAAGACCCCGAATGGCTTCACTCTCATACCGTTTGCTAGCGTGACATTAAACCAAGCAACTTCGACAAGTGGGTTTCCCCAAGTCTGCAGCACTGCGTGGCTAAGCACACTAACCCTGGATCCCGTGTCTATGATTCCCTTCCTTGTTGTGTCACCCAGGGCTAGGACCGGCAGGACTGCGTGCATCTCAGAGCCTTCCCAAAAGGCATTGACGTGCAAAGGTTTAGGCACGGAGTGCAGCGTCAGGCTTGGCAGTTGTGTTTCTACATCCTGGTCTCGAGGGGCTACCGTGGCCTATTCTTGCGATCCCTTGACCCACTGCTTAAGGTCTTGCCATAGGGCAGGGTGCTGCTTAAGCAGATCCCCCAGGCTAAGTATTAAATGTGTGGTTACTAGCTGTCAAGATTGTGGGAGAGAAGGAAGGACTCTCACTTGTAGCTTTCTTGCTTGCACAATGGGGAAATACACACAAGGGTGGAGGCTGAAAACAGTTTTCCTCTTCTTAGTTGTGTAAGCCAAAAGAACTCTCATACAAAGAAATAGAAGAACCCTATATATGGGTCTCAAACCAAAGACAACTAACTAAGGTGGCATACTAACTGAGCCACGAACTAGAGTAGATAAGGATAGCTGTCATCTAGCTATTATTCATGGGCGGTGTACCAACCGCATCTACAACTGACAAGTCGGTGACATAAATGCATAACGGTCACCTTGGCATATCACGAGTGGAGTTCGATATCTCAACACTCCCCCTCGAGCTCAATCCCAATTCCTGCACACCAAGCAGATCTCTGAACTTGCGCAGCTTCTCTGCGCCCAATGCCTTCGTAAATATGTCAGCTACCTGATCCTCTGTGCTGACATAAACTAGATCAATAAGACCTAGTAAAATCCTCTCCCGCACATAGTGATAATGCACCTCAATGTGCTTTGTTCTAGCATGATAGACTGGGTTATTTGCCAAGTGTATACTGCTCATGTTGTCACAATAAATGATAACTGGCCCATCTGTAGGCTGATGCATATCATAAAGTAGCTTATGCAACCAAGCTACCTCACATGCAGCCATTGCTGCACCCCTATACTCGGCCTCTGTGCTCGACAAGGCAACTGTAGGCTGTTTTTTGCTGCTCCAAGTGATTGCAACACTCCTAAAAGAGAACACATATCCACTGGTAGATCGTCTATCAGAAATACTACGAGCCCAATCAGCATCAGTGTATCCATGCAGTTGTATCTGAACCCCAGTCTCATAAAATAGTCCATATTGCAATGTGGACTTCACATACCTAAGTATGCGTCTAGCCGCATCCAAATGCGGTTTCCTTGGAGCTTGCATAAACTGACTTACCAATCCAATAGCATAGCTCAAATCTGGCCTGGTAATAGTCATATAAATCAAACTTCCTACTATGCGTCTGTACATAGTAGGGTCTTCCAGAAGTTCACTTGCATTTGCGCTCAGCTTCACATTCTGCTCCAAAGGAACTGATATAGGCTTACAGCCTGTCATCCCATATTTGGACAGCATGTCCAATCCATACTGCCTCTACAAGAGCTGTATCCCACTTGGTGATCTAATCACCTCAATGCCCAAGAAATAACACAGCTCTCCCAAATCCTTCATCTCAAACTTTTGCTTCAATAGCATTTTCACATGAAGGATATCTTCATCACTGTCACCTGTCATAATCAAATCATCAACATAAATGACAAGTAGCATAATACATTTCTACATTTCTCTGTTTTTCTCACATAAAGTGAGAAATTTGCCTTGGAAATCTGAAAGCCAATAGTGACAAGATATTGTCCTATCTTGTCAGACCATGCTCTAAGTGCTTGCTTCAAGCCATACAATGCTTTCTTCAACCTGCAAACAAACTCAGGATGAACAGCATGCACATAACCTGGTGGCTACTCCATATATACCTCTTCTTGCAAATCACCATGCAAGAATGCATTCTTTACATCCATCTGATGTAAAGACCATTCCTTTGATGCAGCCATAGCAATGACTGCTCTTACGGTTGCCATCCTTGCAACCGGACTGAATGTTTCTTCATAATCAATGCCATATGTTTGTGCATACCCCTTGACTACTAATCTTGCCTTGTATCTGTTCACAGAACCATTTGCATTATGCTTCACCTTATAAACCCACTTACAACCAATTGCATTTTTACCTTTAGGCAAGGATACCAACTCCCATGTAGCATTTGCTTCCAAGGCATCCATTTCTTCATCCATGGCTTTCTCCCATTTTTCTTTTCCCATGGCTTGCTCAAAGGAAGTGGGTTCTGGTTCCTGTATCACTTTGACCATATATGCATAGTGAATGGCTGTAAATCCATCATATTTCAGCCTATCCATAGGATACCTAGCTCTAGTAGACCTGCACAAAGTAGGTTCACTCCCAGATGCTCTCAAAACATCCCTGGTCTTCCTTACTCCAGGTGTAACAATAGAAGGAATACCCAACTCATCATCAATGCTCTGTTCTGAGCCACTGGATTCACCATCCACATAAGAGTGATCTGCATTCACATCAAACATGGGCTGATCTACCTTCTCTTTTCCTTTTCGTGATACCTGCATACCACTATTTGCACTGCCTTGAGAAGATTCTCCTGATCTCAATCTGCCTGTCCATGGCGAAGAATGTGAACCACTGCTAGAGGACGCTCTAGGTCCACTAATATCTTGTGACTGTTGTTGAGAATTCTGTGCATCTACATTATCAATCACATTTATTGGTTTATACCAGCTACTCATCTCATAAAAAACAACATCTCTGCTCACTGTAAACTTACGAGTAGAAGGGGTTATAGCATCTATACCCTTTTTGCTGCAGAGAATAACCAATAAAGATACACTTCTCAGCTTTTGGATCCAACTTGGATCTCAACTCATCTGGCACATGAACATAGGCAATGCAGCCAAAAATTTTCAAATGAGAAATATCTGGTTTCCTACCAGTATACCTCTCCTCTAGAGTCATGCCATGTATTGCTGCAGTGGGAGTCATGTTCATTATGTAGACTGCTGTAGCAACTGCCTCAGCCTAATAAAAATCTGGCAAGTCTTTTTCGTTGAGCATGGCACGAGATACCTCTCCAATATGCCTGTTTTTTCTTTCTGCAATTCCATTTTGTTGTGGGGTATGACTGCATGAAAATTGCTGCTTTATGGCATGCTCCTGTAGGAACCTTGCAAACTCATTTGAGAGGTACTTTCCCCCTCCATCTGACCTTAGGCATTTTATCTACAGGCCTGTTTCTTTTTCAACCATAGCTTTAAGAGTTTTGAAATGCCCAAAAACTTCACTTTTCTTTTTCATAAAATACACCCAAACTTTTCTGCTATAGTCATCAATAAAAGTGACAAAATAATGACAGCCTCCAAGAGATGCAGCTTTAGTAGTCCACACATCAGAGTGGATTAATTCCAATGACTTCTTACTCTCTTAAACATGTCTAGGAAATGGTTTCCTTGCCTGTTTTCCAAACTGACAGGCTTCACATACCTTATGCATTTCTGCAAACTTGAATTTAGGCAATCCTGCAACAATATTTTGGGCTTGCATTGATTTAAGTCGTTGTACATTAACATGACCAATGCGTTTATGCCAGATATCAATATCTGCAACTACACCGGTCCCATGTGCAAACATTGCTGCACTTAATTCAGGCATGTCTACATCCAACGTAAACATTCTGCCCTTCTTCTTTCCTTTTGCTATCAAGAGACCTTTATTTTTCATATCCTCAACAAAGCATCCATGAGGATTAAATCTGACCTGCAAGCCCTGCTCAACCATTTGAGCAACAGAAACCAGATTCTTGGTGATATTCGGGACATGAAATACATCTGACATGTATTTCTTTTTCCCATCCTGCATAGACAAAGGAATTTTTCCAATCTGCACAATAGGATGTGCAATATCATCACCAGTCTCCACAAATCCTGGTTTTTCCATTTCCCTTGCATCCTCCTGTTAGATATGATCAATGCCCCACCCTCATTAGGTACTACCAATGATCCATGGTGCTCAAAGTTGTAAGGCCCCCATTATGAGGAGAAGCCAAGTGTGAGCCCGGACATTGGTGGAGTCCTGACTTGTATATCAGATGAGGTCTATGTGACCGGATGGCAAAAAGGTGACCATTGTGGGTCTAATCTTTGGGTTAGACAGAGTGGTTAAGCTGGTAGCAACTCGAGGCACATTGCATTGAGTTGCGTGGTAAGGGAGTTAAAAGGGGCCCCTATTGTGGGGTCCGGGGGCCGCGGAAGCGGCCCCTGGCTGGGGGGTCCCAGGGGGGCCAGCGGCCCCCCTGGCGGGGGTCCGGGGGCAGCGCCCCCAGCCCGATGGTAAAGGGAATATTCCCTGGAATATTCCCTGGTCGACTAGTGGAGGCTCATATGGTAGGTCGGTCAGCAGGCCGACCTAACGACCTTCGCGGGCTATAAAAGCTAAACCCCTTCGCAGCCATCTTACACTCATCTTTCACCCAGTCAGAGTTGTTGTTCCAGCTAGCCTTAAGCTCTTCACCTATCTTCTGTCTAGATCGCCATCTAAGCTTCACACAGTGGAAGCGCACGGGTGGACAGAGCCATCTTTGTATCAGTTGTTTGGAGTTAAAGAATTTTACTGATTCTCCTCTTATCTGTTGTGTACTCTCTATCTCTTTCTCAGATTCTGTTCGCTGCGCCGTGTAATATTTTACATGGTATCAGAGCCCAGGGGGCTCTAGAGATCGGAGAGCGTGCAAGAGGCAAAGACTTCAACAGCAAAGAGAAACGATGTCGACTCCGGGAAGCAGTTCTGGCGCATCAGGAAGCGGTGCAGGAGGTGGTGCTGCTGTACCGGCTATTCAAACACTGAGGATTCGTCCACCAACCTTCAGCGAAGGCAAGTTAGATGGTACAAACTACACCTTGTGGAAGTTCAAAATTACTACTATCCTTGATTCTTATGAGCTTCTGGAGACTGTGCTGGGGACTGACGCAGAACCACAGCCTACCCCCGACCCATCAAATCCTAGTGTGATGATTCCTCCGAATGCAGATCTTCTACGAGCTTGGAAACGAAGGAATGCAGATGCATTGTGTGCCTTAGTTACAAGCTGTTCTGACAGTGTTTTGACTCTGATTCAGCATACAACCAAAGCGTCAGAGGCTTGGAATGTACTAAGGAGTCAGTATGAAACACGAAACCAAACAAGGATTCAAAACTTGGAGAATCAACTAGCAGCGGAGAAGTTTGCTGAAGGAGAGACGGTTGAAGCATTCATCACTCGGATTAAGAATCTGCGCGACCAGATGGCTGGCGCTGGGATACAAAAGACTAGCGAAGAGCTAGCTCGGAGGTGTCTTCGGATTTGTCCACAAAAGTTTGATGGACTAGTAACTGCCCTTAATACTCAGGTGAGACCTCAAGCTTTGACTTTTGAGGAGTTTTGTGCATTATTAATGGAGGAGGAGTTGAGGCTGAAAGCCCGAGAAGGAAGCAACAATGGAGATGCTGCATTCTCTGCCAATGCAAAAGGCAAAGGTGTTTCCTCCACCAAAAATGATGGTGACAAAAAGAAGAAGGGCGGCAAGAAGAAGTTTCAAGGAGAGTGCTTCTACTGTAAGAAGAAAGGACATGCAATTGCAGATTGTCGTGTCAAGAAGGCAGATGAAAAGAATGGTACCCTTAAAAGTAAAGGGAAAGAGACAGCCAATACGGCTAAAGCAGAGTTGGAATTATTCATGGCGACCATTGAGGAAGTGTGCTCCTCGGCGCAAGAAGAATCTACCACTGACTCTTGGGTGTTGGATAGTGGGGCCTCCCGTCACATGACCAACAAGAAAGGTCTATACAGTTCTATGCAGCCTCTACAAGAATCCATCACTGTGACGGTTGGAAATGATGCTAAATGCCCTGCTGCGGGCACAGGTACTATTTCTTTTGTTGCTGCAAATGGTGAAGTCAAAAAGCTTTCAAATGTGTTGTATGTTCCCGAAATCAGGAGAAATCTCTTATCAGTTGCTGCCATAACTGATCTTGGTCATGAAGTGAGGTTCAAGAAGACAGGTGCAGAAATTATTGATAGTGCTGGCACAATTGTTGGCAAAGGAGAAAGAAGGAACAACCTATATGAGCTAAGTGCTCTTACAGCCACCGCTGGAGTGGGCACAAGTAAGCTTTGGCATGAAAGGTTTGGACACATCGGATTTGCAGTATTGAAGGAGATGCAAAAGCAAGGTATGGTTGCTCACCTACCTACAATAACTGAATTGAAGGAACCATGTGAAGCTTGTATGATGGGCAAGCAACAGAGAAAGGCATTTCCACAAGAAAGCAAGAATAGAGCACATGCTCCTCTAGAGTTGGTGCATGCTGACTTGTGTGGTAAGATGCCTACACAGGCCTTGGGGGGATCTTCTTATTTTATGTTGATTGTCGACGACTACAGTAGGAAGATGTGGGTGTACTTCCTTCGTGATAAGGCTCAAGCTTTTGGTAAGTTTAAAGAATGGCTAATACTTGTTGAGAATGAAACAGGGAAAAGTGTGAAGAAATTTAGAACAGATGGTGGTGGTGAGTTCAACTCAAAGGAGTTTGAAGGCTTTTGCAAGAGCAAAGGGATCAAGCGTCAATTGACGACGCCTCACACACCTCAGCAGAATGGTGTTGTGGAACGCAGGAATTGTACCATTGTGGAGATGGCAAGATGCATGCTAAAGGGCAAGGGATTGCCTAACCATTTTTGGGCTGAAGCTGTTAATACTGCAGTCTACATTCTAAATCGGAGCTACACAAAGGCTCTCAAGGGAAAAACACCTCATGAGGCTTACGCTAGTAAGAAACCATCTGTTTCACATTTCAGAATTTTTGGATGTGAATGTTATGCACATGTTCCAGATGAGAAGAGAAACAAGTTACAACCAAAAAGCAGAAAATGTATCTTCTTGGGTTATAGTGATGAGCAGAAGGCTTACAAGTTATATGACCAAGAAGCAAAGAAGATCATCGCGAGCCGTGATGTGGTGTTCAAGGAGGAGCCGCATACAGTGGAGGAGGAGAAGGCAAGGTCTTCCACTTTATCATCAAGCGAAGAAGTAGTCCACTATGAACCTGTCCCGAGAGCTATCCCTATCCTTAAGGAGGAGGAAGCATCATCTTCAGATGATGAGGAAAAAGTTCACCAACCTGACATCACCCCACCGGAAAAGCCATTGCCGCGCTGGGTGAAGCAGCTCTATGACCACAATAATCCTATGCCTGCATCTGTTGAGGAGAAGGCAGACGGACCAAGGAGGTCTCAGAGAATAGAGGAGCAAAGGAGGGCTTCTGCTCACATAGTCAACATGGCCTTGATGGTTGAGATTATGAGAGAAGTAAAGGAGCCAACTGACTTGGAAGAAGCACTTGCAGATCCATCATGGAAGGCTGCTATGCAGGCGGAGTATGACAGCATAATGAAGAATGACACTTGGGTGCTAGTGGATCGGCCAGCAAAGCGGAAGATTATTGGCACCAAGTGGATCTGGAAGGTAAAGTACAAGGCTGATGGTACCTTAGAAAAGTACAAAGCTAGACTGGTTGCCCAAGGATTTTCACAAGTTGAAGGGTTTGATTTTCAAGAGTCATTTGCCCCAACTGCCAGAATGACCACTATTCGCACGGTACTTGCAGTGGCTGCCCACAAGAAGTGGCCAGTGTACCAAATGGATGTTAAGTCAGCGTTCTTAAATGGTGACCTCAAGGAGGAGGTGTACGTGGCTCAGCCACCAGGGTTTGAGGCCCCCCATTCTGAGAACAAAGTGTGTAAACTGAAGAAGGCATTGTATGGGCTGAAACAAGCCCCCAGAGCATGGTACCAGCGGATAGATAGGTTCTTTTTAAACCTAAACTTCAAAAGATGTGCCTCAGATGCTAACTTGTATGTTTACAGGGATGGTAAAAAGTCTGTAGTGATTGTCCTATATGTGGACGACCTTCTTATTACAGGTGACTATGAAGATATGATCAACCAAACTCGAAAGGCTTTGAGTTTTGAGTTTGAAATGACAGACTTGGGCTTGCTGCACTATTGTTTGGGGATTGAAGTCTGGCAAGAGCCAGGAAAGATCTTCATCTCTCAGAAGAAGTATGCATGGGAGATCTTGAAGGCATTTGGCATGACCGAGTGCAAGGAGATAGCTACACCTATGGAGGTGAATGTAAAGTTATCCGTTGAGGATACATCAGCACTAGCAGACATTGGGAGGTATAGGAGGTTGGTCGGCAGTCTAATCTACTTGTGTAACACCAGACCAGATATCAGTTTTGCTGTTGGTGTTTTGAGCAGGTTCTCAAACAAACCTCATGAGAGTCATTGGAAGGCTGGGATGCGGGTGCTCAGATACTTGAAGAAAACTCTTGACTATGGTATCACATACAGTTTCGGAACTTCTCTTGTGGGGAACTGTGACTCAGATTGGGCAGGAGACATTGATTCCAGGAAGTCAGTTTCTGGTTATTGTTTCTCTTTGGGTTCAGGAATTTTCTCTTGGATTAGTAAGAAGCAACCAACAGTGGCATTGTCTTCTACCGAAGCAGAGTACAAGGCAGCTTGTTTTGCTGCATGTGAGGCCGTATGGTTGAGAAGGATTCTATGGCATATGGGAGTGCAGGATGAAGAACCAACTGTGCTGAGATGTGACAATCAGAGTTGCATCGCCATTGCCAAAAATCCAGTGTTTCATGCACGCACCAAACATATAGAGATCCAGTATCACTATGTGCGTGATTTGATGGAGGATGGGATAGTGGAATTGGTCTACTGTCCAACAGAGGAGAATGGAGCAGATATCTTCACCAAAGCACTTACGAAGGATTTGCTTCAAGTTCATCTTCAGAGACTCGGCATTGGGCCGAGGAGATAGTTCACCTATGGGTGGACATTGAGGGGGGGTGTTAGATATGATCAATGCCCCACCCTCATTAGGTACTACCAATGATCCATGGTGCTCAAAGTTGTAAGGCCCCCATTATGAGGAGAAGCCAAGTGTGAGCCCGGACATTGGTGGAGTCCTGACTTGTATATCAGATGAGGTCTATGTGACCGGATGGCAAAAAGGTGACCATTGTGGGTCTAATCTTTGGGTTAGACAGAGTGGTTAAGCTGGTAGCAACTCGAGGCACATTGCATTGAGTTGCGTGGTAAGGGAGTTAAAAGGGGCCCCTATTGTGGGGTCCGGGGGCCGCGGAAGCGGCCCCTGGCTGGGGGGTCCCAGGGGGGCTAGCGGCCCCCCTGGCGGGGGTCCGGGGGCAGCGCCCCCGGCCCGATGGTAAAGGGAATATTCCCTGGAATATTCCCTGGCCGACTAGTGGAGGCTCATATGGTAGGTCGGTCAGCAGGCCGACCTAACGACCTTCGCGGGCTATAAAAGCTAAACCCCTTCGCAGCCATCTTACACTCATCTTTCACCCAGTCAGAGTTGTTGTTCCAGCTAGCCTTAAGCTCTTCACCTATCTTCTGTCTAGATCGCCATCTAAGCTTCACACAGTGGAAGCGCACGGGTGGACAGAGCCATCTTTGTATCAGTTGTTTGGAGTTAAAGAATTTTACTGATTCTCCTCTTATCTGTTGTGTACTCTCTATCTCTTTCTCAGATTCTGTTCGCTGCGCCGTGTAATATTTTACACCTCCATCCATTCTGCATGACCTGTCATGTGGTTTGATGCACCTGAGTCAACATACCATACATCGTTACTTTCTTCTGCACTTTTCACAGAATTGTTCATGTGCTGCACCATAAACAAATGCTCATTTCTGTCATCACCCTGTCTACTAGAAGATGCATAATTTCCTTGTTACAATTTTCCATTCATGATGTCATTTTGCTTTTTATAGCAGTCTTTAGCCATATGACCCATTTTACCACAGTAGTAGCATTCAACATTACTGTTTGCATTTTGGCCTCTTTGCCATCCACCACGACCTCTTTGGCTCCCCCTGCCTCTAGAATTACCACGTCCTCCTCCATAGGACTGGTTTTCTTGAGTTTGCTGCATATTTTGATTTCTACCACGGCCTCCAGATCGGCCTCCTCTACCTCTGCCTCTACCTCTTCCAGCATTTGAGTAGAAGACATCTTCTTTTGAAGTTCCTCCTGACGAAGATGCACCACCATTTCTCTGCTCCTCAGAAATTAGAAGAGCAATCAACTCCTCAAAATCAGGAAATCTTTCACGGATGGAAATGGATGTTCGAAACTGTGCATAATCCTTTCCTAGACCATTCAAGGTCACAGAAACTAAATCATCATCTTCCACTGGCGACCTAATGGAAGCAAGTGCATCTGCAATCTTCTTCACCTTCATTTGGTAGTCATTGATGCTCATACTTTCTCTTTGGACATTATGCAACTCTTGCTTGAGCTGCATTTTTCTGGCTTGCGTATTTGTGCTATACATTTTTGACAAAGTATCCCATGCCTCCTTTGGCGTACTTGTATCCTGAATATGCACAATCATAGAGTCTGAAATACTGATAGATAGCCAGTACATAACTTTCCTGGCTCTCTCATGCCATGCTTTGAATGCCTGCATTTGCTGTTGATTGGGAACATAAGGAAGAACTGGTTCTTCTTCATTTCCTGCAACAAATTCCCAATATCCTTTTCCCATAAGGAAATTCGTCATTCTAAACTTCCATGCTTGGAAGTTGTTCTTGTCAAGCTTTTCAGTTATAATCTATGAAAGAGAATCAAATGCCATTACAGAATACTGCAAAAAATTCTGTCACTGCAGAGAACACAGCTTTACCTCACAAGGGCAAATTTGCAAAACTGACGAAAGTGGTATTTAACCACACAGTCACTTCCTAGTGACGATTTTGCATCAACAAGCAACAAGGATGATTCTGTAACTCCCAATGTCTCTGTGCACAGGCATACGATGCAATTTCTATAGTAACTTTTCACCGACTTGTAGAACAGTGGTCGCCAGCATAAAACTAGGCCTTTTCTTGAGTGCGTGCATAAAACTTCCGCCTCCAAAACAGGCCCCGGAATGGCCTCAAATAAAAAAAACAGGGTCGCCAAGGGCTAAAAGCTTCTCGCGTAGCATATACTGCCCTCTTGCTTCACCGTGAAGGACGTCTCAACCTGAGACAATGCACTCTTGCAATTTCCGGCTGTGCTACCTGTAGAGATCTGCTCCCAAAACAGAAAATGAAAGCAACACTGCTCCTCTTACCAGAACACCGCGAGCTTGGCTTGCTTTCTTGAGCTCCTTACCACGAACAAGGCTCTGATACCATGTCAAGATTGTGGGAGAGAAGGAAGGAGTCTCACTTGTAGCTTTCTTGCTTGCACAATGGGGGAATACACACAAGGGTGGAGGCTGAAAACAGTTTTCCTCTTCTTAGTTGTGTAAGCCAAAAGAACTCTCATACAAAGAAATAGAAGAACCCTATATATGGGTCTCAAACCAAAGACAACTAACTAAGGTGGCATACTAACTGAGCCACGAACTAGAGTAGATAAGGATAGCTGTCATCTAGCTATTATTCATGGGCAGTGTACCAACCGCATCTACAACTGACAAGTCGGTGACATAAATGCACAATGGTCACCCTGGCATATCACGAGTGGAGCTCGATATCTCAACACTAGCGTGGTCAAGAGGTCGTCAGATACTTGTCCTTCTTTTAGCCTAGACTGTCCGGGCCAATGGCCGCGGTTGATCTACGGCTCTGTTGCGTCTAGACTTGGTCTCAGCGGCACTGCTTGTGGCACAGTGGCTTCGGCCGACTTAGGTTTTGAGGCGGTGACATTGGCGTGATCATGCTGGAGAGATCATCGATCTCGTCCTCTATGATGGGTTCAGCATCTTTGAGATGCTGTTGAGCCTCCCTCACCCATTCCCTCACCTTTTTTATGGCCTCTAATTGTCGCTTTGGATGAGGGTATTCCCCTATCCTAGTGCTTCCCTTTTCAGCTGTCTTAGGGGCTGAAGTCTCTGCCTCCGCGTCTAAGACTTTCTTCCCAGTAGGTAAAGACATAGCACTCTCAGTCTTTAATGTGACCTTAGCTTTAGATTTCTTCTTTTTCCACCTGTGGCTTTTCTTTCCTATTGAGATTGCGTCAAGATTGCTAGGTCCTGGTAGAGAGATGCCGGCCTGCTTCGTTTGGGCTTAGGTCATAACTTGCAAGGGAATAGGGGTGGCCTCCCCATCAGGGTTTTCGAGACCGAATAGCCCCAATGGGACGGATGGCAAATTAGCTGAGCTAGAGGACAGCTTCCGCTTTGGGCAGTCTATGAAAAGATGGGTGATTCCGCAGTCTGCGCACCTTTGGTCAGCCTTGTCCCTATTTTGTTGCTCTCTTTCAGGGCAGCGTGATGAGACATGATCGGGGTGTCCGCAAGTCCAACAAGTGACTGGATCCTGTGGATGCCCTCCTAGGCCTCTACCCTGTCCTCGTCCTAATGCCATCATCGGCACGGGTCGATAATCCATGAGGATTGCATTGCCCTCATCGTCATGCGAGACGTAAGGGTATATGTAGGTCTCTTCGTCATTCAGCTCCTCCACATAGTGTACTAGAGCGTCGCTCGGTGGGTGGCTCACATAAGGACCAGGCAGTCTAGGAATGCTTGTAGGATTTATGTCCATTCTAGGGATAGTTGGTTTCATATCGTTAGGTGCGGGTAGAGCCAATGGGGCTCCCCTTTCGAAGAATGGCTGCGGCCTGTTAGCTAGATAAGGCTGGCCGTAGGGTTGCGAGTGTGGAAGTCTTCGTGGTAGTCTGCAATGTGCGAAATCGTGGCCGAACCTACCGCAGTTAGCACAAGGTCTTGACCTAGGGTCTTGACACTCGGCCGACAAGTGGTTTCCGCCATAGTACACGCACTGGATGTGCGGGCGCGTTGGTCGTCTCAACATGTCTTGTATCTTGGCCGATTCCATCTTGACCTCAACCAAGCCTTGGTCTGTCTCGGTGGCCTTCCCCTTATCTTGGGATGATGGGTTTGACTGCTCACTAGAGGCTGATGTTCTCTCTAAGCTCTGCGGGTTGGTCTCTTCTAGAGTTGAGCTCCTAGAGCTTCGCTCTTTTAGCTGGTCATTGACTCTGATGGCCTCCTCAAAAACTCTAGCCACCACGTCCCGTTGCAAGCTTGAATTGCCTGCCAATGCCTTATATAACTCCTCGTCTCTAATTCCGCTGATGAATACAGTTGAAACTGCTCTGTCAGTCGGTCGCTCACCTAGAGGGATTCTCTTAAAGAGACTTCTCACATGGGTCACGTAGTCGCAAATGTCCTCCTTCTCCTTTTGCTTGACATTCATCAAGTGTACTAGCAGGTTATCGGAGTATCCGGGCTCGGTGAATCTCTTGATGAAGAGATCCTTGAGATTATTAAAGTTGGCTCGTTCCACGACATCCGGGCTTGTGTACCATGTCCTACCCTTGTCGCCTAAGCAAAGCCCGAATGCTTGCGAACATTGAGTCTGGTCGTTGAGGCCGTTGGCTTTGCAGACTTGCTCAAACTGCTCAACAAAGCTGTACGGATCGTCATGCGATTGGTACTTGTCGAGTTGCTTGGCAACAATCGGTATTTTGGCCTGGCTCTTTGAGTCCTGGTTTGCCCCTAATCCTGGAAGCAAAGACGTAGCTAGTGCGGTGGCACTCTGCTCTACTGCGGTGTTATCAAGCAGCTATTTCATGAGGAGCTCGCTCAGTGTTAGGTCTCCCTCTAGCCCTCTCTCATGGTCTGTTCGGTTTCGGCCAGCCAAGTTCAGCACTCGCTGCACCTCATGTAACTCCATGCTTTGCCTTTGGCTCCTAGCCTGTTGATCCCTATTATAATCAGTTATGCCTTGCAATGCCTTGGGGGCTAGCCTTCTCTCCTCCTCTAGGTCTGCAATGATTGCATCTGTTGTCTTGCCATGGTGCTCGCATTGGGCGTGCTCGTCGTAACTGCTCACCATCTGCTATATAACATCTGGGAATACACTCAAATCGAGCTCCTCATTAGACCGATGGTCTGAGCTTTCTTCCGTCATGGTCGAATTCTTGCGCCCCACTGTGCTGTCGATTAGGTTAAATAGTCGTGATAGATCCTCGTCATTGGCGCTCCTTGCTTGGTTCTACCCTGCGCTTCGCGTGTTTGCCTATGTCTTGGGTCCTCTCCTATTGGTGGGTTCCTTGAGTGATTTATCTGAGTGAGTTCTTTTGATTATTGAATACAATTCTCAATTTATGGTCACTCGGTGAGTGTGTTGTTCCTCATGCACTTGTGCCCAATCAGGCTTTCAGCTTTCCTAAGTGTACTTCAAGTGCGGAAATTCAATGTGAGTGCTGCAAGCAATTTCCCGGCGTCTTACTCACTCTCACTCCTTCTGGGCCTGATAGGCTTGTAGGTCCAGTTCTAGCCGTTTAGTCAGGGTTTAGGGTTTCCTTGCACATTGCCTCGTTTGCTTTCGGTCGATCAAGTTTTACGGTTCAACGGCTCGCATTCGAGTCCTTGGGTCCCTCAACTGTCTACTACTAACCGCTAAGCGGCTGTGGACTACAATGTCCCTTATCATGTGTGCCAGAATCAAGTTCTGAGCGCCCGAAGGGTTTCGACAAGTTGCGCTAATGTGTATTTGTCGGGTCGGGTCGAATTTCTCACAGATTTGACAAAAAGTTGCACTCGGACCAACTGGTCCGAATTGCAGGGTCCGAGTGGGTCACTCGGACGGGCCGAATGGCACGGGGTCAAGGGCCAAATTTCCGAATTTGGGACTCGGACGGGTCGTTTGGACGGGCTGAGTGGCACAGGGCCGAGTTCCGAATTTGAGACTAGGATGGGTCATTCGGACGGGCTGAGGCCGAATGTACCATGTGGCAAAAAGTTCTGGCTCGGACGGTCCAAGTGCATTGACTCGGATGGTTTGACTCGGACGACTAGGGACTCGGCCCAGAAGTGACCGCTCGGACGGGCGGAACGCGGCGTGACGGAAATAGCGTGATGTCGATTTCGATCGATTCTTGGGATTTACACAATCATACCAAGCACAACCCTCCAGATCCTATCTAGGGGGATAGAGAAAGGGATTCATATACCTGAACGAGTCGGTGAGTGTGTCGGTGATGCGATCGAATCACACGAGCTGGGGCTCTCTAGCTCTCTCTCTCTCTCTCTCTCTCACTGAAATGGCACAAATGAGCTCTCTTTTTGCCTCCTAGCTCTTATATGCCTTTCCAACTGTGGTGTTGATGCCCCCAATCACTCTCTTGTCGATCTTAGGCCTCATTAGCGAGCATTTTGCGCATTTTGCACAACTTTTTTTCCCTGTTTTGCCCTGTTTTGAAACAGTAAACCCTACCCTTTTCCGATTCGATTTCCTAACTCTACCTACGCTAAATGCAACAAAAATCGAAGGCAAAAAACTGAAATAGATCCTCCATGCTTTCCAATCATCAAATGACCAAAATATCCCAAAATACTTACTTGTTTTGAAGATTAAAAGCACCCAACTTCCTACCTATCTCAAGCTCCGTTTTGGGGATGAATACCCTACTTCGATGCTCGATGCGAGGCGTGCAAATGCTCAAGCTTGAATCCGTTGGTCCCGGCAACGGAACCAAAATGTGGAAGCTTTCGCTCAACCGCCAAGACCCACGGACCGCTTATTGTTCAAGCGTTCCAAGCGAGCTCTAATGGCTATCTCTCACCTAGTTGATGTGCCGTCGATCCTACGAGTGTAGTGAGTTTACCTTGATGCCCAATCGAGTACCCTCCTCTCTCTTGCACTCCGGTAGCTCCACGATTCTTGATGCTAGCTCAAGTATCCTCAAGCCTCCTCCATCTCCAAGCTCCATCCTCCATAGCCGCGTGCGTAAGAGAAGAGAAGAGAAGAGAAGAGAAGAAGAGAAGAGGAGACGGTGAAGAGCTTCACCCTCTTGATCCCTCACTCTCACACACACTCACTCCCTCACACTCTCACACTCCCTCTCTCAAGAGCACACACAAGCAAGAAGAAGAGAAGAAGAGAGGAAGAAGAAGACTCTTTTTGCCACGCACCCAAGAATGAGCTTCTCATTCACTTTCCAACTTTATATACAAAGCCCTAAATCCTTTTTGGGCGGTCATCCCCTTTTCCCTCTTTTACATGGCCGGCCGTAGCCTAGGCCCTTTTTCCCATTTCCCACCATTCTAATTTATCCTATTCCCAACTAATGCATACACTTTGCACAGGAGCGAGCCTGGCACTCTTTTACACAGATTCGGGGGCACTTTCGCATTTTAATGGTGTGCCTTTTTCCTCTTTCGTTGCCTTGGCCCGACATCGAAGCTTCTTGAGGGTCGTGCCTGAACATTTGAATTTTTCAGGGATTGGTTGCCGATTAAGGCACCTTTTTCTACTTTTATCTTTTTCTGCTTTTATCCTGTACCTTTTTTGCTATTTTTCATTTTTTTCATTTTCCGCTCCTTGTGCTGCGGAACCACGGTCGGAAACACGGTAACACCCATGGCAACTCAAGGTCCCCTTCCTAGTCAGATTCGTCTTGGAAATATTGATGAAACGCTAGCAAATGTAGTCCCATTGCATATTTTTAAGGGAAAGTACAATGAAGACCTTGATCTTCATATAGGAGAGTTTATGGTAGCATGTATGGCTAACAATGCCAGACCCTCGAGCATTGGTTAGCAATATTTCCCACCACTTTCAAGGGCATGATATTTCAATGGTATGAGAGACAAGCAATAGGAACTTTTGGCACATGGGATGACCTGAAGTTGGCTTTTCTCACTAAATTCAAGTGTGAAGGTTTTGAAGAGCAGATGTGAGAGGAGTTCACGAACCTAAGTTAGTCCTCTAGAGAAAGAGTAGAAGCTTATATCTCACAAATGGAATCCATCTTGAAGAGATGGACCAATCATCATTTGGATGAAGGCATCCAAAAAGGAGTGTTCCTCAGAGGCCTACAACTAGAAGTTTGCAAGTTTGTGGAATTGAGAAGACTAGTCAATCTACAAGCTGCAGTGGAAGGTGCAAGACTATATGACGAAGTTGAAGCAAGGCTGTCAATGACTCCAGGAAGAGGAGTCTTACCTCCTCCCATGCCAAGAATGGTATACCCACCAAATGTAATCCGAGGGATAGTTCCCTACCCCTACCCCCATATGCAAATAATGCCACAATACAATGCACCTAATCCATATTGGCCACATATGACAATGCCCCAAATGATGGCTCAACCACAACAACAGTGGTCTCAAAAAATTCCTCCAATGGTGACTCAAAAACAATGGAATCCTATCCATTGGAATCAACAACCCCAAGTCTCAACAAGAGCTCTAAATGAGAACCAGAACAGGGGACCTCCTGGATCAACCCAACATGTGTATGTAGTAATTACAGAAGCTTCCCAAAACCCTACAACAAGTACTCAAGGAGGTGAAAATCAGAAGGACTACCTATCCAATTCAATGGCAAGTATCAAGAAAGAGCTTATGGATGTGATTACAGAGCAGCTACAAACGCTGAAGGTGAATACCACCAATATATCCACTCCTGCGGGAGGTGGGAGAGATGTGATGCGTTCTAATACATGATGTGAAAATTCCATCAAGTGGGACATTTAGCCACTGAATGTACCTAAAAACCAACCATTCCTAGAGCTTTCTATTTATACTATTTGAGGAAGAACCATAGAGAGGATATTTTCTCTCTGAAAGAGATGTATGAAAGAAGAAAGAGAGATGAAGGTGTAAGATTCAACTTGATGGAATCCAAAATGACAATGCAAGACATTGAACCAAAGCCTAGGGAGTTTGGTCCTAATTTTGGTCCAAGGAGGTTTCCCTCTCAAAGTTACAGAGGATGACAGTCTGTTGGCAATGGTCAGAGATCAGAGGTGGAATGTTACAGATGTGGAGAAAAGGGCCATATCTCATCGAATTGTCCAAACCCTAGAAAATATGTGGATTACAAGCCCTTATGTAGTCAATGCAAAGGAGAAGGCCACACTACAAAAGATTGTCCAAGTCCAGCTCCTGTGAAATCTACTTCCGATACCTAATAGAAGACCCAAGAACTTGCTTCCAATTTGTTGAAATTAGAAGTGGCCGCAATAACGCAAGTAAAGAAAGGAGAACCCGTAGTTCCAAAAGAGAACATTCCTTCTGCCAAGATTGTGAAGTTCAACCTTCCTCGGGAAAAACAAAACAATGCAGTCCAGAACAATGTAATACTATAGAGCACTACAGAGCCATAGAGAGCTACCGAGATAGTTGCAGAGACGGGACCAGAGGTCCACAAAATAGAGGATGCGGAAGTACCTCCTCATGAAGAAGAGATGCAAATGTTGCCATTCTTGGAAGAAAAATGGAAGATAAAAGTGGGTGTGGCCCCATTTCCCAGTCAATTTGAAAAGCCTATGGATCCTATCAAAGAGTATGGTTTGGTCAAATACCTAGACACCTTTAAACCAAACCTAACGTTCTGACAGTTGTGCTGATGCTATCTCCTAGTTGCCAAAAAAGATTCAAAAGAATCTTGACAAGAAGACGCCGCCTAAGGATTGCTCCCCCAACAACAAAGTACAACAGAGCCTCAGAACTCGTGAAGGAAGTAGATGTGGCTAACAACTTTGTGGATCTTGGAACCCTAGAGATTGGTGTATGGATAGAAGGATGCTTTATTGCATATGCATTGATTGATGAAGGTTCATCAGTAAACATAATGATGGATGTGATAATGAAGGATCTAGGCTTGCAAGGAATCTAGCCTACGCAGTGGCTTATCAGATTGGCAGACCAAAGAAGAATCAAACCATTGGGCATCCTCCCATATGTAAAAACAACCCTTGCAGGAAGAGACTATTGGCTAACATGCAATGGATCTACGCCCATCGAAGCCATAACAAACTCTTCCAATGAAGTAAGAGATGGTACATCAGGAGATGAAGAGGCTGTCAAATAGATCTTTCCCAAGAAAACAGAGGCATAGTCCCTAAAAATGGGATCTATAAGCCAACTTCCAAAGGAAGAAAAGTCTTTGTCCATGGGAGAATACCTCTTGCCTAAACCCGAATTGACTTCTGAAGTCACCTCTAACAGTGAAATAGAAGCATGGATGTATTGTTCTCCCTGTTACATGGAAGTCGCCGCAGAGTCAAATACAGAGACATAAGTAGAGACAGAGACAATAATAGAAGCAGAACAAAAAGCAAAGGACATAATAGAGAGCTTGTTATTCTCTTATAGAACACTCACAGATGTAGAAACAAAACCTGAAGAGGATGAAAGTGATAATGCAGATGAAGATTATGAAGGCAAGCTAGAAGGATCTATCCTACTCGCAGAATACCTCCTGCCTAAACCTGAATTGACTTCTGAAATCATCTCTGACAGCAAAATAGAAGCATGGGTGTATTGTTCTTTCTATTACATGGCAGTCGCAAAGTCAAAGACAGAGATAGAAGCAGAGACAGAAACAAAGACAGAGACAGAAGTAGAAGCAAAATCAAAGGATATAACAGAGAGCTTGTTTTTCTCTTACAAAACACCCACAGATATAGAAACAGAACCTGAAGAGGACGAAAGTGATAATGCATACAAAGATTATGAAGGCGAGCTAGAAGAATCTATCCTCTCATAGAAGGCAGAGACGAGGAAGATGTTCCTAAAGCCTCAAAAGCAAAAGGTCCCTTTTTGTTTAACAAAATGATTGTGGTACCCTTTGGACCGATCCATGAATCATGTCATACGCAAAGCCTTTATAAGAAATAGATTAAGTCTATAGCCTAATTCGTGAGCATTGGGGACATCTAGAGGAATGTTTTGATAGATGCCGAGAGTATGGGATTTCTCTCAACCCCAAAAAATGTGGTTTTGGCATCTCATGAGGAGTCTTTCTAGGCCACATTGTCTCTGCACAAGGGATAGCGATAGATCCTGCTAAGATTGAGAAGACTGCCGCCTTGACAACCCCAACTAACCTTAAGCAATTGAGGGGATTTCTTGGCCATAGGGGCTAATATAGAAGGTTCATTGCACACTTTGCGATGAAGGCAGTCCCTTTGCATAAACTCCTAAGAAAAAATGCCGAGTTTACATGGACCATTGATTGTGATGAGGCATTTAATATCTTGAAGCAGTGTTTGATTTAAGCACCCATCTTGCAGCCTCCTAATTGGACGAAGGAGTTCCATGTTCACATTGATGCATAAGTTGAAGGCCTAGGTGTAGTCTTATGCCAAAAGGGCCCCTCTAAATTAGATCAACTAATCTATTATGGAAGTTGAAAAGTAATCGATAGACAGTAGAACTACACAGTGACTAAGCTTGAGTGTCTAGCAATGGTGTTTGCTTTGGAGAAGTTTCGACATGATCTATTGTCAATGCATTTCAAATTGTACATGGACCATGAAGCCCTTTCCTTCCTGATGAACAAGGCTGACGTGAAGGGAAGAATGATGAGACGGCTCCTTCTGTTTCAAGAGTTTGACTTTGAAGTGGTTACCAAACCAAGTCGCTCTCATGTCCTAAGTGATCGCCTTTTGTGAATCCCTCAGAGTGATGATGGAGAAGAGAAAGATGATCCAGACCTTCCTAATGCTTCCTTGTTTCTAGTCGAAATAGTTACCCCATGGTATGCAGACATAGCCAACCTCTTGGCAACCCAACAGTATCCCCGTGGCATCTCAATCTGTGAGAAGATGAAGCTTCTATTGGAATCATCCCCCTACACCCTGTTAGGTGGTGCTCTATACAAGAAAGGCAAGGTCGAAGTCTTGCGAAGATGTATTGCAAGAGAAGAAATCGGCATAGTATTGAAAGCATGCCATGACGAGCCATGTAGTGGAGACTTCGTAGGAGAAGCAACATCTAGAAAGGACTTACTTGCAGGATATTGGTGGTGGCCAATCCTCCATAAGGATACTTATGATTATTGCAAATGGTGTGACACTTGTCAGAAAATGGGAAAGCCTACCAAATCCAATGCCATGCCCTTGCAATCCATTCTTCCCCTAAAATTGTTTGAGAAGTGGGGAATTGATTTTGTGGGCCCCATTGATCCGCCAACCAGACAGAAGTAGAATAGATACATCTTGGTCTGTATAGACTATTAACAAAGTGGTGTGAAGCTAAAGCTCTAAAGCGGGATGATGGTAATAGCATGGCCTTGTTCCTATATGAGAACATCATCACCCATTTTGACAGTCCCCTAGAGCTTGTCAGTGAATAGAAGTACCACTTCCTTAACAAAATTATGGAAGAATTGATAGAACTGTATAAGATCTGCCATCGCAAGTCCACCCCTATTACCCCAGAGCTAACGACCAAGTTGAAGTCACCAATTGCATCCTCTGCTTGATCTTGACAAGGATGATTGCCGGACATCGCTGTGATTGAGATGATCGACTTGCAGAGGCCCTCTGCGCATACATAACCTCCCGTAAGGCAACTACATGACAAACTCCTTTCCAATTGGTGTATGGAACAGAAGCCATCTTTCCTGTTGAACTCGAGCTATCCTCTCTGCGTGTGGCCATCAATGAATGCTTGGGAGATGCCGAGTCCTTGCAACACTGTCTCTTGCACTTGGAGTGTCTTGCAGGATGGCCCTACAGTGCAGGGAAATCACACACGCCCGCAGAAAGGGCTATCATGATAGCTTCATCAAGTAGAAGGAGTTTAAGGAAGGTGACTTAGTTCTTGATTTGGTAAGTTTCCATGAAAGCTTCAACAACAACGGATGGGTCCTTGTAAGGTACTTTTTGTCAATTCGAATGGCTCAGTCCAAGTCTAGATAATTGATGCCTCTGATGATCCCTTCCTGATCAATGGCTATCGTCTGAAGAAGTACTTCCCTCCCCTGGGGATCTTAGCAATCGCAGTCGACCAACCCTTTCCCTTTTGGGAGTCACATTGCCCTTCTCCTTGTGCTATTGATAGCCATTACGCTCTTCTTTATGAGGCGACATCCTTCTGCTAGTCCCTCCCAGACACCCCCCATCCTTACTTTGTTCTCCTCTTGTTTGATCTAGTAGTGGTGGTGAGGATGGTATTGACACATGGAATTTTTACCATTCTCTTTATTAAAGGGGAAAAAAAGAAAAAAAAGAAAAATCAATCATGGGAGAAAAGGACTTAGGTCCCTGTCATGTCAACCTATTCTTTGAGAAAAGATGGAAACACCCTCGGGAGTAGGAAATTAAAAAAAAGCAAAAAAAGGAAAAAAAGCAAGAGAAAAAAAGAAATAAAAAAAACTGCTATGGGAGAAAAGGAAGCAATTCCCTGTCATAGCAGGACTCATTCTAAGAAAAGGTGGTAAACACAATTGGATGGGAAGCTGGCTGTGGAAAAGATGGTAACACCCCATAGTTCAGGATAGCTGACTCACCAGTAGACCTTCTTCAGATACAATTTAAAACCACCTCTCTTGGTGCGTTGTCTCTGAAACTTTATCAGTTCATCCAACCCCTTCAACATATGATCTCAACCCGATCAAAGTACCAGACGTGTTGGCTGCCTCACCTAGGTACGCCTCATCTTCAACACCTTGATGAAAATAATAGATGAAGCGATCTTCATCGACAAACAATTGAGTGATGTGAGCTTTCATCCTAACAGGATGGGCTAGGAGTATGGTATACCATCTGTATCTATCAGTGAGTGTGAGACAGAGGGTGGAGTGAGCGACCAATCCTTGCCATTTACATTTAACAGAGAGGTGCAATGTGTGGATGGAGTGTTGCATGCACGGGTTGGGGCTCTCAATGCACAATGCATGATCTGTTCCTGTGCACTGCACTATAAGGCTCCATGGCCTTCCTTTTCACACTGTATGCTGGCACAGGGTGGGATGCACATTTGCGCCATCAATTGCGCACAAGGCATACAACCTCTGCACAAGTGACTATGAGGATAATATCAATGGGTGTAAGGATCAGGTTGCCCTCTTGTATTCTCAAACAAAGTATCACTTAGAGGGGGGTTAAGCGTGATTGGTGTTTCCTAAATCACTCATCGAGAGGTGAGATTGAGGGACGTTATGACACTTGGCGCAAGGTATGTTTCCTTTCCCTATGCACCCACGTGATGGGTCTTTGCCATCATCACCAGACACGTCACCCTGTTCTGTACACTGCACAACAAGGCTTCCTAGCCTTCATGCTTACACCTATGCCACCAGACAGGGTTGGACACACTAATGCACCATCAATTGTACACCCTAGTATACTCCCTCTACACCATCCCCCTCGTTGATTCTTAAATTGGGTGTGAGATCTAGGTTTCCATCAATATTAACTTGAGTGATGTACGTTATGGGGCAAGTGACTGTTCTCTCATCCCATCTGAGTGCCCGTGAGCTAAGTGACTATCCTTTGTCCATGACAGCTACCCCAATGGATTTTATCAACCAGCTATCTCCCTGCGTGTTGCTGCAAGGTTCCTGCCATGGTGGTTGAACGTTGGAGTGAGCTATGGTACCTCTTATAGTTGACTCCAACCCTTTTGTAGTAGCTGTGACGGTTCCTTCGACCATGCACAAAATGGGCCAAGTTTTTCTAACCCTATCCTTTTGATTGCAAGTGTATGTTATGTGTTAAGTGTGGGGATGTTAGAGTCCAATTGGTTAATGAGTCCTAGGCAGTGTTGATCATCCAACCCTATCCGTTAAGGTTTTAAGTGTGAAGACACGTCCCTGTGCATCTATGATGCATACCCCCTATGTATGCCTCAATTTGATCATGCATCTATGCCATGACCTATTTTTACCTTGATGGGGTCCCTCCCCCACCCTCGCTTTCACTTTCACTCCACTCCTTTCCCTTTATCCCTTGTTATGAATTTTTTCATGTGAATGCACCCTATGTTCACCATAATCCCAATCCAACCTTCCACCCCAGTTCGTCCCTTCAAACTGTCAATTTTTCATTTTTACCAACCCGTGTTCTGCCAGACGCTTCTTAAGGTATTAATTTTTGAACAATTTTCCATCAAGAGTGGCTGTGTTTCCGTGTGCACACATCCATTTTGCTTCGGAACAACAATCTGACATGACAGCCCTACCTACACCTTCCATATAATATTTTTTCTTTTTACACCCTGTCATTCTGATGCACGGTTCATCGGTTATTAATTTTTGTGGGTTTTCGGGACATTCTTTTGCGTTTTTTTTCCATTTTTTCATGTGAACATGCCCTATTTTCACCAAAATTCCAATTTAACTTGCCAGCCATGTCTCCCCCACCTTTCCCATATTTTCTATATTTTCTCCACCCTATTTTTCCCGCTAGATTTTTAGTTATTAAAATTTTAATGTGTTTTTGGGCGTATTTTTGTGTTTTTCGCATGTGAACCCCTCCTCATTCCCTCGGACATGCGTTTTGATGTGACCCCACTATGAATCCCCTTCCCCTAGATATTTTTCCTTTTTACTGCCCTTCATTTCGGTACTCGATTCTTTTCGTATTCATTTTTGCGTCCATTTTCGAGTCCGTTTTTTAGGTTTTTCCCATGTGAATGCATCCTATCTCGGTCGGCGAAACCGTGTTTTGATGTGATAGTTTTGTCGGGCATATTATTTTGCACATTTTTCCTTCTTTTGGCACATGGGTTTTTTGATATTAATCCCCGTATGTATTTTTGGGTTCGATTTTCTCCTTTTTCCCATGTGAATGCCCTGCATTCTCCTCAAAACCATGTTGCATTTTTTCATTGTCTTCCCCTTGCTTTCCATCTGATTTTTCATTTTTATGGCATTTCATTTCAATGCACGGTTTGTGTTTTATTAAAATTTTTGTGTTTTTACGTGTGTATGTTTGCCTCTCGCGTCGTACGTGAACATCTACATTTTTTAATTTACCCGTCCTCTACTGCGTCTATCACACCGTTCACTCCCATGCCGGTGGCTTGGCCGCTTATGGGTCCCATCATTGCAACCCCGCCCTGCATCTATGCATAGGACCGGGGGGGGGGACTCCCTTGTTTTTCTTTTTCACCTTATTATTATTATTTATCTTATTTTTTAAATCTTTTAATTAAAAAAATTAAATCCCCCCTCCCCGTTGGTTCCCTCCTCCCCCCTCTCCTTCCTCTTCTCTCTCCTCTTCTTTCTCTCTCTTTCTTTCTTTTTCTCTCCCCCCGACCCCTCCATCTCTATCCCCTCTCTCCCTACTCTTGTTGTTGTTGTTGTTGTTCTTGCTGTTGCTCCTCCTCCTCCTCCTCCTCCTAGGCACAAGTTGAAGAAGAATGCATGGCCCAAGAAATTCATGACTCTTCATGCTGCTCATGCTGTCCAAGAAAGGGTTGTCATAGTAACAGAGTCATAACTTCTGAAATATAGCTCCGAATCAAACAAATGAGGTGTCATTTTGAAGAATACACTTAGGCGCATCACATCCAAGCATAAAATATTGACTTTGTTGATGTCAGACCATTTATTTTTATGACAAGAATTTTAATACAGCAAGCTGTATTAAACAGTGAACTGATGCTTCTTCAACTGTTTCTCCCATAAACCCAAAAAAATAAATCAATGAATACAAGCTGTCAATCATATTTGTAGGTCAAGGGATCAAAAAGTCCAGCCATTCTTCCATAGCAATCCTCCTGGATCAAATGCGAATCCATCAAAGTGATCATCATCATGAAAAGAATTGCCAAAATTGTCGATGATGATGCCCAGGTCAAATGGGAAAGAAGAATCATCTCAATGATTCCCCGGATCGAAAGGCTAACGAGCATTCTCATAATTGGCCTCATAGTCATTATGGTCAAATGGATGTAAAGGATCTTCATTATCCAACATGTACATATCCCAGTCACCTATGGGCTTATATGCTGTAATATTTCTGCCTCAAATATTAATTGACCTTAAAAAACCCCGCACATCTCGCGCAAAAGCAGTGCTAAGAAATCTCCCCCAACGGAATAACGTTGGTGGCTAAGTGCTTACCTCACGTGCTTCAATAAACACCTCACCGCATCGAGCGTAGGAGGCCGAGGCTAAAAACCCATAGGCCGCACGAGAACACCCTTCTTGAAGAAAAAGGAAAATGGATAATGGTCAAATTTTGTGCAATTTTTTTAATTATTAACCCCTTCCCTCAGCCGATGCATGGTAGGGGGAGAGGGAGTGTGAGAGGAGTGGTGTAGTGGTGGAGTGCATGGGGGAGGGAGGAAACATGTGAAGCCACATGGGTGGCTATCTCCCCCCCCCCCCCCCCCCCCCCCCGCCCATCCTATAAGACCTCCCCCCTCTCAAGCATGAGAGAGGGAGGAGTGAGAGCAGGTGGTGGACGTCGTGCTGCTGCCTGCCCATTAACGCCATCGCCTGGCCGCCAGGTTGGCCTGCTGCCGCTTGTGCCATCCCATCCCATCGCCATCATCATTATCATCACCCTCATCTTCTTCGTTATCCTCTCCATCCTCCCCACCATCATCACACTTTTCTCCACGTTTTTGTCAGAGACGGAGAAGCATTAGAAGCTTCTTTGGAAGCTTCTAATTTTGAGCTTCCATAAAGCCTGTTCTCCTGTGAATTGCAGGTTTTTCTTAAAACCACCTGCTGTAAGGGCCGTGTCCCGTGCAGAGGAGAAGAGCTTAGTCGGAGAGGGTTCGATACGTGAAAGTAACCCAAGGGAAAGTTGTTGAAACAAAATATCTACGTTGTCTATGGCTTCCAAGAAAATGGCGAGAGGCGCACATGCATGAGCTTCTACTCCGAGTTCGCGTGTGGATAACACCCCGAACTTCAATGCCCAGGTTCTTAGAGATTGATTTCTCATGGAAAGAATGCATTTAAGCATGTCTTTAATACACATAGTCGAGTTATATACATTTGGAAATTTTAAATGCAATTATCCATTATTTTACGAAGTTAGTGCATGTCATGCCTTTGAAAAATGCTTGCATTTCCAAGTTGTAATCTCCTTGAATGTATAATGCATAAATTAGAAGAGGGATCGTGCTAAGAAGGATAGAGCTCGTTGCATGTTGCACTTATGATTTAAATCCATGGACGTGATTCGTATAAAGGTTAATCTTAGATGCCATTGAATATTGTCCAAAGAATTGCATTGCATGAAAAGGAAACCATGAACTTACCTCTTGCATGAAAGTAACCCAAGGGAAAGTAACCCAAGGGAAAGTTGTTGAAACAAAATATCTACGTCATCTATGGCTCCCAAGAAAATGGCGAGAGGCACACACGCAGGAGCTTCTACTCCGAGTTCGCGTGTGGATAACACCCCGAACTTCAATGCCCAGGTTCTTAGAGATTGATTTCGCATGGAAAGAATGCATTTAAGCATGTCTTTAATATACATAGTCAAGTTATATACATTTGGAAATTTTAAATGCAATTATCCATTCGTTTACGAAGTTAGTGCATGTCATGCCTTTGAAAAATGCTTGCATTTCCAAGTTGCAATCTCCTTGAATGTATAATGCATAAATTAGAAGAGGGATGATGCTAAGAAGGATAGAGCTCGTTGCATGTTGCACTTATGATTTAAATCCATGGATGTGATACGTATAAAGGTTAATCTTAGACGCCATTGAATATTGTCCAAAGAATTGCATTGCATGAAAAGGAAACCATGAACATGCAAGGATGATTGCATTTTAAGTCAGGTTGAATGCTGTAGGACGGATTAAGTCAATAACCAGTCCTATGACATTCACTCATGAATGAACTTCTTTATCGAAGTTGTTTTAGAAAAAGATGCATTTCATATTAAGTCATGAATTCAATGCATTGGAAAAAGGGTTTATAGGTATAGTTCTTGTTAAAAGTCAACGTAGGTTTCTATAGGAGTTAGTCCTAAATTGTCAATCATTAAAGCTTGGTTCCGTTGCATTATTATAGTTTTAGTGCAAGGAAAAAGAAATGATCATTGAAATCTTTTAGCTGCATAGAAGGAAAAGTCTATGAATCACATATTTGCATGGAATGTTATGTTTTGCAATTATTTACACCTCTTAGAAAAAGGATTTGCATCTCTTCTAAGGAAACATCACCTCTTGTCACAAGACAATTGGATCAGTTAGGTAATTCGTTGTAAGGGTGTAACTCAAATGATGACCACTTCAATGCGCTAGGTAGAGCTAATCCGCGTTAAAATTCTGCTTAGTATCGTACTCGAAAAAATCAACTTGATAATTCTGACCTCAAAGGTCCTACCCACATTCATGGAATGTTAGGGTTAGTTAGACGTCCATACAATAACGATCTAGGGTTTTTACCCTAGGGTAAATTGGCCTAACACTATGTTAACCCCAACATGAAGAAAGCAAAAGGAAATAAAAAAGACGCAGGGAAAAGGTGGAAAAAAGGTAGTCCGACTAAAGAAAGAATTGGAGAAAAGGCCAAAAACGAATAGGAGAAAAGGCCAAAAGCGCAAGGGCAACCTTAAAAGTCCAAGGCAAATGCAAAAGGGGAAAGGCACATTTTAAAATTAAAAGGTGCACCCTGAAATCTTGTAAAAGAGCGCCGGGCTCTCACCCGTGCAATTTGTAAATGTAGACAGGCGGTGGAAAGGATGGTAGGAAGATAGAAGGACAATGGGAAAAAGGGCCTAGGCTACGATCGGCCATGTAAAAAATGGGAAAAGGGGATGACCGCCCAAAAGGGATTTAGGGTTTTGTATATAAAGTTGAAAAGTGAATCAGAGGCTCATTCTTGTGTGTGGCAAAAAGTGGCTTTCCTCTTCTTCTTCTTCTTCTTGTTCTTGCTTGCTTGAGCTTGTGCTTGAGAGAGGGAGTGTGAGAGTGTGAGGGAGTGAGTGTGTGAGGGTGAGGGACCGTGGGATGGAGAAGCTCTCCATCTTCTCCTCTCTTCTTCTCTTCTCTTCTCTTCTCTTGTCTTGCTCACGGCAATGGAGCTTGGAGCTTGGAGCGGGAGGATTGAGCTTGCTTGAAGCTTGCACTTGGATCGTGGAGCTACCGGAGTGTGCGGAAGAGGAGGTAGCTTGAATGGCATGGAGGTAAGCTCACTACATCCATAGATATGGACGGCGTGTCGGTTATGTGAGAGGTAGCCATTAGTGCTCGGCTTGGAACGCTTGAAGCAATAAGCGGTCTGTGGGTCTTGGCGGTTGAGCGAGAGCTCCCACATTTTGGTTCCGTTGCCGGGACCAACGGATTCAAGCCTTGAGCGCTTGCGCGCTTCGAATCGAGCATTGGAGTAGGGTTTCCCCCGAACCATTGTTTGAGATAGGTAGGAAGCGAGGGGGTTGAAGATGGTATTCGATCTCCTTGGGAAGTAGGTTTGTTGTTTTTCTTGAGATTTATGTTGTGAGATGGAGTACTGTAGGTATTTACATTGTGATTTGGATGCATTAGAGTAGGAGAAAACAAAGAAAAACAAAGAAAATAAGCATTAGGGTTACTATTGCAAAACAGGGCAGAAACAGGGCAAGAATCGTGCAAAAGTGGTAAAAAACTTACTTGTGATGCCTAAGGTCGGTAAGTGAGTTATTGGGGGTGCCAATACCATACCCGGAAGAGGGTATAAGGGCCAGAAGTGGCAAGAAAGGCCACAGTATGCATTGCAGGGTTTTAGGAGAGCAGGAGAGAAAAGGAAAGCTTGGCGAGGAAATCCGCTTCAATCTTGGCATTAGGGAGATCTTTGGCTAGCCCAGGTAATTCTACACCTCCCCCTACAGTAGTAGGATCAATCTGGAGTTGGTCGACAAGGGGGAAGACCCCCAGCGCCTTGCACGACGAATTTTGCGAGCTTCGGCGAAAAAACACGCGCGACGTTCAGCGCATCCGAGTTACGTCGACTCTGGTCCGAGGCCCAGACTTGGCCCTCGGACCACCCGGTCCACTCGGCCATTGGCCTCGGACCGTCCGAGAGAAAACCGTCCGAGTCAACCCATTCGGCCGTTCAAGTCAAAACTTTTTGCCACGTGGTACATTTGGCCTCGGCCCACCCAAACGACCCATCTGAGACTCAAATTCGGCCCTCGGCCACGTCCCACATTCGGCCCTCGGCCTGCCCGAGTGACCTCGTCTGAATTCATCCGAATCGTCCAAACTTAGCCCTCGGCCCGTCTGAGTGACCCACTCGGACCTTGCAATTCGGACCTGTTAGGCCGAATTTAGATTTTCTCAAATTTTAACTTGAAGACAATGAAATTAACCGAGAAACCATATAGAGCCGAAACCATATCATGGATCCATTATCGGGCTAAAACTTAGAGTAAGTGGTTCAAATTTGGCTATAAACGGTCCTCCAAATTGTGCATGGCTTTTACCATAACGGCCCTGCGGCCCGAGGGGTACTGCCCCCCCAAACCCCCGCGGAGGGGGCTCTGCCCCCTCCACACCTCCCCCGAGTCAGAGCCCCCTCCACACCTCCCCCGAGTAGGTTGGAGAGAAAACGCGTGCCGTGACAGGTCTTCCAAATTGGACCCTGGTGAAGTAATGGCTCTACACAAGCATGGATTCTCACTTGCAAAAGAGCAGCCAAAAGTCCATACCCGAACAGAGAGGAATAGAGACCCTAGAACATCAATGGGCCAATCTAGCCATCAAGGGCAAAAAGGCCACACCACGAGAACACAAAGACATTGTGTTTAGACCATGTCTAGTCAGAGCGGAAGGCAACATCAGCAAGCTACAAATGCCGAAATGACTAGACATGACACTCTTGATGAGATATGTACCTTGAGCAACACTTCACAAACAACCCAAGACGTTGGTGGAGAATCCACGTCTGGTCATGCAAGTGGGGACTCAAGGGCATCTGAGAAGGCTTAAATTTACAAGCCGAGACCCGGAAGATAAAGACATAGTACCACCTGTTTATCTTGGGTCAAACTCACCGCCAAAAGAGAGCATACTACTGATGCTCTAATTGATGAAGGAGCAGATTTTAATATCTTGACCTATGAATCATGGACCCTACTAGGCCAACCAGAGCTCACACCGACTAGTGCAACTCTTAGCCCTTATGGGGACACCCACAAGCAGTCATAGGGAAGTGCAAAATCCTTGCGAAAATTGAAACAGAAAGCTTGCCTATCCTATTTTATGTTCCTCCAAATAGTGCTAGCTGCGGGAAAGAAACCCTCCTAGGAAGACCCTTCAAAAGGGCGACCAAATGTGAGGCTGCTATGCAGCTCAGAGGATACACCTGACGCTACCGGGTGTGAGGATAGTCACAACCTTTAGCAAGGGTGACCTCATCGAACCTCGAGGGAAAGGCAAGCAAGGTGTTGACATAACAGCCAAGCCTACTGACGAGAGCAAGGACTTGTTGGAAGAGTTAATACAAGCACATGTCGAACAACAAGAACCAGTGAGTGTGGCCAGGCCTGGAACAAGAAGGTCAAGAGACAATGCCAAGGATGGGCTTTGGACTTACAAATATCATAGAAGACCCCAAAAGAAGCCCAAGCCTTATAGACGCAGGCATCGATGGAGGGTCAGCACAATGCCGCGATGGATATCCAAAGCGTTGCTACGTGCTCAAGGATACTACGCAGGTAACCGATGGATTTGGGTACCAAAATCCCTTGCTAAACCACTTCTATCTGCTGAAGGCCAGAGTGCATCAAAAGCAACGAAGCACAGGAGGGAATCTATGAGAAACTCTAGGTCTCGAGGCAAGAAACCAGACATGATTGTTCAAAAGAAAGAGCCTTAGCCTAGCATGCTAAGTAGACAGATGTCATATGTAGCCATTGAGCACGCACAAAAATCATTAGTGCCCCAAGAGCCTTTGATTTCCCAAGGGGAGAACAAGCATCATAGGCACAACATTGCTAATGGCAAGGCTGCTCGCTCAACCAAGCAAATAGCACAATCTTCTAATAGCCTTGAGCAAATCATTCAGCCAGTGCCAAGTCCACCTAAGAGTCCTAGATCTCCTTCATCCTCTTTTTCCAAACGGACACAGGAAGCACAACAGCGGTTGTCGAGGGAAACTGCTCAATTCCAATCTCTATCTCCATCTAAGCTTCCAAATGTCCAAGAGGTGGGACATGACGCCATCTGTAGCTCTCGACCCAAGGATATGCCTGTGCAACCCAATGTGACCAGATCAGCTCATGCCCAATCTACACAGACAAACGCTCAAAGGGCAACAGAGGATGCGGCCACTTCCAATCGTCCTAAGGACCTGACACTGCAATCCACCAAGGGTAGCCAGCCCACTAAACTAGCTGCTACTACTTCCAATCAGGGATCACAGTAGTCACAGCCCTTGGCCGTGACAATGCCCCGTGTGGAACGTGGCCTTAGTAGTTTACCTCTGGAGGAGGTGTTGCAACCAACTTCCTCGAAAACTCCAGCACTTTCAAAGTGCCTAAAGCCTAGGCTGGAGGAGTTAAACATAAGGGAGTTGGCTGGAGCGCTAGACTCTCCGAAAAGGGAGGCAGTTGTGCTCTCACAACCTAGTGAGACTATTCAGCAGGCCACGACCATATTCCATAAGGACACACTAGAGAAAGAGAATGCTGAGGCCCAACCAAGCAAGTCAACGGTTGACCTAGTCTAGGGTCCTACACCTTCACTGACCAAGAAAAAGAGGAGAAAACAATGAAGATAACAACAATCGTAGGTGGTTGTGGATCCCAAGAACATTGACACCAAGAGTGCTGGAGAGCTGGGGAATAAAGCATCAAGTCCACCCACCAGTGAGCCCACTGATGCCTCTCCTAATAGTGGTGAAACCTTAGACACATCCGTGTGTTTTGAAAAATCAAAGTAGCTGTTACCATCAATAGTTGCTTGCAACACTCAATCCACCGACAACGGAACTCGCATCGACCAATCAAGAGTGGATACAACGTCGTCACAACAGGGTGACAAATCTATACTAGTCACATCCGAGAAGAACCATGACGAAATAGCAGCAAAACCTCAGGAGAAACGTGAGAATCCCAAGAGCATAAGAAATCCTAGCGTTGACCAATCTTGCTCATCTAGGCCCGAGCCCCCAGCCATGCTAAAGCCTAAGGAAACTCTTAGAACTTTGCATGAGATAGCAACCAAGCAAGCCCTCGTTGAACATGGAAGTGTCACAGAATGCTTAACTGAGTTGGATGCTAAGCTCAAAGTGGTCGCCGTGTCTACGTCCTTGCGGACATGGGCACAATCCCCGAGGAGCAGCTTGGAGATTACTTGTCCTTCCCCTTATCTTGGGAAGAGCAGGAACATCTTAACGAGCACTATGACAGGCTCCTATATGAATGCATGCGACTCATCTCTGACGAGGAAATCGACGAACTGCGCTTAACTGTCACGTTCAATGAATTGCTCTGCCGACCGAATCTCGTAGACATAGAGCGACTAACAAAGGGCCGAATTCAATTTGAACAGCGTTGCTGTGAGAACCACATTGCGATGGCCAAACTAGGGGCTTAGATCATGACAGTCTCAGAGGAGCGATTGGCCAAATGGCGGTCTCAAAGAGACCCAACCTATGTGGCACCAACTTCCCTTCGAGTGCTAACTGGCATTCAGGGTACGGATTTAGCTAGAACTAGCCTAGAGAGCCCTTTGATTGATAAGGTTCTCAATGAGGAGGAGTTACACATTGCTAGTAGACTCAGACAAGGTTCCATGCTGCTCGATGTGGCAAAATATCTATCGGTACTAAGTAAGCTGCCACGAGTGTTGGATGCATGTGCCACGCTCCAGTACAACCCTGAGTTCTACAATTGGTTCTTGTCCTCGTGAAGTGACATGGATTCATAAATATGTATATAAATAAACACTGATTTTTGTGTCACCATGTATAAACAATATCAACACACACAAGCAATGATAGTCAAGCTCATGGAGAAGAGTTGGGTCTGACAGGCTAAGCTTCTCAAGTCCTCCTCTCGTCACGCATTTAAAAGCCATGTGACCATCCCCACCTCCAAGTGAAGGGCACGGCTATAGGAAGCATTGACCAACAACTCTGATGGTGTAGACAGGGTACGGTCCCTTTCTATACACCTTCTTTCCTTTCCGGTCTATCCTTCTAAGGAGGGGCCCTGCCTAAATCCATGACCGCCAGCCGAGGTAACTCGGCATGAACCAAGATCTACTAATGGCAGAAAACTAAATATACATCACGGGGGCCATCCCTCTACAACAAGCACTGCATGCCCCACCCCTCCCCTTCTCGTCCTATGCGCTTGATAACCCGCACTATAATCCCTTACATATGAATGGTCTTATCATGTAACAAATCCTAATCCTTATTTGCATCTTACAGGTCCCCCTGCAAGGAAAACATGGAGAACCAGGGGCAGCTAGCTTGCAAGGATACTCTCCGCAGAGCCGGCGGGAACATGTAGCATACGCCCGTCCACCGGTGCGCTATGTGTCCACTCTTAAAAGGTAAGCCAAGAAACGCGGCCCCAAGCGACACCGCCCCAGACGAAGGTCGAAGAATCCGCGGGTCAGGGGAGCGGATACTCAGGGAGGCACACAAAATGTGGCAACGCCAGTTGCACAGACCCCCAACGCACGCTTAGGCACTAGGTGCTCATGAAGTGACAAGGCGGCCAGGGATAGGGCATAATTTAATGAATTGTTTAAAGACATTCTGGAAACGGTAGCGGCCCGGGACTATACCATTCATGTCCCGACCGACATGTTCCTTGCCCAGCCTCATGGGAGCCCCGTACTAGCACCGCCCCGGTCGCCTAGCCAACTGGACGCACCCCGCCTTGTACCTATCGACTAAATCCCTATGATGTGCAAGTAGTTCGACAAGTTAGCATGCCAGAACATTTTGTTTTTTGATGAGTAAAGGGGCAAGATCCCTACTTGTACACATTCCCGTTACTTCTCATTAATGTATGTGACCTTAACAAGCAATGAAATAGGCATCCCAATAGACATCATAGAATTCTGAAAAATTATGTCTTATCATGATTGCATTTGTTCGATGCACTTAACACAAGTGAGCATATACTCTCACGAAGTGACAAGTGGATGCAGGATGATACAGGTCTTTGTGTGACAGTGTTCAATGCCCAATCACCGCAAGACCATCGACCCCACAAGGAGCCGCGGCAAAGCCACGCTGCCGAAAGCATGAATCACCCTTGCCGACCACCCACATCGCATGGCCCAAAGCACATTCATGGGCCACGCTCCCTTTCTGGGTCAAGCTCTATAGTTGGCTCATGGCAGTCGTTACCTCAATTGTACGAACATCGCGTGTGTCGCAAGGAGGTTTGCAATATCTCAAGTGTGTCTCCCCATCTCAACAACTGCTTCTCTAACAACAAGGCTAGGGCACAATCATCATTGTACTATCCATTTCCGGAGTCTTCGAAGCTTGACATTTTCCAATGACATTTTCCAACCCATTGAAAGGCTGATAGCCTCAACTTATTGTAATGGTTGTACTCAGACAAGTCTAGAAAAAAAACAAAAACAAAAAAGCACAAGAAAAAGAAAGAAATAAAGAAAAAAGAAAAAAAGAAAAGAAAAGAAAAGAAAAAGAAACGAATGAAAATATAAGAAGCACCCACGATCACATCACAGCACCTAGGGGTCCTCAAATTAGGTACGACTAGTGACCTTGGTCGACTGGCTTCGTCCCTAGTCCCCTAGCCCTTTACTATCACCCACAATTTTTCAGGGCACATCAAGGGCAGGACATACCTGGGGAGCTTGTCTCGTCTATGGTTAGACCTGTCACCCTGACCCACGCACAATTCTCTCTTGCACTCTGCCTTAGTACCATTTCAATCAGTGGTGATAAGCACCGCACAATTGGCCATGAAAAGTACACCGTACTCATCAAGCAAGTCCAATAGTTTCCAGCTACTACTGAAAGTGCGGTGTCCTTGTATTCAATTATGCTACGTCGTGCAGTCACAATGCAAAGGATGTCTCATATACCTTCACGTGTACTTCTTCTCCACATGGATAACTTTGCTTCATCCACGCATTGTTATGAGAAACTAGCCCATGGTCTTCTAACTACGTAATATCTAAGTATGCACGAGCACTCACATAATATCTGCACCGGAGTATATCCACAGTTTGGGTCCTCAAGTGTAGGACAATACTCTAGGCTTGCTTAGAGTTCGACCTGTCTCCCAAACTAATCAAAATTTGCCTTGTGCACGATAAGAAGACTAGCACTACCCCTTAAGGAGATACCACATGCAAGGTTTTCCAATTGCAAGTATAAGGTGTTGTTCGCTCTTCATCAACACTCAACTTTGAATGCTTATCCCTTACCATCCGACAAGCCCGCAAAGAATCGTCATGTGCAGAATCCCCAACAAATCAACACTTGTGCTGGCCATCAATGCAATCCCCAACACAGAATAGCTCTACCACCAACTCTAACAACCTTCCACCAGCCACCTTGGCCACCAACAGGCCCCCAGGACCTTTTGCCACACCACCACCAACACTCCTCCACGGAAACCACATGCGTCCTTGTCACCCACGCCTTCGGTGCATGCTACAGCCTGCTACCTACCACGGTGAGTGCCATGGGACTCTAGGAGGGGGTAATGTTAATCCCAACATGAAGAAAGCAAAAGGAAATAAAAAGACGCAGGGCAAAGGTGGAAAAAAGGTAGTTCGACTAAAGAAATAATAGGAGAAAAGGCCAAAAGCGCAAGGGCAACCTTAAAAGTCCAAGGCAAATGCAAAAGGGAAAAGGTGCATTTTAAAATAAAAAGGCGCACCCTGAAATCTTGTAAAAGAGCGCCGGGCTCTCACCCGTGCAATTTGTAAATGTAGACGGGCAGTGGAAAGGAAGGTAGGAAGATAGAAGGACAATGGGAAAAAGGGCCTAGGCTACGACCGGCCATGTAAAAAAGGGGAAAAGGGAATGACCGCCCAAAATGGATTTAGGGTTTTGTATATAAAGTTGAAAAGTGAATGAGAGGCTCATTCTTGTGTGTGGCAAAAAGTAACTCTCCTCTTCTTCTTCTTCTTCTTCTTGTTCTTGCTTGCTTGAGCTTGTGCTTGAGAGAGGGAGTGTGAAAGTGTGAGGGAGTGAGTGTGTGAGGGTGAGGAACCGTGGGGTGGAGAAGCTCTCCATCTTCTCCTCTCTTCTTCTCTTCTCTTCTCTTCTCTTGTCTTGCTCGCGGCAATGGAGCTTGGAGCTTGGAGTGGGAGGATCGAGCTTGCTTGAAGCTTGCACTTGGATCGTGGAGCTACCAGAGTGTGCGGAAGAGGAGATAACTTGAACGGCACGGAGGTAAGCTCACTACACCTGTAGATATGGACGGCGCATCGGTTATGTGAGAGGTAGCCATTAGTGCTCCTCTTGGAATGCTTGAAGCAATAAGCGGTCCGTGGGTCTTGGCGGTTGAGCGAGAGCTCCCATACACTAGACTTTCGATTGAGTTTAGAAACCCTAGGGCCAAACGTTGTCGGCCTAGCATGGTTAGGGTTGGGTTGGGTCAAGAGGACTCCCAAACCCTACATCTTGACCAAGGTATCCTTGACCAAGGAATACCATGCGATGGGAGAAACGATCCCACGAGTTAGGTGCGACACTTGTCTCATGCAACAAGTTGCAACATCGCTTGGCTTTGTGTTTAAATCACAAGATAGATTTGCCACTCCTTGGAACAAAGTTGGTAGGTTCTAAGTACAATACTAATTTGCAAGAGGATGAGTAGTCATCCTACTACATCACCCTTCTTTGGAATGATTTGCCAAGTTAGGGAAGTTATGCATTGCCTAGCAGGCAATTGACCAATCAAGTTAGGGCGACGAGATTGCCCAAGAATAACTGTCCCTAATGTAAGGAAACCTAAGGTATTTGTTGATTGGGTTAACAGGGTGTAAACCCTAACCCAAGGATAAAAGGGTAAACAATCAACAAAAACCTTGGCGATCTTGCCAAGTCGCAATTGATCCCAGATCGAATGCTGGATGCATTTGGAGAGAAGGATTCACACCTTAGTAATTGGCCAAACAAACGACCATTGGATTGATTGTGTTTGTACACTTAGGAGCATTGTTTGTACTTCTTTGCTCAATGAAATAATGATGGAAAAATAATTAATGCTTTAGGTTGAAGGCCTAGAGGGAGAGGCAGCATCAGTTACCCCCGACTGTCTGCTTGAGCCTATCCAAGGGTGTTGTCAGCCGCGTCGTGTCAAGAAACCCAATGTGGGGTTGATCATGGTGTGTACAAAATGATTGATACATTATCACGGAGGATTGTAATAGATAAGGAACTCCATGGCTACAAAGAGAAAGCAAACAATATGCACACTCAACAAATGTTCTTTTTTTTTTTTTTTCATTGCATACACAAGTTACATATATAAAGGAGGAGATACTCCATTAATGATCCCTCACACTTTCCATGTGTGTCCCCATGTGACACCATACAACCCACACTTTACATGTGTGCCCTATGTGGCACACTTTACTCCACATCTCTCATCCATATTCATGCACCATACAATCTTAAGCACACAAGAGTGCTTTCACATAATACACACCCGCAAATACCGAAGCTTACATTCTCAACACCCCCTCTTAAGCGAGGTGTTTACTTTACCTTATCACCCATCCAATGTAGCATTGCATGACTGCAATTGCTACTTCTTAACACTCCCCCTCAATGCTATATTGGAGTGTTTATATGACTAGACACTTCTAGTCCACCATATGCATGTTTTATGTGCGTGTACAATGTTCGTTTGAGCACCACTTGCTCGGGTGAACCTACCCCATCCTTTTTGAACAATCCTAGATGTTCGGGAAAGGTATGACAAACCTCAAGGTGCAACAATCATGTGCACACACCACGCACTCGCAAAATTCTTTTTGAGATCTCAATCTCGGGCAGAGAAACCCTTACACAAGCCAATTCTTGTGCAAACTTATTTTGAATACATGTCGAGATTTATATGTATGAAACCAACCAATTTTGAGCTCTATACGGCTCGGGTAGGAGTACCCTCATGCGATGGGTGAATATAAAATCTCGTGTACAATTGCCTTTGACACAAATGTGAATCATGAAGACATTTACAACTTTTATAGTTTCACTTTTGTTGTGTGAATTAGAAGCATTATACATCCAATCTTAAAAGGTTTGGATAATAGGTATATGCCACATGTGGTCATGACTTGTCTTCTTTTTCCTTCTTCTTATCTTCGTCAGAGAATCTTTTAATTGGGTGGAGATTCATTGGTCATGATGACACGTCTATTGATGTTCATGCTAAGAGCGGGACAAGAAGCTCCTCTGCGTCTTCTTCTTCATCTTCTCCTTTTCAAAGTCTGTGTACCCATTTTGTGGTGGGTCTTTCTGACTGTGAAAGAAGATTGCTTCTCCTATTTTCATGTCAAGTGCTATCTTTGGCTCAACAAATTCTCTTGTATGGACATTTTCAGACGCCTTGCACTTGCATGTTCAGTGTAGCAGCAGAGCTGCTATAGTATAAACTGGTTATTCAAGATGTTCAACCTGCAGGCCACAGTCCGATGCTCATGAACAGTCCGACGGGACTTCTCAACAAGGAGCTTCACTGCATCTCACGCTCCTGTAAAGCCTTCTTAACCTTCCATTTAACAGCCGATATAGTAGGCCGGCCTTTCCTTCTGTGTGAGAGAGATCGTATTGTAGGGTAGTCACTGTCACACCCTTCCCTTGAACAACCGTTGCTTCTGGAACCGAATGCTTGATAGGCACACCATTCTGGGTAGGTTCTTCCTGCGTGCTAATCTCTCTCAAACTGAATGATCGACAAGCACACCATTCTAGGTAAGTTCTTCCTGCGTGCTAATCTCAATTAATTCCTCCTGCTTGCTATTATCAATTGGTTCCTCCTACAAAGGCTCCTTCTTTGGGCCTTCCAATGTGTTGTTCCCGACGAACTCCATTCTTATAGCCCTGATCTCTTCATACGCACTGCTTACAGATTGCTCCTGCTTCAAAAAATCTTCTTCTTGGACTACTTCTTCTCTCCTTGGCAGAAAGAAAACAAGAGTCTCTCCCTCTCTCCCTTGCTTCTTCTTCTTTTGCCCGCACTGCTTTTTCTTCTCTCTCTCTCTCTCTCAATTCTGGGCTCTAAATAACTTCCTCTCATCCCCCTTTTGTACATACAGGCATGCAGGGTCCATTCGACCTATCCCGATTCAATTCATCTTCCGTGAGATGGATACATCTGAGTAGGTTGCCTTTTGCTTTCGCTGGATCTGCTACAGTCTCACTGTGAAAGAGGCACACACTTAACACACACGCATTTGGCTTTTATTTGCGGGAAACCCTTCGCCCCTCTGGATCGGGTCCATTAGGTTTTCGCAGCTGATATGCATTCTTTTTTCTTGTAAAGCAGGATTAGCACGTTGCTTGTCGACCAAAGATCTACGCGATGGCAGACCGGAGGGAGCCTTCTGGTTTGCCGTCAGTGGAGTTGTTTCGATTAGAGGAGATGAATTTCTTTTTCGCCATGGTTGTAGATCTCCATTCTCTGTTTTGACATACACTTTCAAGGTCGCCTTTCACATGCTTCTCTTCTTGAGAAGCCTTCAATGTACCAATGTGTAAAAGCCTTCCTTGCTTCCACTCCACATACTCATCCTTGAGTGTACATATGAGACATGCCTCAACCAGCATGTTCCAACTTGGATTGCAACCAACCCAACACCACTTGCCATACCAATGATAGCAAGTATATGCATTTTTACATGCTTCTTGCTTAATAGCAAGAGCCAATAGGACAACAATGTCCACAAACAACAACCTTTCTCTTATTTGAGCATTCTTCCATGCTCAAAAATAGTAACCAGAAAAAAAAACCAAATACCTTTGCCTTCTATTAGCAGCTTCTTTGTTGACAATGGCTCCACGACTTGTACTGAAAAGCTCCATTTCCAGCTTCCATTATACAAAGATCCTTCATTTGATGGCCTCTTCATAATTCTCAAAAGATTTTAGCTCCCTTGAAATCGTGAACCAGCATAATAATGAGTGTGCAAGATTTTTAAGGAAGGAATGGCTAAAACATACTAAGGCTAAATTCGGGAAAACCACATACAATGATATCTACACATATAAGTACACCATGATCAATAGCCCTAAACCTTGGCTCTAATACCATGTCAAGAAACCCAATGTGGGGTTGATCATGGTGTGTACAAAATGATTGATACATTATCACGGAGGATTGTAATAGATAAGGAACTCCATGGCTACAAAGAGAAAGCAAACAATATGCACACTCAACAAATGTTCTCTTTTTTTTTTTTTTCATTGCATACACAAGTTACATATATAAAGGAGGAGATACTCCATTAATGATCCCTCACACTTTCCATGTGTGTCCCCATGTGACACCATACAACCCACACTTTACATGTGTGCCCTATGTGGCACACTTTACTCCACATCTCTCATCCATATTCATGCACCATACAATCTTAAGCACACAAGAGTGCTTTCACATAATACACACCCGCAAATACCGAAGCTTACATTCTCAACACGCTGGGTACGTGGACCGAACCCACCGTGAGAGGTCTCTCTGTGGGTGCTACTTGGAGCAAGAGGATGCTTGGGTGCCAGGGGGGCTCTAGCCGTTAATCCCTTGCCTTCGGGTCCTACACAAGAGACCGACATGACTCGAGATTGGATCTCGAGGCCCGCATACTAGTCTACGGGCAGAAACTTGGATTAGTAATCCTTGAGGATTGCTGGATCGCCTTCGGGCGGATTATGGAATAGCCTTCAAGCTAGATTATATGATGTATTCCAAAGACTGATAAATAAGATCAATTGTTGAAAAGGAACTTGTTTGACATTGTTTTTCCATGTGAAGTGCTTAAGTCACATGAAGGAATCAGTGATTAATTGGCTAATTAAGGAAGCTATTTTTGCATGTCAAACTAAATGTGGAAGGTAATTAGACAACTAAAGCAACCTTGAGAAAAGTGTGTGGATGTGACCATGGGTCCGTCCTACAGAAGGGTGGTCTCGGTTGGCCGGGAACTTTTCTCGAAGGAAATTGACAGTAAGGAACGATGACCTAGATTCTAGAGTACTAGAGTCCCGATTTATGCTGTTTTAGGGGAACGGAATGGGACTATGACTTATGGGCAGAGAGGTCAAGCCTTGCATCCCTCTCGTTTCCCATTCTCCTTGAACCAAGTGGAGCATGAATCCGCTTTGACCCTGACGTTTGTGCATAAAGTAGTTCGCATGGGGTTCGACGCTAGTTACCGTTCTAGGAATTTGACCACTAGGAAAACCCTGATTCAGGTCGGTCCTAAGTGGGAACGGAAAGAATGCTTCTGCTTCGTGGCAGACTCGGGAAGACCTAGATTGCAAACCCCATGACATTCCGTGGGAGTGCCAGGCGGCGCTTTTTGGACTCTCTTTCCGATGGGCTGCTAAGATGTGTGCTATAAGTGAACAGGTGGACACGTTACAGTCGGTATTAGAGCGATATTTACAAGAAAACTTAATGAGGAGAAGTAGAGCAAATGTTGCTGTTAAAGAACATTTCCTTACTTACTTATCGATGTTGGCCTGCAGAGTCGTGAAGCATGGAACAAATTCTTAGTGTTCTAGGTTATGGTTATGACCATGATGCATGCCTCGGATTATCGATGGAGGCTAGGTATGATGAATATCCTAGACCGCATCTATAATCCTTCACATATGTACATGGAACGGAGATGGATGGGTGATTCAGGAATTTATTACATAGCTGCCCATCGACTTGCATACCTTCGGACCAACTTGAAGAGAATCAAGTGGATGGAGGACTTAAAGATTGTGAAGTTGTTCATCTTTGTTGAAGCTCACACAAATACAACCTTACATATTGGTGGTTAAAAGGTCAAGCAGAACACATATGTGTATGAGGAAGTGACTCGAATAATCCCTGCCGATAGAATCAAGGTGTTGGGACGTTATGAAAAGAACAGGTATCAAAGGAAATGATACCTTAATCTTCCAATGACCTATCGATTCTTGAAAATCCATGATCCCAATCCATACTATTACTCAGTTCCTATAGCTAAATGTAACACAATCTTATTCTCCCCAAATTAATGTATCAACTTGTTCCATCTTCCCAAAAATAATTGTACTTGAAAGGGCTATGCCCATATGAATGAAATAAGCTTTTTTTATCTGTCTTGGTTGTGAGTATTGGTAAAGAAGTTAAGTGATTAGGTCACTTGGCAAAAAGCTGAATTGGGCATGAAATGTAATGTGAGAAACGCTTAGCAAGTTTTTTTAACGTTAAGAATCTCAATGCCTAGGCACAACCTCAAGTGCAGATTCCTAGTCTGACCCCTACGTCAAGTACGACTGTGATTCAAGAGAAGAAGTTTCTTATCAAGCAAATCAAGCCACCAGAATTTGATGGCAAGGGAACCGTCCAAACTGATGCCGAGATCTGGATCGAATCCATGGAGGAATATTTCGAAGCAGCAGGTACTGCGCCCACCAACCAAGCAATGCTCGCCAAGTTGAAGCTTACCGGTGAAGCAAGACTTTGGTGGAAGCAATGGTGCAGAGACCAAGGGATCTCGAAAGGGTCAGTTAAAGCTAAAAAGAGTTGTGCAAGGAAGATATCTACCACCTGCCTACTGCACGCAAAAGATAAACAAGTTCTATGAGCTGAAGTAGCTTGGTCTATCCCTTGATGCTTACTATTGAAAGTTTGTTTCTCTTTTGAAGTATGCACCACAAATGGATATGACACAACAGGTGTCAAAGTTTTGTGCCGGATTAAACCCACCCGTAAACACTTGCCTTGAATCAATGCGCCTGATAGATCTTCAGGACGCACTCATTCAAGCTATATCCATAATACAGGAGGTGTAGACCAAGCCAAGAAATAACAAGACTTGGTCTTACAAGGATCAAAACAAAGGAGTGTATAGGTCTCAAGCTAAGAGAGTGCAAGGCCAAAATCAGGGACAAAAAAAGAAAGCTAGGGTGAACACTGCTAACAACTTCGTTCCTACCCAAGGTAATGGCAGCAATCTCCATTGCTTCCATTGCAATGAGGGTGGTCATTTCAAAAGGAAATGTCCCAAGTTTGGCGGAGGACAACATCAAGGACCATCCCAAGGAACCATCTGTGGCCAAGGAGCTGCCACCCGGGCCAGAGGAAGGACCGCCAGTGTCGCCGAGAAGGCGGCGATGAAGAAGACCCGACCATGGAAGTAGACTTTGAGAGGGAAACAGTCCATGCCGCTCTTCACAAGAGAGGGCCGAATCGCCAATTCTCGGTGATTCAGACTCCATCGGATTATCAAGATAAAAGCTTTAAAACCTTGATTGATTGTGGCAGTACACATTCCTTTATTTCACCAGTTTGTGCAAGAAGATTAGGAATAGCCATAAAAGATGTGCCTACCTTGTGGAATTAGCAAATGGTCGTGAAGTCACTTGTACCATGCAAACTGCTAAGGTGGAATTCCTACTGGAAGGAAAGTCGACTTCGATCAGATTCAGGGTTATAAACCTAGGTATCCATGAGTGTTTGCTTGGAATGGATTGGCTTAAACCTAATGATGCCCACATTCACTGTGGAAAGGGCCAAGTTTCCTTTCGAAATTCTGAAGGGGAATTGGTTACAACTCAAGGAGAGGCTGGTAGGCCAAAAATTCAACTGGCCAAAGTATCTCGCATAATAAAAGGAGTTAGAAAGGGGCTACTTGTCTATTTGATTAAGCTAAATAAGCTAGATCAGAATTAGGAGCCTAGTGAAAAACCTTCATGGCTAAAGGAGTACGTAGATGTATTTCCTGAAGAGCTGACAGAACTTCTGCCTCAAAGGGAAGTTGATCATGAAATCAAGCTAGCGCCAGGAGCTGCACCAATTGCAAAAAGGCCATATAGAATGTCCATTTCGGAAGCGATTAAGCTGAAGGAGCAACTCAAGAAACTGTTAGACCAAGGCTACATCCATCCTAGCAGTTCACCATGAGGAGATCTAGTGCTATTCTAGAAGAAGAAGGATGGAACACTTCGGTTATGTATTGACTACAGAGGGTTGAATCAATCAACCATTAAGAACAAGTATTCCATTCCAAGAATAGATGAACTTCTTGACCGTCTTCAAGGTGCAAAGATCTTGTCAAAGATTGATATCAGGTCTGGATATTATCAGATAAGGATCAAGGAAGAGGATATCCCAAAGATGGCATTTAGCACAAGATATGGGCACTTTGAATTCCTGGTCATGCCATTCGGGTTGACAAATGTTCAACAGATTAATGCAGGATATCTTTAGGCCCTATCTTGATGACTTTGTACTCGTCTTCTTTGATGATACCTTAGTCTACTCCAAATAGGAAGAAGATCATGAACCCCAGCTTCACATTGTCCTTGAGACAATGAGGGCACACAAGCTTTACGTCAAGAAGAAGAAGTGTACATTTTTCAAGCGATAGATTGAATATCTGGGATCCATTGTATCAGTGGAAGGAATCTCAGTGGATCCGGCTAAGGTCAGAGATGTTTTGGAGTGGCCAACACCTACAACTGTCAAAGAAATACATAGTTTTCTTGGATTGACAGGATGGTACAGGGTCTTTATAAAAAACTATGCCTTGATTGTAGCGCCCCTGATGGATCTACTGAAGAAGTAAACATCAATTGTATGGTCAACTGTTGAACAATCTAGCTTTGATAAACTAAAGCAAAGCTTGGTATCAACACTTATTTTGAAACTTTCGGATCTTAGTAAGGAGTTTGAAGTGATAACTGATGCTAGCACACTGGCCTTAGAATGTATGCTTATGCAAGAAGGTCATCCTGTAGCGTACTCTTCACGAAAATTGAAAAGCCATGAGAGGATAACAAGTTTACCCTAGTGATGGATCATAAAAGTCTCAAATGGATATTTACCCAAAATGAGCTCAATATGAGGCAACGTTGATGGATTGAAGTGTTTGAGGAGTATGATTTTGAAATCAAATACCGGCCTGGAAAGGAGAATGTAGTTGCCGATGCACTCAGTCGTAAGGCATTTCTGAATTCTCTAATCCTGCAGAATCCATCAACAGCCAGATCTCTAGCCACAAAGGTATCTATGCCAAACAACCCAATACTTGAGTTAGCTAGAGAAGAGGCATGCCGTGATCCAACCTATTAGAAATTGCTAAGGGAGATCCCCATCAAGGACCGAGACCCAAAGCTACAAGCAAAGTATCAAGAATTCTCTATCAATAGTGGACTTTTCTACTATAGAACAAGATTATGTATACCGGCAAGCCAGTCACTTAAACAGAAGGTACTTTGGAGAGCTCATGACTCTCCTTTTTCAAGACATCCTAGCTATGCCAAGACCCTCAATGCAGTCAAAAAGAGCTATTATTGGGAGATGCTTAAAGGTGACATTCTCAAATATGTCACTGAATGTTTGTCTTGTCAACGCATTAAGGCCAAACATGTCAAAATGCCAAGGAAATTGCAATCACTCGACATTCCCCAAATGAAATGGGAATTCATTAGTATGGATTTTGTTGTATGCCTGCCCCAAGTTCAGGGAGGATACAACTCCATTATGGTTGTGGTAGATATGCTTACCAAGGTTGCACATCTTACCCTTGTTAAGACAAACTATAAAGCCTCAGACATCGCAAGGTTATTTATCAAGAAGATATTCAAACTGCATGGGTTGCCTAGAAGAATCATTAGTGATCGACTCTCTCTTCACATCACATTTTTGGAAGGCTATCTTCGAAGCCATTGGGACTCAACTCTGTTTCAGTACAGCTTACCATCCCCAAACCATCAACCAAGCCATTGAGGATATGCTAAGGGCACATTGCTACCGCGAGCCCAAAAAGTGGATCCAATATTTGCCACTAGTTGAGTTTGCCTACAATGCTTCTTGCCAACAAAGCATTCAGATGACCCCTTTTCAAGCATTGTATGGGCACATTTGTCGAAGTCCTTTAAACTTCTCAGATCCAACCTTGAGGGTTGAAGCCTCAAAGCAGATGCTTGAAGACATGGATGACCAAATCAAGTCAATAAGACAGGACATCCAAGCCGCCAAGGATAGACAGAAGGCTTATGCGGATTTGAAACGTCAAGACAGATCCTTCACTGAAGGAGATATGGTCTTCATTCACGTACACCCAAAGAAGAGTTTCCTTGGGTGAATGCAAAAAGCTAAGTCCAAGGTATTGTGGACCTTACAAGATCCTCAAGTGCCTAGGGCCTAATGCTTACAGACTTCAACTCCCCGAGAACCAAAAAGTTCAACTTCCCTTACAAGAACCTCAAGTGCCTAGGGCCTAATGCTTAGAGACTTCAACTCCCTGAGAACCAAAAAGTTCATAATGTATTCCATATCAGTCTACTGAAGAAGTATGTACCTAACCCTAGTCATGTGCTTGATGATCAACAAGTTGTAATGCCTAGCCAAGGAGTCCTTGAGCTATGGCCTGACAGGATCTTAGATGTTAGGGAGAGGTATTTGAGATCCAGAACCTTGAGAGAATACCTCGTCCAATGGAAAGATTATCTTGAAGAGGATGCCACTTGGATGGATGAAAGTACTCTCAACCAACAATACCCCCAGCTCTTCTCGAGATGAGGACATCTTGATTCCTCTAAGGGGGAGAGAATGTAATATTTTCACCTGAAATATTAATCGACCTTAAAAAACCCCGCACATCTCACGCAAAAGCAGTGCTCAGAAATCTCCCGCAATAGAATAATGTTGGTGGCTAAGTGCTTACCCTGCATGCTTCAATAAACACCTCACCACATCGAGCATAGGAGGCCGAGGCTAAAAACCCGTAGGCCACACGAGAACACCCTTCTCGGAGAAAAATGTAAATGCATAATGATCAAATTTTGTGCAAATTTTTTTATTATTAACCCCTCCCCTTAGCCGATGCATGGCAAGGGGAGAGGGAGTGTGAGAGGAGTGGTGTAGTGGTGGAGTGCATGGGGGAGGAAGGAAGCATGTGAAGCCACGTGGGTGGCTATCCCCCCCCCCCCCCCTTTATCCTATAAGACCTCCCCCCTCTCAAGCATGAGAGAGGGAGGAGTGAGAGTAGGTCGTGGATACCGTGCTGCCCCCAGCCCATTAATGCCACTACCTGGCCGCCACGCTGGCTTGCTGTTGCTTGCGCCATCCCATCGGCATCATCATTATCATCACCCTCATCTTCTTCGTCATCCTCTCCATCCTCCCCATCATCACGCTTTTCTCCTCGTTTTTGTCAGAGACAAAGAAGCATTAGAAATTTCTTTGGAAGCTTCTAATTTTGAGCTTTCATAAAGCTTGTTCTCCCGTGCATTGTGGGTTTTCCTTAAAACCACCTACTGTAAGGGCCGTGTCCCGCGCAGAGGAGAAGAGCTCAGTCAGAGAGGGTTTGATACGCGAAAGTAACCCAAGGGAAAGTTTCTGAAACAAAATATCTACGTCATATATGGCTCCCAAGAAAATGACGAGAGGCACACACGCAGGAGCTTCTACTCCGAGTTTGCGTGTGGATAACACCCCGAACTTCAATGCCCAGGTTCTTAGAGATTGGTTTCGCATGGAAAGAATGCATTTAAGCATGTCTTTAATACACATAATCGAGTTATATACATTTGGAAATTTTAAATGCAATTATCCATTCGTTTACGAAGTTAGTGCATGTCATGCCTTTGAAAAAGGCTTGCATTTCCAAGTTGCAATCTCCTTGAATGTATAATGCATAAATTAGAAGAGGGATGATGCTAAGAAGGATAGAGCTCGTTGCATGTTGCACTTATGATTTAAATCCATGGATGTGATTCGTATAAATGTTAATCTTAGACGCCATTGAATATTGTCCAAAGAATTGCATTGCATGAAAAGGAAACCATGAACTTACATGTTGCATGCAAGGATGATTTCATTTTAATTCGGGTTGAATGCTGTAGGACGGATTAAGTCAATAACCAGTCCTATGACATTCACTCATGAATGAACTTCTTTATCGAAGTTGTTTTAGAAAAAGATGCATTTCATATTAAATCATGAATTCAATGCATTGGAAAAAGGGTTTATAGGTATAGTTCTTGTTAAAACTCAACGTAGGTTTCTATACGAGTTAGTCCTAAATTGTCAATCATTAAAGCTTGGTTCCGTTGCATCATTATAGTTTTAGCGCAAGGAAAAAGAAATGATCATTGAAATCTTTTAGTTACATAGAAGGAAAAGTCTATGAATCGCATATTTGCATGGAATGTTATGTTTTGCAATTATTTACACCTCTTAGGAAAAGGATTTGCATCTCTTCTAAGGAAATATCACCTCTTGTCACAAGACAATTGGATTAGTTAGGTAATTCGTTGTAAGGGTGTAACTCAAATGATGACCACTTCAATGCACTAGGTAGAGCTAAGTCACGTTAAAATTCTGCTTAGTATCGCACTCGAAAAAACCAACTTGACAATTCCGACCTCAAAGGTCCTACCCACATTCACCAAATGTTAGGGTTAGTTGGATGCCCATACAATAAGGATCTAGGGTTTTTACCCTGGGTAAATTGGCCTAACACTAGACTTCCGATTGAGTTTAGAAACCGTAGGGCCAAACATTGTCGGCCTAGCATGGTTAGGGTTGGGTTAGGTCAAGAGGACTCCCAAACCCTACATCTTGACCAAGGTATCCTTGACCAAGGAATACCATGCGATGGGAGAAACGATCCCATGAGTTAGACGTGACACTTGTCTCATGTGACAAGTTGCAAAGTCGCTTGGCTTTGTGTTTAAATCACAAGATAGGTTTGCCACTCCTTGGAACAAGGTTGGTAGGTTCTAAATACAAGACTAATTTGCAAGAGGATGAGTAGTCATCCTACTACATCACCCTTCTTTGGATTGATTTTCCAAGTTAGGGAAGCTATGCATTGCCTAGTAGACAATTGACCAATCAAGTTAGGGCGACGAGATTGCCCAGGAATTACTGTCCCTAATGTAAGGAAACCTAAGGTATTTGTTGATTGGGTTAACAGGGTATAAACCCTAACCCAAGGATAAAAGGGTAAACAAGCAATAAAACCCTTGGGAAACTTGCCAAGTTGCAATTGATCCCGAATCGAATGCTGGATGCATTTGGAGAGAAGGATTCACACCTTAGTAGTTGGCCAAAAAAACGACCACTGGATTGATTGTGTTTGTACAGTTAGGAGCACTGTTTGTATTTCTTTCCTCAATGAAATAAAGATGGAAAAATAATTAATGCTTGAAGGCCTGGAGGGAGAGGCAGTATCAGTTACCCCCAACTGTCTGCCTGACCCTATTCAAGGAGGTTGTCAGCCGTGCTAGGTACATGGACCGAACCCACTGCGAGAGGTCTCTCCATGGGTGCTACTTGGAGCAGGAGGATGCTTGGGTGCCAAGGGGGGCTCTGGCCATAAATCCCTTGCCTCCGAGTCTTGCACAAGAGGCCGACATGACTTGAGATTGGATCTCGAGGCCCGCATACTAGTCTACGAGCAAAAACTTGGATTAGTAATCCCTGAGGATTGCTGGATCGCGGATTATGGAATAGCCTTCAGGCTGGATTATATGATGTATTCCAAAGACTGATAAATAAGATCAATCGTTGAAAAGGAACTTATTTAACATTGTTTTTCTATGTCAAGTGCTTAAGTTACATGAAGGAACTGGTGATTAATTGACTAATTAAGAAAGCTCTTTTTGTGTATCAAACTAAATGTGGTAGGTAATTAGACAACTAAAGCAACCCCGAGGAAAGTGTGGTGGATGTGACCATGGGTCCATCCTAAGGAAGGGTGGTCTCAGTTGGCCAGGAACGTTTCTCGAAGGAAATTGACAGCAGCAATGAATGATGACCTAGATTCTAGAGTATTAGAGTCCCGATTTATGCTGTTTTAGGGGAACGGAATGGGACTATGCCTTATGGGCAGAGATGTCGAGCCTTGCATCCCTCTCATTTCCCATTCTCCTTGAACCAAGTGCAGCATGAATCCGATTCAAACCTGACATTTTTGCATAAAGTAGTTCACCTGGGGTTCGACGCTTACCGTTCTAGGAATTTGACCACTAGGAAAACCCTGATTCAAGTCGTTCCTAAGTGGGAACGGCCGGAATGCTTCCGCTTCGTAGCAGACTTGGGAAGACCTAGATCGAAAAACCCGTGACATTTTGTGGGAGTGCCATGCGGCGCTTTCTGGTCTCTCTTCCCGATGGGCTGCTAAGATGTGTCCTACAAGTGAACAAGTGGACACGTTACATATGCATCATCAATAAAAATCACCATAGAAACCAAAATTTAGATAATCATGTCCCTCTTGAAGGATAGAGGTCTCATGAAAGTTCTCCTTATGTTGCATGCTACCCTTAGTGAGGTTCCCATGAAGGTCCTCCTTATTGTCCTTATATTCTTTGGCATTGTTCTCCATTTGCTCTTCTTCATTATCATCATTACCATCTATGCTATCCACATCTGCATGTACTTGCTCTTCTTCATAGATATTTTCATCTTGTAATGCTTTAGGTGGCTCATGTGGTACATGTCACGAATCGCGTGGTGGGGGGAGTTGCTCAAGATGATGCGCCGAACACACACATAATGCACAAGGAGAAGCTCACTCAAGAGACAAGAAGAGAGATGGAGGCCAAAACATTTTCTTGCTGATTTTTTCTTCTTCTTTCACACTCTTTACAATGTACACAAAGTATAGATAAGATACAACATAAAAGGAAAGTGGCCTACTAAGTCAAACAATGCATAACCGACTACACTAGTCGACTGGCACTATAACTATGCCAGCTGTAAATAGGTGTAACAACTTGAATATAATAAGTAATGAGTTAGTGGCCATGTGAGAGTCATAATGACCACCGACGTGCTAAGTGTAGACGTGTGGACCCATCTAACCAGGCGGTCCATCATCAATGTCCGCATGTGTTGAGCTTGTCATCTCAACACTCCCCCTCAAGCTCAACTGCATCTCTGCAACTCCGAGTAAGCTTCGAAACTTTTGAAGCTTCTCTGTACCCAATGCTTTCGTGAAAATGTCAGCTATCTGATCCTGTGTGCTGACATACACCAAGTCAATCTCACCTGTTAGTACCTTCTCTCTCACAAAGTGGTAGTGTACCTCAATATGTTTTGTCCTGGCATGGAACACAGGGTTTCTAGCCAACTGTATACTGCTCATGTTGTCACAATAAATGACAATTGGACCTTCCACCTGCACATCCAAATCAGCCAATAGCTTTTGCAACCATACTACCTCACATACTGCAACAACATCACCTCTATACTCAGCCTCTGTACTCGACAAAGCAACTGTAGATTGCTTTTTGCTGCTCCATGCAACTGCTGCACTACCAAGAGAGAACATGTATCCGCTGGTAGATCTTCTATCAGACATACTACTAGCCCAATCTGCATCTATGTATCCAAATACCTGTACATCTGTACCTACTCATAGAAAAGTCCATAATGTAATGTAGACTTCACATATCTCAATATGCGTCTGACTGCATCCAAATGTGGCTTTCTAGGTACTTGCATAAACTGACTCACAAGACCAACAGCGTAGCTCAAGTCTGGCCTTGTAATAGTCATATAGATCAAACTCCCCACTATCCTCCTGAACATAGTAGGGTCTTCTTTTTCATCCCCAACATTAGCACTCAGCTTTACATTCTGCTCCAATGGGACTGAAAGTGGTTTGCATGCAGTCATACCATACTTGGACAACATATCCAAGCCATACTGTCTTTGGGACAGCCATATACCATCATCACATCTGATCACCTCAATGCCAAGGAAGTACCTTAGCTCACCTAAATCCTTCATCTCAAACTTCGACTTCTAACAGCCCTTGACTTCAGCAATCCCACTATCACTATCACCTGTAATAATCAAGTCATCTACATAGATGACTATGATGACCAAACCTGCATCTCCCTTTCTCACATAAAGTGAGTGATCAACATCAGAAACATAAAAGCCAATATTGACAAGATACTCTCTGATCTTGTCAGACCATGCTCTAGGTGCTTGCTTGAGCCTATAGAGCGCCTTCTTCAACCTGCACACATACCTGGGATGCTTTAAATCTTCATAACCTGCTAGCTGATCCATATACACTTCTTCCTGCAAATCACCATGCAAGAAGGCATTCTTCACATCCATTTGCTGAAATTTCAATGTCTGCAACAACACCTTTTCCTTTAGCATACATAGCAGCATTCATAGTAGGAATTCTAGCATCCAGAGTAAACATACGTCCAACTCTACTTCCCTTTGCTACCAACCTGCACTTATCATTGAAGTCTTCTACAAAGCAGCCCTTTGCATTAAATCTGATTTCCAGCCCTTGCTCTACCATTTGACCGACTGACACCAAGTTCTTTGTAATAGATGGCACATGTAATACATCTGAAAGACTCTTTGTCTTACCATCATGCAAGGACAAGGGAACTTTTCCAATGTGTGAAATTGGGTGGCATGAATCATCACCCGTCTGCACATAACCTGCATTTTGCAAATCCTGCATCTCTCCAAACCATTTTTCATGGCTGGTATGATTGGATGCACCTGAATCAACATACCAAACATCTTCATGTGTTCCCTTTCCTATAACAGCATTCAACATATGCTGCATAACAAATAAACGTTCATTTTTGTCTTCATTCTGTCATGAAGATGATGCATAGTTTCCTTGCTGCAACTTACCACTCCGAATATCATCTTTCTTAGCATAACATTGGGCTATAATATGACCTGTTTTGCCACAGTAGTGACACACAATACTAGAGTTGTTAGAGCCTCTGTTTTGCCATCCTCCTCTTCCTCTAAAGCTCCCCCCGCCTCTAAAGTTACCACGACCTCCTGAAACCTGCATATCGCCAAATTGCTGATTCAATTTGTTTTGCTGATTGTCACTACCATGTCTTGTACCACGGCCTCTTGAAGAGAACCCGCCACGTCCCCTTCCTGAACTAGAGTAGAAAGCTTGGACCTATTCACCACTTCTTTCAGATGTCTCACTCTGCATGTTGATCTCTTCAGTGATCATAAGGGAGACCAACTCATCGAAATCTGGAAATGGCTTTCTGACATATATGGAAGTTACAAAAGACTTCCAAGCCTTTTCATTGTTAAGTCCACCCAAGGTAGACGACACCAAATCATCATCATCGAGCATTGCATTAATCGCTGTCAATGCATCTGCAATGCTTCTTACCTTCAGTGCATACTCATTGATAGACATCTTCCCTTTCTTTAATGTATTCAACTCTTGTTTGAGTTGAATCTTTCATGCCTTTGTATTTACAGAAAACATACTTTCAAGTATGGTCCAAGCTGCATATGAATTCTCTGCATTTTTGATATGTCCCAACATATTATTGTCAATTACTGCTGACAGCCAATACATAACCTTCTTATCTTTTGCATTCCATTCCTTCTGTGCCTTTGTCTCTTCTGCCGTTGGAGGATCACTCACTTCCGGCTCATTTTCTTCACCTGAAACAAACTCATAGAGGCCTTTTCCAATAAGGAAGTTCGTTACACGGAACTTCCATGAAGGGTAGTTGTTCTTGTCGAGCTTCTCAATGATGGGGCTTCCACTATTCTCTGCCATTATCACAAAATTAATACCAACAGCAAGCAAATCTTCTGCAACCCTTGACCTGTAGTGCACAGCAATACACCAGACAGCCTTTTTCACTGTTTGCTCAACAATACATGCAATCTGCAACCTGTTTGCAGATAAACCTTGTGTTTACTCACTAGTAAACACCTTTGAACTTACAGATATGAAATCTGTAACCTGCGCACCCACTTTCGGTCAATACAGTCGGAGTCACAGTGTACCCTAAAACTGCTGTCCGCAACCTTGCGGCTCTAAAACGGGCCTTGAAACGGCCTCAAATGCCCAAAATAACTATGGGAAAGCCCTGAAGGGAATATCTGCAGAATACACAGCGCTCTTCGCACACACCAAATCTCACTACAATCTGAGATTTTTGCTCTGCCGTGCTTCCGGTGCCTCCACAGGCACTATCCAAGAGAAAGAGTGGAAGGATGGGAGAGCTTCTTACCTGTGGCTTGGTTGCTCGAACCTTGCTTCTTCTCCTTTGCTTCAGCCTTCGAAATAAGCCTCTCTTAGTGGTGCGGCTCTGATACCATGTCACGAATCGTGTGGTGGGGGGAGTTGCTCAAGATGATGCGCCGAACACACACAGAATGCACAAGGAGAAGCTCACTCAAGAGACAAGAAGAGAGATGGAGGCCAAAACGTTTTCTTGCTGATTTTTTCTTCTTCTTCCACACTCTTTACAATGTACACAAAGTATAGATAAGATATAACATAAAAGGAAAGTTGCCTACTAAGTCAAACAATGCATAATCGACTACACTAGTCGACTAGCGCTATAACTATGCCAGCTGTAAATAGGTGTAACAACCTGAATATAATAAGTAATGAGTCAATGGCCATGTGAGAGTCATAATGACCACCGACGTGCTAAGTGTAGACGTGTGGACCCATCTAACCAGGCGGTCCATCAATCAATGTTCGCATGTGTTGAGCTTGTCATCTCAACAGTACATAACCCATATAGTTGGGCTGATAGTAAGTGTCATAGCTCTCATTCCCATAATGTTGTCCATAAAAATGATTATAACTACTACATTCGTCCATGCCATGCTAATCATGATGGATGACATTCTCATAAACATTACCATAGGCATCTTTATAGGCATGATATCCAAAGTCATCTGGATGAAATCTTGCAAGAGAAACATGGTAATCATGATGAGAAGGCTGATCAAATACATCATGCTGTTGTCCAAATGTATGTACATGCTAAACAAAAGCAAAAGAATCTTCACAAGCATTATATCCTTGCTCAAAGTAGCCATGATATGCTTTGGTAGGGAATACACGCATGATATTCTTGATCAAATCTGTCATAAGAAACATCATCTTGTTATTGACCAAAATGACTTGAATGATACCCATTTTGCTCATCACGACATGAAGTATAGCATCCATTTTGTTCAAGACATCTGCCAAAATGTTGCTCATATGCGGGAGAAGTGCCATATGGTTCATGTGCTAAGTTGCTATGAAATACATACCATTCACTGTATTATCATGACATTGCTGATCATAGCTCTCACAATTGGAAGGACTTGAGACATTAGAAACTACTATAGGTGGTAGCCATACATCAAAGAGAGTAATGAGTTTTTCAATACACATATTTATTTCCCTAATATCACTTGCCATACTTGCCAGAGTATTCTCTGCATGCATGTTGTCCCAACTATCCATAGACAGAGTTTTCACCATAACTTGATGTATACAAGTCCAAATGGAACAAAAGATAGCTTTGTTTGAAGCCTATGATGTCTAGCTTCAAATGAGAGTGCTTGTTTCAATTTAGGAGCAGAAATTCCCCTCGATGTAAAAGAATTTACTATGTCTCATAGTAGACAACACCCTGTCCCAAGTACCTAGTTGCATTGTTTTGACCATAACTTGAGAAATTCTGATCGGAATAAGGTGTTTGATAGCTTCACTCGAAGACCACAAGTCTACCTTCAGCTAGGAATCCTGGTTTGCATTATTTCATACCTAGACCCCATTCTAAAAATGATTCTCTAGGTCTATCTACAGTAGACAACACCCTGTTTTGCTTTGTTTGAGTATTTTTAGTACTTCTCATCCAAATTTGAGCCAATACCCAATACCAAAGCACTCAAGAGAATATGAAAGAATTTTAGGTTACTATGGTAATAAAAATAACCTCTACAAATCCAAAATTGAAGAAAATATTGCTTGTAGGTGACCATAAGAATGCCAATCAACATGTAAGTCCTGTCAATAACACTGCATACTCCAGAGTACAAACCCTTCTAAGTGTAGGTCTGAAATAGATTGCATTATACATTTATTGCATTTTCCCCCTGCATTCATATGCCAATTGGAGAGTACAACTTGCTACTAAATCCAATATCCCCATCTTCTTACCACAATGCCATACATCATTGCCATACATTGAGAAATCTCCATTGGTCTTTCATACAAGGTAGCTTGATAAAGAGGAATCAAATGGCACAAGACTTTGTTGAATATTCAAGAGGAGTGTTGTTGAGCCTTCCACAAATATGAATGGACCCAAGATTTGAAGAAGAATCCCAAAATTAATGCTCTAGGTAATGCCTATGCTGTTCAAGCTCTTCAAACTTCAAGAGATAGCCAATTCTCTTCAATGTTGATGAAGAATCTTCAAATGTTGATTGCTACTCATGTCAAGGACCTTCAAGAAGTGTAAAAAAGTAAAAGGTCCCATAAAATGATCATGAATTATCCAAAAATTTTAGACATAGACCTTGTTGTCCTGCAATGGCTCCATAGCCAAGCTTGAAGAAAGCTTCAATAGCAAAATGGCATGGATGCCTTCATTCCTATCAACATCTCCTTGAAGAGGATCAAAAGACCACTCCAAAAGTCATAAGAGAACTTCAAAACTAAGAAAATCCATGAATCTTCATAAGCTTTTGAAGGCCAAGTTGTCCATAGAATGTATTTACCTAAATAAACATGAAAGAAATGCTTAAACTAGCTAGTGCCATGGAAACATACCTCCATGTAGGTGAAATACATGAACTAATGTAACTACCAAGAAAGCTTACATGACTTCTAAGTTCATAATGACAAAAGGCCCCTAACTTTGGCTAGGGCTATCTATTTATAGGAAACCATAAGCCCTAGTCCTCTAATCTTATTACAAAGGCTTTTAGCCTGTCATTGGCCTTATTTACTTCATTACGTCACTTCTTTTAGTTAGTGATTCAAAAGTGACTATTACTGGTGTTAACTTATTTTAGTTAGTGATCCAAAAGTGACTATTACTACTTTTAATTCTAATAGTATTATACTTGTAGTAAAGATGTTTATGTATTGTGCATGTACAAATGATTTTCCTTAAAGAGGCTATAAACCACATGTAGACCTAAAGTTTTGATCTTCACAGTTCTTGCTACACATGGGATTGTTTTTTATGTGGTTGCTATGGTGGAGTTGTATACTGGATGTCTTACATCCAAGAATACAAATAATAGTATCACTTCACTTTGGGAGTCTATCCTTTGCCCTATTTCTTCTAATCATAGTTTCCATAACCAAAAAATTCTTAATGGGAACATATAATATGTGTGGTATAAGTAAAATTTAGTTTTGTCTTAGAGAAGATCTTGACTAAAGGATGCAAGAACCTACCAAGGTCTTTAAAAATATAGTGGATGCTCCTAGATTAGAAAATGAAGGCAAGAAGAGCATTATAAAATATATTGTGCAAAAAAAAAACTACTTTGTATTACTTTTGCAAGTGTATCAAGACCAGTTGATCTCATTCATAACTTCGTATTTAAGTGGCAAGCACAATAGTTCAAGGAGGGACTACATTTCTTTATTTCTAGACGGGGTGGTGGTCTTTGTCATTGAATTTATATAGGACTAATCTTTTAAGGAGCAAAATGAGATCTAATCAATGCATTTGTATACTAGCGAGGGCTAGGTCACTACTTTAATCATGATTAATTATTTTCTCATCACATTAGATGCAATCCAAAAGCTCATGCAAGTTTTTATCCTAGACAACAAACAATTTATGCAATATACTTTTCTCTTGTATGCTCAATGGCTAAGAGATCAATGCCTCAGGTTTACAAAATACTATGTTTGATTAGATGGTACAACTTCACAATTTAAAGCAAAGAAACTCTCTTATTTTGTTGTTATATATTGGTTTTACTAGCATGGAAATGACTTGGAAATATTTTTTTCTCAAGACATGGGAAGGGAAGACATGATGGGCCTAGGGTAGTCATCAAAAGGATATAACTCATGAGTAGCTAAACCAAAATAGAATCCACTTGCTTGTAAATTTTTTTCTTTATTGAGTTGCATCTTGATACATGAGCAATTGCTATGTACAAGAAGCAAAAGAGGGAAGCCGCATCATATAATTTTTAGATGGTATCAAATGCCAAAGGGCCATAAGGAGTAAAGAGTACGTGAGAGACAAGGGCTTGAATAGCAAATAGGAGTAATGCCATCATTTGAAAGTGGTTTTGGCACATCAAGTAGTGGTGCTACCTTACTCTAGAAATTCAAACATTGAGGATTTTTCCATCAATGTTCAGTGAAAGTAAATTAGATAATAGAAACTACACTTTGTGAAAGTTTAAAATTACAAGTATCCTTGATTCTTAGCTTCTACAAATAGTGTTGAGGACTAACCTAGAACCACAATCCACCCTCGACTCATCAAATTTGAGTGTTATGATTCCTCCAAATATAGATCTTCTATAGGCTTGGAAATGAAGGAATGCAAAGGTGTTGTGTGCCTGATAGTTACAAGCTATTTTGACAATGTTTGACCTTGATCTAGTGTACAACCAAGGGTGCCTTTGGATTTGTCTGAAAGGTGAAGGAAAAGTGAGAACACAAGTGGAAAAGAAAGAGAAAGCAAGAGCTATAGAGCTTCAAACAAGAGAGAGAGCAAGATGGTATGTGAGGATTCTAATAGATACAATGTGTGACCTATCTTTCCTTATGCGATTGTCATAAAAAGAATAAATAATAAAGTGATTGATGGATAGCCGCTATCTGTAGTGTACAAGTGTATGAGCACTGTGTACAAAGTAAACGTAGATAGCTAGACACAAATGGTATTTAATCCCAAAAAACCTTCCACTTAAAGGTGAATGTACTTGAGTGATGATAGAACAAGAAAAGAAAATGTGACAAAATATAATGTATACATATAAGTACAACAGGATGAGGAATAGATGTCATCTCATCCTACATCCATAATCTTCCATTCCACTAAGAGACTTTTACTAAGTAGATCTATGAATTCTCATGTGTAGAGATCTTAACAAGGTCTATTTGCTTGTCCTCAACCATGTCTCTAATAAAGTGGTAATGGACATTAATATGCTTGGTCTTAACATGAAAGACTAAATTACATGCCAACTAGATGGTACTCATAGAGTTTAAATGCAATATAGGAGTCATAGTTATACCAATATTTTCAACTACATGGTCTAACCATAGGGCCTTGTTGCAAGCCTTAGTGGCTACAATATACTCAGCCCCGTAAGCCCGTGCATTTTTGTATCCTAGACATCAAAGAAACATCATCTCTAGCAAAAGGGAAAATACAACTAGTGGTGGACTTCCTACTATTTACATGTCCTACATAATCTATGTAGTCCGCAGGTCTAGTATTATGGCCACCATAACGAATGCACATATTTGTAATGCCCTTAATCTATATCATGGTACCCTTCATGATATCAAATCTCACCATCCAAGTGTTTTCATTTATCCAATCACAACTCCTAGTACAAATACTATGTTAGAACTATGGCTTTCATGGTATCCATCAAGCCTTCCATTGTGGATTCATATGGAATCTAAGTCACCTTGAACTTCTCATTATTTGATTGGAGAAAATTGTTAAGAATTGCATAGTGGGGGGAGTTACTTGAGCTATTGTGCCAAACACACATCATACACACAGGAAGAAGCTCACTCAAGAACACAAGAAGAGAGATGGAGGCCAAAACATTTTCTTGTTGGTTTCTTCTTCTTCTTTCATACAAAATACAATGTACAAAAAGTACAAATAAGATACAATATAAAGGAAAGTAGCCTACCAAGTCAAATAGTGCATAACTAACTATACTAACTGATTGGCACTACGATTGTGCTAGTTGTAGGTAGGTGTAATAAACCAAATATAATAAGTGATAAGTCAATGGCTATGTGAGGATCATAATGACCATTGACATGCTTCGTGTGAATGTGTGGACCCATCTAACCAAGTGGTCCATCATCAATGTCCATATATGTTGAGATTGCCATCTCAATACTCCCCCTCAAGCTGAACTGTATCTCTGCAACTCCAAGTAAACTTTGAAATTTCTCAAGCTTCTCTACACCTAATGCCTTTGTGAAAATGTCAACTATCTACTAATCATGGTGCTAACACATACCAAGTCAATCTCACATGCAAGTACATTCTCTCTCACAAAGTGGTAATGCACCTCAATGTGTTTTATCCTAGCATGGAAGATGGGGTTCCTAGCTAATTATATGCTACTCATACCATTATAGTAAATAACAATTAGACCATCTCCCTACACATCCAAATCTTTTGTAGCCATACCATCTCACATGCTACCATAGTAATACCTTTGTACTTAGCCTCTATACTTGATAGAGAAACTGTATGTTTATTTTTGCTACTCCATGTAATTGCTACACTACCAAGGGAAAACATGAATGCATTAGTAGATCTTCTATCATCTGCATTTATGTATCCAAACACTAGTATATCCTTACTTTCCTCATAAAAAAGTCCATAATGCAAAGTGGACTTCATACACCTCAATATGAATCTAAAACCAGTGACTCGCATTTGTTCTATACTGTGTCATATCTTGGTATATGGATTCCATTTCCCAAGTATCTCTTTTTTTCTGAGTTCCTTGTGAAGTTTTATTCTCTTTTGCAATGTTTCTCTTTCCCTTTCCTTTGCCTCTTGTGTACAACAATCTATTACATCAATTTTTCATACACTTCCATCATTATATCCACTTTTGACATAGTATTAGATTGCAGGATCATTATTCCTCTTGCTATTTTACATTATTTCAGGTCTGATTTTTGGCTATTCACCTACTGATTAGACATCTTTTTGATTACTGCGAGATGGATTTCTAGCTTGAATGACCATCTTTTGATCATTTTTGGCTTGTTTTTCTACTATTATTTTCTCAGTGTTTTATAGCCAACCATCTATGTTTATAGATTTCTCGGGCTATTTTAGGGCTAGGGACTTGTTCTTGCCCTTCTAAATTTTCATTTTGGTGTCTGCTACCTAGTTTTACTGATTAGCACTTGCATTTTGACTATTTTTTCCTATGCAAGGCTGGGTGACAATATTTTCAAGCTAGTTCTGGTTATTTTTTGTCTGTCTTCTCACTTTCAGGTACACTCTTGGCTTTAGAGAGGATTCATGTGCATCCAATTGTTGTGTTTTCATCATACACCCTGGTTACTATTGATCTTTTCTCTATGTGCTTTCTTTGCTACTTGGAACTCATGTAAACCTTGTGAATCTGTATTTTTGGCATATTTTTCTCTCTGAAGATCCCTTCCCTTTCTTCATATTCTCTATAACCCCATGATCATGGCTCCTTTGGCATCTCCTCCTAATGGTCAGCATGCTAACATTATTTCTTCGTCTACAACTGTTATGTTGGCAAGTTACTGTGTTCAACTTCACATTTCTTTGAGGATGCTATCTCTTGGTGTTTCAGACGTTATTGTTTCAAAGAGGGGTGCCATATGGTAGAAGAAGTCTTAGTGATCTTATTGTGGCAAGAAGGGACACCTCCGATAGGACTCCAGGACATTAATGACTTTACAACAGGAGCAGATGTGGATGGTGACAATGGGTGATGAATCTCTGAGCGAGTCTTCCTCTTCTCTAGGTCAAGGTTTAGACTCCATCTATGCGGCCTCGGTGATGGCTACAGGGGCCTCCCTTCCAGGCTACTAGTATAGGTGATGGGGTCATCTCTCACAACTCTCTAGTGCCAAAGAGAGAGTGTGAGAGGGTGGTGAGGTGGGGTTGGTGAACCTCATCTATACAAGTATACAAGTGCACAAGTTCCAGAGCAAGATTTTCTTAACGTACCGACTAAAATCTAGTAGGTTCAAATCCCAGAGCTAGGATTGACTTCTAGGTCCATGATGAGCTGGTTATTTGATGACAAAGAGTAGGATTGGCTCCTAGTTTGAGCTCACATGAGGGGACACTTTGGCAGTCTGGCCAAAGGTAGGGAATCCATTGTCACATATGTTTAGAGGATTTTTTGACTGGATGGTCTTGTATGATATTACGAGACATTCTTGACATATATTGAAATGCTATGATTCTTCTCTATTTTTAGGTATGCTGGTGCAATCAACATTGACATCAAGTTCTCTCCGAGGCACCTTGGTGGTGGCTTGTGCACCCACTACTTGGGTATCTGTGGTTCTACTCTAGTGGTCCTTGTTGTATGTACTATGATGGGACATTATAATTGTATATTGTATTGTCAAATCACCCGTGATCTAGGAGAGGGTGTTACAGATATGCAAGCATATTGCTAAGTTTGTGCATGCGATTCAGTGAGCTTGGACACCATGATATTATCTTGATTATTTAGGCAATTTTCTTGGGATTTTATGATGGCCATTTTAGCATCTATTGTTAGCCACCCAACATGAAATGTTGGTTGACCTGACATTATTAATGGCATTATTTTGCCTATTTATTCAAGCATATTCTTCACATTCATCATTACGATCATTCATCACCCGATTAGTTTTGGTGGAGGGAGAGGAGCAGGTGCCAATGCCTTCACAACTAGTGCCTCACATTGGTTTTGTACTATCTCATACCTTGGTATATGGATTCCATTTCTCGACGAGTATCTCTTTGTTTCTGAGTTCCTTGTGCATTGTTATTTTATTTCGTAGTGTTTCTCTTTCCCTTTCCTTTGTCTCTTGTGTGCATTAGTCTATTATTGGAACATCTCGCCGCTCCCACATACGACCCCCCCTTGAAAATAATTGAAAATAATTGAAATTTCCCCCTTGTCGTCGCCGACAACAAGTGCCAAGGGGGGGGGAAGGGAAAGGATGAAGGCAAGATAGCGTGTCAACATGGAGGGGGAAGTTGCTAATGAAAACGAGGAGGACGACATGGTGGGTGGAAGGGATCCGTCAGATGGAGAAGGTGATAATAACAAGGGGAAGGCCATGGGCCTACCACCCCTCCCCTGGGCATAGCAACGCCATGGCCACCTGGAGGGCCAAGGAGCCCCCCCAGTCATGCAAGAATAGGTGGTGGGGGGGGCAAGACAACCACCACTCCACATTTTCCCCCCAATTATAAACCCCCCGCACCTTAACCAAACAAAGAAGATATCACCTCCTTACCCCCTGCTGCCACTAAGAGAGAGGGAGAGAGAGAGAGGAGAAGAACAAGAGAAGAGGGAGAAGAAGAAAGAGGGAGGGAGAGAGAAGAAGAAGAAGAGAAGAAGAAGAAGAAGAGGGAGAGAGAGAGGGAGAGAAAGAGGAGAAGAAGAAGAGAAGAAGAAGAAGAGGGAGAGAGAGAGAGAGAGAGAGAGAGAGAGAGAGAGAGAGAGAGAGAGAGAGAGAGAGAGAGAGAGAGAGAGAGAGAGAGGGGGGGGGAGGGGAAGGTTCTCGAAGATTTCCCCCCTTCCCCTCCTTAGAGGGCAACCGGACGTGTTGTTTTTCTCTTCGTTTCCTCGCAAGTTTAAACCTCGTCTCCCCCAATTTTAAACCTCGTCTCCTCGCGAGTCTAATCCTTTCGAGGAGAATCACCTCGGCACACCATCTCCCCGATGAGAGAAAAGAGTGATTTATAAGCCAGAAGTATGGCCCCCAAACGAAGAGAGACATGCATCAGCAGTAATCCCACATCCAACAATGGAGCCACTGGCCAAGGCATTTCTGCAAATATGAATACAATGTTGGGTATGGATAATTCATAAACGAATATCCAAGTACAAATTTCCATCTCCACTATTCGTTGAGGCATAGGTATGCGTATAAATTCATTTCAACAAGTAGCTTGAATTTATTTTTTGATAGTTAAGGAACTCATAGGGGATCATAGGTTAATTCTTTTCGCAACCTTAGATAACCTCGCATAGATTTATGCATATGGCGCATTGAGGTTCTCACAAACACGTACTCAAAATATCTTGTATCCCATCACTACGCGACAAAGTTATACGTGGCATAAAGAACATATAAGGTTACTTAAGGGTTATGCACATAGACGATGCATGCACGAGAAAGATTATATGAAACATGCATTGATGGTACACAAATTGACCCTACATTAAAGTCTCGCTAATGTCACAAACTATAAATTCTTTGGGATCTTGAAGTTGTTGGTAACTAGTACAAAAAAAGATCATTAGGATTAAAATTACGATGCCTTGAGAGTTGTTTGATAGTCACTATGTATTCAGGAATTGGACTAGAAACATCTCTAGGCAAGAACTCTAGGGATTAGGAAACTCTAAGTCAAAGCCTGATGTTTTGGTATTTGTTGGGAGGAAGGTTGGGTTATCGATCAATAAAAGTAAATAATAGAACTTACGTCATGCTCAATGTTCAAAACCTTAACATATGCCTTAGCCAGAAGAAGCGTGTGTTAACTAAATTTTATGTAAAACCGCTCCTGATCCCAAGGGGAAGATTAAACACGCGATGGAAGGTTATTGCGACTATTCCTGAAATGTTTGGAAAAAGCATACCATTGTTTTGTGGATTGTGGGGTGTGATTTGGATGATTATTCCAAGTGCTTATGTTTGATGGAAATGCATGGCAAGGGTCTGTGATGACAAATTGCCATGGGAAATAAAGGAATGTTTCCTTGGAAGATGATATTAAGCTAATTGCCTTGTTTGTGCTTGATTCTTAATTGGATTATTAAGGAAGGATATTTGCATGGGTGGATCATCTCCAAGATCGCACATCGGATTACCCTGAGAGGACACTACTCGATTCACGAGCCGAAGGTTGAGTGGTGTAAAGATCAACCACGAAAAGTGTGTCTCACTCCTAGGTCACTTGGGGTCAATGGAGTTCTAGACACTCCTTTCTAAGTTCACAATGGAGTTGTAGACTATCGTGAGCCCAATGTCTAGGGCATTGGAAGATCCTATTCTAGATACTGCATGGAAATTTTGGTGCCATGTGATTTGGACCAGTACTTTTGTTGAACAAAATGGATACATAATTCTCCTGTATGGGTAGGAGACAATGATTAACTTGAAGATAAGTTAAGAAACTTGTTTGTCAAAAGGACTGCTTGTTTTGTTTTTATGTCAGTGCTATAAATTACGCAAACGAATCCTGTTCCCTAAAAGGCCCGATTAAGGAAGCTGATTGTGAATGTCATATATAAATGTGATAGGACCTAATTAGAAAACTAAAGCTATCAAGGGAAGAGGGTGGGCAGAACCCCGACGGCCTGTCCTACAATTGGGTGATCCCAGAGAACTAGGAGGCTTCTCACAAGGTTTTACCGTCGTTTGACCTTTAGGTATGGTTAGCTTAGAGCTTATTCATGTCATTTTAGGGGACCGGAATGGGACTATGCCCTACGGATAGAGAGGTTGAGCAGTGCATCCCTCTCATTTCCCATTCTCTTTGAACCAAGTGCAGCATGGATCTGCTTTGGCTTGGGTATCTCTGCGTAAAGTAAAATGTCTGGGACCTGATGCTAGAATGCTCTCAAGAAACCTTGTCTACTAGGAACCCAAATTTCAGGTCGATCCTATTGGGTTCAGCCACGGACATTCCATTGTGAGGTGGACTCGAAAAACCCTAGGCACAACAAATCCCGTGACATTCCGTGGGAGTGTCGGGCGGCGTCGCTTAGACTCGTCTTTCGATTGATTGCTAAAAACATGCCTAGGAAGTTGATAGGCGCACATGTTACAATTATAGCAGTTTTCCACATGCTTTCATCACTGCATCTACTTTTGACAATATGTGCCTATCCCATAAAGTAAAATTCAAAAGTTTTGCTTATGTTTTAGCACTTTCTTACTATGGTTGAGAACCGGTCTAGGCATACACTGAAATGCCTACCATCTTTGTTGCTACCTTTCACATACTTCCAACTAGCCATCACGCTCCTTCATGGCCACTTCCACTATTCTCATTATCTCCTTGGCAAAGGTTTCCCCTTGGGTGGGTGGTGGAAAAGAAGCTACGTGATATGCAAGCAAAAAGGCTAGGATGGGGGTGCTTTGGCTCACCATTTTGGAGTGACCCACTTTCACCCATAAATTTAAGTTGCACAATCGTAAAAGCCATCATGCTTGTTTTTAACATTGAGACTCTAAAACACTATTGGATCAACTATAGCTATATTATTGGAATGGACATGAGGCTCTATTCTTATCAATTTTGAAGAATCAAGCTTAACATACAAGAGACTCAATTTTAAGTAGAGTTACTATCTTAATGGATGCTCACTAGAACTTCAATATCTTGAAAGAAATGAGGCTCAATCTCAATATTGAGCCTTACAAAACACTCATCTCAAACTTAGCGTCATGAGGCTTGATTTTATGAGCCTCATGCAATAGTATTATCTCAATCTTAGTGGACATGATACTCAATCTTAAAATTGAGCCTCATGCAAAACTATTGGCTTAAATTTTAGATTGAACCTTATGCAAAAATTTTAGCTTATATGACCAACAGTAATATTAAATTCAAAGCACAAACTTTCCTCTTGTATTCATTCTTTTGCCACAAGGTCAAGTCTTATTTTTAAGAAATTTAGCTATGAAGCCTGAACACCTAGCATAAGTCGTCCATAATGGAGGTCCACAAGAAGTGTTTGGGTGTCCTCTTTCTAGGCCTTACCATTAGGGCAACAAATCGTTATCCATTGACTAGCTACAACTTTCAGCTCATTTTAAGATTGAACTTCATACAGTGGCACTAGTTGGTCATTTGTGACTACAGGGAGCACTTGGATTAGTAAAGGAGATTGAAGAATTTGAGTTCTATCCTAACGAAGAAAATTCGGTATGGTAGCCTCTATACTATGCCAAACGCCCTTCTGCCACAAAGTGAATGAGGTAAGGGCACCATCTAGTCATGGAAGAGTGGACTAGGATGCTATGCAAGAGGGAGAGGAGCTTGTGAGGGAGAAGAGAGAAAAACTAAGAGAGAGAGAGAGAGAGAGAGAGAGAGAGAGAGAGAGAGAGAGAGAGAGAGAGAGAGAGAGAGAGAGAACTACAAAAAATAGATGAATCAATAAAACTTAAGAGGGCACAAGAGATGGAGAACCCTCAATACATAACCAATATACACAATATGGACACTAATAGCATGGGTTTATTACACTATAGAGCATGCATAAGCTATAGTAAGGGAATGAACTGCATAAGCTCATGAGAGAGAATGGGGAAGGCTCAATAGGGCTGAAGAAGGCCTCTTGGTTCTCTTTTTTTTTTTTTGAAAATTAAAAAGGAGAAGGTCTCTTTATATAGGCCTTGAGGGTGTTTAGGGAGGAGGTTAAGATGGAATAGGAATTAACACCACCAAAGCTGCATTAAGGCGGTTCTACCAATGTGGACGCTCCATCTAGATATTTTGTTGACCAATTTTGTACTTAATCAAGTTCCATCATAGGTGAGTTGTCTCCATTCTCCCCCCCAATAGCTTGAGTCCAGATCTCCTATAAAACAAAATAGATAATCTTCATAAAATAATATCATATCTAGCAATAATGGAGAGAGAGTAGTGAGAATTCATACATTACTACTACAATTAAGGATGATTTGAGGGTGATTTAGGAGGGAAAATCTAATGGTTTATTAGCTCGAGAGAGAGGAGAAGAGAGAGGAAAGAGTTGGGAGTCTAATGAATGATGTTTTATGAAAGTGTTAAGTGTGGGGAAGAAAGTGTGGATGTGTATAAAATTGGGAGGTGGTCTCCATCGTAGTTGGAAAAATTTGGCATCCACCATTTTGGCCAAATCTCCCGACTCGTAGCTCTAAAAAATTATAAAAAAATACCAGCCAAAACTTCAGCTTAGGCACTACAACTTTCATGTTGAAAAGTTTTTTTGGATCAGAGTGGAAGTATTTTTCAAAAATCTTACAAAATCATGTGCCTGATTTTTCTTCGACTAATGCTTCCAAGAAGGGTCCCATTTGTTTGAATTACCATAAGGCTCCAAAGCCATGACATTATGAGCCTCACATGCCCTTTGGATGGCTCCAAATCCATTTCATGTCTTGTCTTTTCACATTACACATTATTCCTTCACCTTCCTCCATCGATCTTTACTCTTCATCCCCCCTTGGTAAACTGGTCCATGAAATATTTCCATCCAGTGATTTCTTGGATTTTCCAAGAGGTTGTTCCCACCCTTTTTTTAATTTCAAACCTCCAAATGTACAAAAAATCAACAAAGTGTTAGACAAATATTTTTTTGTGATTTTCTCGGATCATATAGCACCCCCCAACCTGGCTAGAGGTATTTATGCCTCCAGACACTCTTTGGTATCTTGAGCTGACCCCATCCTGATGTGATAGGGTTTTAAGTGCCATCCATTTACCCTGGTCTTGTGCACTTTTCCCTCAATGTCTTGAAGTTTGTAAGAGCCATTGTTGAATTTTTTTGTGACCCAAAATGGTCCCTCCCACCGGTAGAGAAACTTGCCATCCTTTCTTTTATTGAAGTGATTGTCATATCAAAGCACTAAACATCCCTCCTTGATATTTTTATCGGTTAGCTTCTTGTTGAACTTTTCTCTACTCTTCTCAGCTTCGTGGGAGTAGTGGTTGATGGCTTCTTCACGATCCAATTGTAGCCTCTCTAGGTCCAGTAATCTTTGATGTAACTTCTCCTTTTGAGAGTCTAGTATGCCACCTAATACCCGAAGGCTAGCTAATTTCACTTCAATAGGCAAAAGAGCCTCTTGTCCATAAACTAGATGAAAAGGTGTGAACCCTAACATGGTTATGAAGGAGGCTCTATAAGCCCATAGAGCTCCACTAAGGTGCTTGTCCCAATCTCGGGGCCTTGAATGTACCTGTTTGCTGATGATTTTACAAATCATTCCATTTACCTTTTCCACCAATCCATTGCATTGAGGGTAGTAAGGGGTAGAGTGTCGTCATTGAATATTTAGCTTTTGCATGAGTTCACCCACCACATTAGCTCTAAACCTTCGTCCTCTATCTGATAGTATTTCAAGAGGGGTACCAAACCTACAACAAATGTGGTCAAAGATGAATTTACTCACTTCCTTAGCAGTGATTCTTCTAGTTGGCATAGCATCGGCTCATCTAGTCATATAATCTACCCCCATGATAATATACTCTTTTCCTGATGGAGTGCGTGGTAGAGGCCCTATGGCATCAATTCCCTACTTCTCAAAAGGTCCATAGACCTTGATTGGGGTTTGGGGTTCTGCTATGAGCCGTCGTGGTCTTGATTTTTGACATTCTTCACATGTTTGACACCAATATTTGACATCTCGGTGTAGACTGCGCCAAGTAAAGCTGGCTTCTAGAACCTTTCTACTTGTGATATCATGTGCAAAGTGGCCTCCACACACATCATCATGGCAAGCTTTTAAAATTTCTTCAATTTTCCACTTTGAAGGCACTTTCCTAAACACCCCATCCTTACCAAGACAATATAAACTATCATTTACCATGCGATATCTTGTAGCCTTCCGAGCTAGCCACTGTCTTTCTCCCTTAGTCAGGTGTTTGGGAGCCTCTCCTTGCTCTAAGAGGTGTAGAATATCTTCTAAGTCTTCCTTGCCTTGCTGAAGTGGGGGTTTGATAGCCATTGCTCCCACCACTGACTCATTCAGCTTTGATGATGCTAGATGGTCGGCATCCTTGTTCTGGTCTCTTGGCACATGATGTACTTGTGCTTCCCTAAATCTTCTCATAAGAGATTTGGCCTCTCTCATTTTACTAGAGAGGTTTGTATTTTTACATACCCATGTACCTTGCATCCACCTTACCAATAGCATGGAGTCTCCAAAAGCATTCAACCTCTCGATTGAATTACTAAGACACCAACAAAGACCATGAATTAAAGCTTGATATTCTGCCTCATTGTTAGAGTGGACACCTTCCAAGATGAGAGCACCACAGTGATTCCAGGCATGTCTGGCATTTCCTTGTAGTGTTTTGCACCTATCTGGAAGGCGTTGGATGATTTGCTGGAGTAGATGTTGGCCTAGAGGCATCGTTCGCAACTCGCGGGCCGTTGTTCGCGCCGTCGGACCAAGCCGTCCGAGTCCCAAAATCGAACCGGTCCCAGGATCTCGGACCGTCCGACTACTAGAATCGGACCACCTCCCAGAATCGTACTACTTTGAAAATCGGACCACTCTTCCAATCCGATTCCCAGAATCAGACCAGTCAAACCAGTCACCAGAATTGGACCACCCTTGTCCGACCGATCGGACCAACCCAAAATCGGACGTCCGATTCTGATAATTGGACTCCTGAAAATCGGACGTCTGAGAATCGGACAAAAAACTGTCAAAATTGAGCAGGTGTCTAGAACACAAATTTTGACACATCTAAACCCCGAAATTGACCCCAAAGGCTACGTAGAGCTAAAGGCACATCACAGATCCATCACTGGGCTGAACTTAGAGCAAGTAGTTCAAAATTTGGCTATAAACGGTCCTCCAAATTCCGCACCTCCCCCAAGTAGGTTGGAGAGAAAATGAGTGCCGTGTGACAGGTCCTCCAAATTGGACTCTAGTGTAGTAATGGCTCTACACGAGCATGGATTCTCACTTGCAAAAGAGCAACCAAAAGCCCATACCCAAACAGAGAGAAACAGAGACCCTAGAACATCAATGGGCCAATCTAGCCATCAAGGGCAAAAAGGCCACACCACGAGAACACAAAGACATTGTGTTCAAACCATGGCTAGTCAGAGCGAAATGCAATATTAGCAAGCTACAAATGCCAAGATGACTAGACATGACACTCTTGATGAGAGATGTACCTTGAGCAACACTGCACAGATGACCCAAGACATTGGTGGAGAATCCACGTCTGGTCATGCAATTGGGAACTCAAGGGCATTTGTTAGAAGGCTTAAATTTACAAGCCAAGACCCGGAAGATGAAGACATAGTACCACCTGCTTATCTTAGGGTCAAGCTCACCGCAAAAAGAGAGCATATTATCGATGCTCTAATTGATGAAGGAGGAGATTTTAATATCTTGACCTATGAATCATGGACCCTACTAGGTCAACCAGAGCTCACACCGACTAGTGCAACTCTTAGCCATTATGGGGGACAGCCACAAGCACTAATATGGAAGTGCAAAATCCTTGCGACAATCAAAACTGAAAGCTTGCCTATCCTATTTTATGTTCCTCCAAGTAGTGCTAATTACGGGAAGGAAACCCTCCTAGGAAGACCCTTTAAAAGTGTTAAGATAGAGAGAGGTAGAGACGGGGTGAGGAGGAAGCATGCTCTCATCTTCTTCATTCATTCATTCTCACATAACCACACAAAAAAGGTAAGTGTATACAATAGTACTAAGGTCCGTAGGACCATTCACACTGGGTTTAAGACCACCGACTTATTTAATATCCCACACTTGCTATGCCATACTTCTTTAGGATTTCCATGGCATAGTGTTTCTACATCAGCCATAAACCATTTTCAGCCTTGATTACCTCAATACCCAAAAAGTATTTCAATTCACCTAGATCTTTCATATCAAATTCAGATTTCAGCATCTTCATTACATGCTGTATGCCCAAGTCATCATCACCAGTGATTATCAAATCATCAACATATATGACCAGCACTACCAAAGCCACTATCGATCTTCTTTGTAAATAGGCTGTGATCAGCCCTACCAATAGTAAAACCCAACCTCTGCAAGTAGTTACTGATCCTAGTATGCCAAGTTCTCGGAGCCTGCTTCAGCCCATACAGTGCCTTTTTCAGGTTGCATACATAATGCTGAAAATTAGGGTGAACATACCCTTCTGGCTGAACCATATAGACATCCTTTGCTAAGTCACCGTTAAGAAATGCATTCTTAACGTCCATTTGCTATAATTTCCATCCTCTAGCAGCCATTTTGGCAACATGGCTGAATGTTTCCTCATAATCAAGTCCATACTGTTGGGCATACCCCTTAGCAACTAGCCTGGCTTTGTACCTTTCCACACTGCCATCTGACTTGTATTTGATTTTGTAGAACCATTTGCCGTCAATGGTCTTTTTTCCTTCAGGCAGTGGCACAAGATCCCATGTCTTATTTTCAGCCAAGTCATTCATTTTTTCATCCATAGTTGCACACTAGTTCTCATTTTCCACTGCTTCAGCATATGTCCCTGGTTCTTCGATCTCCATCACTTTTGTCATGTAAGCATAATGCTTTGCAATGTAGCCACTATATGTCAATCTGTCAACAGGGTATCTAACCCTCTGTGAGCGTCTAAGCTGTGGTGCACTGCTCAATTCCCCTCTCTCATGAGGCAGCATGTACCTGCTCTGCCTTGCGCCAGGCGTATAGACAGTCCGAATACTAAGTTCACTGTCTAAAGTGTCAGTAGACTCATATCCAGAAGTCATCCTACCAGGTGTCATCATCCTAGATACATCCTCAGTAACTTTCTCTTTTCCTTTGTCTGCGACATCATATCTCCCCCTCACTGACATATTGGTGACAATGGACCGTGAGCTCCTCAATCTCCCTATCCATGGAGATATTGTCTGACTACTAGGTCCTGTCATAGCAGTCCTCTGCTGCATATCAACCGTAGATACATGAGTGGAAGGCATATGCGATGGCATTGTTGCCGGTGATACATACTAAGAACCCATCTCATCAAAAATAACATCCCTGCCCACTAAGGTCTCTCTGGTAGAGGGATCATAGCATTTGTATGCCTTCTTCTCTTGCAAAGATCCAATGAAAACACACTTATGCGCTTTTGGATCCAGCTTCTTCCTTTTTTCATCTGGAATATGCATATAGCCATACAGCTTCTCAAACAGTGTCATCTCATGAATACCTGCAGTGGGAGTTCGATTCAAGATATACATGGCTATCATAACAGTCTCAACCTAATAATAGAGTGGCATCTTCTTCTCGTTCATCATGGCACGAGCAACTTCCATCAAGACCCTGTTCTTCCTTTCAGCTACCCCATTTTGCTGAGGAGTGTAGCTGCAGGTAAGCTGCCTACGTATGCCATTTTCAGCCAAAAAGTTGTCAAACTCATTTGACACATACTCCCCACCGCTATCTGACCTCAAGCAAGAGATATAACAGTCAAATTCCTTTTCAACCTGCTTTTTAAACTGTTGAAAAATAGCAAACACCTCATCCTTTGTCTTCAGAATGTAAATCCAAGTATAACGACTGTAATAATCAATGAATGTAACATAATACTTCGAGCCTCCCATGGATGCATTATGGGCTGGCCCCCAAACATCAAAGTGCACTAACTGTAATGGACATGTACTCTGCCTTATATGCCTGACAAATGGCAACCTTGACTACTTACCAAACTGGCAAGCATCACATACATGACCAATATCTGAATATTGGAACTTGGATAAACCTGTAACAAGCTGTTTTTTCTGCATAATTTGCAGCCTTTGCAAATTTACATGCCCCACTCTCTTGTGCAAAATTTCCAAGTCTCTGATAGTGCCAGAACCATGGGCAAACATGGCTAAATTCAGCTCTGGCGAGGTAGCATCAAGAGTAAACATTCTGCTATTCCTGTGACCACGAGCTATTAACTTGCATCCATTACCAAACTCTTCAATAAAGCAACCATGCTTGTTGAATCTAACCTACAAGTTCTGCTCCGCCATCTGACCACAACAGATAGTAGGTTCTTTGTAATCAAAGGAACATGCAATACATCATGCAAATTTTTCTTTTTGCCATTATGAACCACAAAAGGCACTTTGCCTTTATGCTCAATGCTATGCTGCATGTCATCACCTATATAGACATAGCCATTTTTTTCAGCCACCATATCAGTGAACCAATCACCATGAGGAGTCATATGGTTCGATGCCCCTGAATCAATATACCAAACTGCATCATCAGTGGATTTTTCAGCAACTCTATCTTTTACATATTGCATGGCAAACAATCTATCTCTTGAAGTATCATCTGCATGACTAGATGCAGCAAAATGCCCATGTTGTTTGCCTTTCTGATTGCCCTGCTTCTTCCAGTAGTCCTTGGCAATATGCCCATAATTTCCGCAGTAATGACAATCCTTATCCTTGTTCGGATTGTCAGATGGATGCTGCTGTTGCCAGGAGCCTCTACCTCTAGGGCTAGATCTCCCCTTGCCTCTAAAGTTTCCACCACCTCTTGCATTCGATATCTGCTGATTGTTATTGCCATAGGATGCATTTTGCTGGCCTCCTCTGCCAAATCCATAGCCTCTACCATGGTTTCCACGGCCGCGTTGATTGGAATAGAAAACTGCATCCTTGTTTTTAGAACTGCTAGATCCTGCAGCCAAACCAAGCTTAACCTCTTCATGGATAAGCAATGCAACCAGCTCATTGAAATCAGGCATTTCAACCCGCACAAACACAGAAGTGTCAAAAGACTTATACTTAGGCCCCAAGCCATTCAAGGTCACAGCAACCATGTCTTCATCTTCAACCTGTGAACCAACAGATGCCAACTGATCCGCAATGGTCTTAACCTCTGTGACACAATCCTGTATAGATCTGCTCTTCCTCTCCATGTTGTTGAACTTCTGCTTCAACTGTATCTTCCTGGCACTTGTGATTGTGCCATAATACTTGACCAAAATGCCCCATGCATCCTTAGGAGAGCTGCAGTTCATTATCTACATTACCATGGCATTTGAGATACATAAAGAGAGACAGTGCAAGACTCTACGAGCTCTTTCTATCCAAGTTCGGTGTAATTGTCTCTGATCAGATCTAGGAGCTCAGGTTCAGCTTTCGCTCCAGTCATCAACTCCTAATAGCCTTTCCCTATTAAGAAGTTCTCCATGCGAAACTTTCATATGGCATAATTGTTATTATCAAGCTTTTCCCCCACTATCTGGGTTATGTTGTCAGTCCTTTTTGCATTTGCCATGTTGTACTAGACACTATTTAGTCACTGCCTGACTTCCTGCAAGCCAACAAGTCACTCTGACCAACCTCAGTCCTTGACTGTTTATGACAATTTTTTGCAACTATTCTCTGCAAAAAACTAGAGTATTTTAGCCCTTTACAACCTCAAAAACATCCACAAACATGTGGTATAACCTATAGGTACATCAGTCAGTACATAGACTTTGCAGGTATTGTAACTCTGTGTCATGCAAGCTTATTGCAGTAAAGAGAATACGCAGTCTGAAACTTGTAATTTTTCAGCCAGCAGTGAAATTATTGTCAAAAACCACTTTAAAACATGTCTTACATACTCCAAACTTTCCTAGACATTTGCTAGTATATGTAGGCAACTAGACAGAGTCATACATGCACAAAATAGTGCATATCCAGCAAGTACAAGTGACATAAATCTGCTCACAGATTGTATATAGCCAATAAATTGTCAAACCAAGATGTATTTCAGCCCAAGAGATCCTCAAGCCACTTCATACATATGCCACTGTGTGTAGGGATCAATACATAACCATACAGGCATTCGCAGACTCTCTATCTTCAAGAAGTAATGTCAAAAAGTACATGGACTGTTTATGACCAGCCAACACACTGTCAAAGCATTTGTTCTGTGATTCATATTTCAGTTTTTAAGAGCCTTCAATGCTCATCTCAATGCTCATAGCATTCAACAATCATATCCCGTATCATACAACTCCCTGTAGGTAACAAAAGACATGTATTTCTTCAAGTCAATGAGTGTATGATGATGACAGTTTTATGAAAGTTTTTAGCCTGTCATAAAATTTTAGGTCTGAATATTTTATCAGTAAAATGCAATCCAAATGCATCAAACTCGGTACATATGCTTCCTGAATGAACCCTCACTTCAGTAGAGCTCAAAATGCTCATCAAATGGCTTCAATGCTTCAAAGAGTGATCAGTGTATGCTGCCCTATTTCAACTCTTCAATTTCAGATCTATACTTTAGTATTCTAGCTCATTTATCAACTCCAGACCAAGCATTGACATGTCAGATCATTAATATGTCTTCCCAAGCAAGCATACAAGCTCTGGATCACTCAAGTAGTAGTGATTTATGTCTTCAGTGGCAGCAGGATAGCCTTCATTTACAACAGGCACAAACATGCCATCAACATGACAGTTTATAGTAGCAGGTCGTCTCCTTCTACATGCTCAACCCAGTCTCTCCTAAAGGTTCTAATCAATCCTCAAGCACTACCATGAACCATAGAACCCAAAATGGCAAAATGCATACCTTCACATATACAATGACAGCCTGCACAATGACATCCTGCTTCTCTTCAACCACTGCCCTGAGTCTTCATGCTGTAGGTCTTTCTCACAGCTTTATGCCTTCAAGAGCCCATCCATGATGGCTCTGATACCATGTTAAGATAGAGAGAGGAGAGATGGGGTGAGGAGCAAGCATGCTCTCATATTCTTCATTCATTCATTCTCACATAACCACACACAAAAGGTAAGTGTATACAATAGTGCCAAGGTCTGTAGGACTATTCACACTAGGTCTAAGACCACTGACTTATTTAATGTCCCACACTTGTTGCTGATACAACTGGACAAGACTAATGTCAGTACTAGCAGGAGAATAGTATGAGCTTGATATTCTAACAAAAAGGTAACCAAGTGTGAGGCCGACTATGTAGCATGGATGATACACTTGACTCTACTGGGAGTGAGGATAGTCACAACCTTTAGCAAGGGTGACCTCATCAAACCTCGAGGGAAAGGCAAGGAGGGTGCTGACATAACAGTCAAGCCTGCTAACGAGAGCAAGGACTTGTTGGAAGAGTTGATACAAGCACAGGTCGAACAACAAGAACCAGTGAGTGAGGCCATGCATGAAACAAGAAGGTCAAGAGACAATGCCAAGGATGGCGGGCTTTGGACTTACAAATATCGTAGAAGACCCCAAAAGAAGCCCAAGCCTTATAGACGAAGGCATCGATGGAGGGTCGGCACAACGCCGCGATGGATATCCAAAGCGTTGCTACATGCTTAAGGGTATTACGCAAGTAAACGATGGATTTGGGTGCCAAAATCCCTTGCTAAACCTCCCTTGCCAACTGAAGGCCAAATCGTATCAAGAACAAAGAAGCGTATGAGGAGATCTAAATGAAAAATCAAGTCTCGAGTTAACAACAGTGGAGTGACCGAGCCTCTCACGGTCGAAATCAAGAAACCAAACGGGACCAATCGGAGGGTAAATCCTCAGCCTAGCATGCTTGACAAGCAGATATCATATGTAATCATTGAGGATACACAAAAGCCACTAGTGCCCAAGGAGCCTTTGATTCCTCAAGAGGATAGTAGGCATCATAGGCACAACATTTCTCATGGCAAGGTTAAATGCTTAACAAAGCAAATAGCAAAATCATCTAACAGCCACGAGCAAATCTCCTAGCTAGTGTCAAAGCCACTTAGGAGTCCAAAGTCTCCTACATCCTCTTCCCCTAAACGGATACAGGAAGCACAACAGTTGTCAAGTGCGACTACTCAATCTCAATCTCTACCTACATCAAAGCTTCCAAATGTCCAAGAGGTAGGACACGGCACCATCCGTAGCTCTTGACCCAAGGATATGCCTGTGCAATCTAATGTGACTAGATCAACTCAGGCTCGATCTACATAGGTGAATGCTCAAAGGGCAACAAAAGACACGACCACTTTCGGTCACCCTAGGGACTTGACACCGCAATTCACCAAGGGTAGCCAGCCCACTGGACTAGCCGCTACTACACTACTACTTCCAATCAGGGATCACAACAATCACAGCCCTTGGCCGTGACTACGCCCCTGGCAGAGTGTGTCCTTAGCAGTACACCTGTGAAGGAGGTGCCGCAACCAGTGTCCTTGACAACTCCAGCACTTCCAAAGCACCTAAAGCATAGGCTTGAGGAGAGACCTCTTAAAGATGTGGCCAAGGAGACAGCGCATTTGATCACTCAATCTAGCAAGGCTATTCAGCAGGCCGTGGCTATGTCCCATGAGGACACACTAGAGAAAGAGAATGCTGAGGCCGAACCAAGCACCTCAATAGTTTACCTAGTCAAGGGTTCTGAGTCATTGAGAGATGCACCTTCACTGACCAAGAGAAAGAGGAGAAAACAATGAAAACAACAGCAGTTGCAGGTGGGTGTGGACCCCAAAAACATTGAGACGAAGAGTGCTGGAGAGTTGAGGAATAAAGCATCGATTCCATCCACCAATGAACCCATTGATGCCTCTCCTAATAGCAGTGAAACCTCAGACACATCTGTGTGCTTTGAAAAATCAAAGCAGTCATTACCATCAACGGCTGCTTGCAACACTCAATCCACTGACAATAGAACTCGCATTGACCAATCAAGAGTGAATACAACGTTGTCACAACAGGATGACAAACTTATACCAGTCACATCCAAGGAGAACCATGACGCAATGACAAAGCCTAAGGAGAAGCATGAAAACCCCAAGAGCATAAGAAATCCTAGCATTGGCCAAACTTGCTCATCTAGGCCTGAGCCCCCAACTACGCTAAAGTCGAGGCAAGCTCCTAGAACCTTGCATGAGATAGCAACCGAGCAAGCCCTTGTTGAACATACAAATGTAACAGAATTCTTAACTGAGTTGGATACTAAGCTCAAAGTGTTTGCACTTGTCTATGTCCTGGCAGACATGGGTGCATTCCCTAAAGAGCAGCTCGAAGAATACTTTCCATTTCCCTTATCCTGGGAAGAGCAAGAACATCTTGACGAGCACTATAACAGGCTCTTGTATGAATGCATGCGACTCATCTTTGAAGAGGAAGCCGACAAACTACGCTTAACTATCACATTCAATGATGTGCTCTACCAACCAAATCTCTTAGAGATAGAGCAACTAAAGCAACTATTAGAGGGCCGAAGTCAATTTGAACAGCGTTGGTATGAGAACCACGTTGCAATGGCCCAACTAGGAGCCCAGATCATGACAATCTCAGAGGAGCGATTGGCCGAGCTAGGAGCCCACATCATGACAGTCTCAGAGGAGCGATTGGCCAAATGGCAGTCTCAAAGAGACCCACCCTATGTGGCACCAACTTCCTTTCGAGTGCTAACTGCCATTCGAGGTAAGGACTTAGCTGAAACTAGCCAAGAGAACTCTCTGTCTAATAAGGTTCTTATTGAGGAGGAGTTACATGTTGCCAGTAGACTCGGACAAGGTTCCATGCTACTCGATGTTGCAAAATATCTATCAGTATTGAGTAAGCTGCCACGAGTACTAGATGCATGTGCCCCACTCCAGTACAATCCGGAGTTCTACAATTGGTTTTTACCCTCACGGAGTGACATGGTTTCATGAACATGTACATAAATAAACAACGTGTTTTGTGATTGTGTAAATAATACCAAAAGAAACAAAGGCCAACACACCCCATGAGCAATAATAACCAAGTGCAGGTGATACGCATAAAGTCAAAACCAAGGGATTTAGGTTGGCGATGTCTTGTTTAGTTGGACATTTTCATTATGATTGAAGCATGTGACTTGCATGTGCTCTCACGCCTTTCCAAGTGAATGCAGATTGACACAGGTCAATGTCTAGAAGTGTTTAATGTCCAAGTCACCACAAGATCACCAACCCCACAAAGAACCATTATGGAGGAAGTGACAGGAATACCAACAAACAAAAGCCATGACGGAAGCGCCACTGGATGAGAACCCAAGGACGCCTCTGCAGAAAGCACATATTGCAACTGAGCATGGCCAAAGCATAATCATCGATTACCTCCTCCTTCTTGGCCAAACTCTATCTTCGGGCAGGAGCCACGCTCTCAACAAGCGTGAACGTCTCTTCATCATCCAGGATTCAATTTGCAAGATGCTCTGCCCTTGTCCTACATAGCTCACTCCAAATGCTACCTCAATTGTTCGATGTCTCATATGTTACAAAGAAGTTTGCAAAATCTCAAGTGTATCTCTTCATCTTAACAACAGTTCCTCTAGCATCAAGGCTGGTGACACAATCATCTCTATAATATCCATTCTTCATAGCCTTTGGATCCCAACATTTCTCAATCCAAGTGAAAGGCTAACAGCCTCAATGTATGGCATTGATTGTATTCATTTTTTCCACAAAAAAAAAAGGAGAAGCACACACGATCACAGCACCGCACCTAGGGGTCCTCAAATTAGGTACGTCCAGTGACCTTGGTCGGCTAGCTCTGTCCCTAATTCCCTAGCCCTTTGTACATCCCCCACAATTTTTCAGGGCACATCAAGGGCATGACATACCTAGGGAGCTCGCCTTGCCTTTGGTTAGACCTGTCACCCTGAACCACTTGCACAATTCTTTTGCACTCCATCTCAATGCCATTACAATCAACAATGGTAAGCAAGGCATGAAAGACGATGCAAAAGTACACCATACTTTTCAAGCACTACAAGTAGCCACTAGCTACTAGAAGCTAAGACATCAAGGAGCTCAATTATGCTACATTGCCTTGACAAGACCATAATGATGTCTCAAGAAATCTTCAAGTGTACTCCCCATCTTCATCGACAAATTTTTCCATCAACTTAGCCCCTTGCTTCACTGACCCATTGCTATACAAGGAACTAGGTTGACGGCCTTCTAACTAAGCAATACCTAAATACGCACCTGTATTCACTTAATATTCCCACTATAACCTATACACGGTTTGGGTCCTCAAGTGCAGGACAATACTCCAGGCTTGCTTAGAGTTCGACCTGTCTCCCAAACTAATCAAAATATGTCTTAAGAAGACTAGCACTACCCCTTAGGGAGAGACCGCATGAGAGGTTTTCCAATTGCAGGTATTAAATACTCCAACAAAAGCAGCGTCAGCTCTACATCAACACTCAACTCTGAACTCTTGTCCTTTACTTCATCATGCAAGACCACCAGAGAATCATCACAAGTAGAATCCACCATGAGCATCCCGAGAACACCAACACCCGTCCCAGCTAGAGTGACCATTCCCACCAAGGAGTAGCCCTATTGCCACCTACAACAATCATACCACCAGCCAATCAGAATAGAAAATGCCACCAATGACCTTCATCCGCAGCAACATCAGAACTCCTCTAAGACAAACCACAATAATCCCTTCCACCCACGTCTTCAGTGCAAGCTCCGCATGCTACCTTCCACGAAAAGTGCCATGGGACTGGCACTCATGTAGGAGGGGGGTAATATTAACCGCAACACGACGAAAGCAAAAGAAAATAAAAAATACACAGGGCAAAGGCGGAAAAAAGGTAGCCTGACTGAAGAAAGAAAAGGAGAAAAGGCCAAAAGCGCAAGGGCAACCTTAAAAGTCCAAGGCAAATGCAAAAGGAGAAAGGTGCATTTTAAAATACAAAGGTGCACCCTTAATCTTATAAAAGAGTACTAGGCTCTCTCCTGTGCAAATTGTAAAGATAGACGGGCGGTAGAGAAGAAGCAAGAAGGATAGGAAGGAAATAGGAAAAGAGGACCTGGGCCAATGCCCAGTAATGTAAAAAGGGGATGACTACCCAAGGAGGAGTAGCATATGTATAAAAGCCAAAAGTGGAATGAGAAGCTCATTCTTGTGTGTGGCCAAAAGTGGCTCTTCTCTTCTTCTTCTTCTTGTTCTTACTTGCTTGAGCTTGTGCTTGAGAGAGGGAGTGTGAGAGTGTGAGGGAGTGAGTGTGTGAGGGTGAGGGACCACGGAGGAGAAGCTCTCCATCTTTTCCTCTCTTCTTCTCTTCTCTTCTCTTCTCTTGTCTTGCTCGTGGCAATGGAGCTTGGAGCATGGAGCTTGAGGATGGAGCTTGCTTGAATCTTGCACTTGGATCGTGGAGCTACCGGAGTGCGCGGGAGAGGAGGTAACTCGATTTCCATGGAGGTAAGCTCACTATACCCGTAGATATGGATGGCACGCTGGCTATGTGAGAGGTAGCCATTAGTGCTCGGCTTGGAATGCTTGAACAATAAGCGGTCCGTGGGTCTTGGTAGTTGAGTGAAAGCTCCCACATACACACCAAAGAATGAGCTCTCATTCACTTTTTGAACTTTATATATATGCCCTAAAATCCTATGGGCATCCATCCCCTTTTTACATGGCGTAGGCCCTTTTTTCAATTGTTCTCCTACCTTCCTAGCTTCCTTCCTACTGCCCATCTACCTTTACAATTTACACGAGTGAGAGCCCGGCACTCTTAAAATAAATCATGATGCGCCTTGTGCTCTTTTAAAAAAGTATTGACTTGCACTTTTTCTTGTGCTTCTTTCTCCTTGATTTAGGGCTTTTCTGCACTTCTTGTGTTTTTATATTTTTCTTGGTATGCCTTCGTCTTCCGTTTCACTTTTGCCTTGGCCTTGTCTTGTGCTTTAGATATTTTAGATTTTCCACCTTATTTTTCTGAGGGGTTAACATTACTATCCTCCAAAATATAGGGGTGAGCTCAAGCTCTCGAGCGCCAAAACCCACGACTGCTTATTGTTTAAGTATTCCAAGCAAGCACTAATGGTGGCTACCTCTCACATAGCCAATGCGCTATCCCTCTCTATGAGTGTAGCAAGCTTACCTTGATGTCCAATTGAGTTGCTTCTTCTCTCAAGCACTCCGATAGCTCCACAATTTGTGATGCAATATCAAGCATCCTCAAGCCTCTTTCTCCAAGCTCCATCCTTCATGGCCATGCGGGAGACAAGAGAAGAAAAGAGAAGAAGAAGAGAGGAGATGGTGGAGGGCTTCACCTCCAAGATCCCTCACCCTCACACACTCAATCCCTCACTCTCTCACACTCCCTCCCTCAAGCACTCACAAGGAAGCAAGCAAGAGAAAGAGAAGAAAAAGAGTCCACTTTTCCACACACCAAAGAATGAGGTCTCATTCACTTTTTGAACTTTATATACATGCCCTAGAATCCCATGGGCATCCATCCCTTTTTTACACGACATAGGCCCTTTTTTCAATTGTCCTCCTACCTTCCTAGCTTCCTTCTTATTGCTCATCTACCTTTACAATTTGCACGGGTTAGAGCCCGCACTCTCAAAATAAATCATGAGCACTATTTTATAAAAGTATTGACTTGTGCTTTTTCTTGTGCTTCTTTCTCCTTGATTTAGGATTGTGTTTTCATATTTTTCTTGGTGTGCCTTTGTCTTTTGTTTCACTTTTGACTTGGCCTTGTCTTCTGCTTTAGATTTTTCAAAATTTTCACCTTGTTCGTCTGAGGGGTTGAAAATATTCCCCTTCAAAATGTAGGGGTGAACTGACAAGACCCACATGCCACTTATTATTCAAGCGATTCAAGTGAGTACTAATGGCTATCTCTCACATAGCCGACACACTATCCCTCTCTACGAGTGTATGAGCTTACCTTGATGCCCGATTGAATTGCTTCCTCTCTCAAGTACTCCAATAGCTCCACGATTTGTGATACAAGCTTAAGTATCCTCAAGCCTCTTTCTCCAAGCTTCATCATCCATGGCCACGTACGAGATGAGAGAAGAGAAGAGAAGAAGAGGAGAGGAGATGGTGGAGGGCTTCACCTCCAAGATCCCTCACCCTCACATAATCACTCTCTCAGTCACTCACACTTTCTCCCTCAAGCACTCACAAGAGTAAGCAAGAAAGAGAAGAGAAGAAGAAGAGTCAAATTTGCCACACACCAAATAATGAGCTCTCATTCACTTTTTGAACTTTATATAAATGTCCTAAAATCCCATGGGCATCCATCCCCTTTTTACATGGCATAGGCCCACCGCCGATCCTCTCAGGGTGTAGTGAGCTTACCTTGATGCCGAAATTAGTTGTCTCCTCTCTCGCACATGCCGGTAGCTCCAGGATCCTAGATGCTAGCTCAAGCATCCTCAAGTTTCCTCCATCTCCAAGCTCCATCCACCATAGTCGTGCGCACAAGAAAAGAGAAGAGAAGAGACAAGAAGAGAGAAGAGGAGATGTTGAAGAGCTTCACCCTCTTGATCCCTCACTCCTACACACTCACTCACTCCCTCTCACACTCTCACACACTCTCTCTCAAGAACGCACACACAAGCTCGGGGGGGGAGGGTGTCACTCATGAATATATGTATATATAATATGTGTTCAAAATAAGGGGTTTTTAAAACACCATTTTTATACATTTTTTACATACAAAAGGGTGTCATATAAAGGGGTTACATACAGATTGAATAGAAAAGGGTTGTGTTTAATTGAAGAAAAATTCACAGATTAGGATATTTATAAATAGGCCATGAACGCACGTTATATAGAGAATATATATATAATGAACCCCCCGAGCACACAAGCAAGGTGAAGAGAAGAAGAGAAGAAAAGAGGACTCTTGTTAGCCACACATTGAAGAATGAGCTTCCATTTACTTTTTAAACTTTATATACAAGCCCTAAAATCCCATGGACACCCATTCCTTTTTACATGATCGACCATTGTGGCAAGGTCCGTTTTTCTAATTCCCTCTTCTTGCTTTATGCCCTAAGCCTATACCCATCTATTCTTTTACAAATGGCATAGGAGGGAGCCTGGCGCTCTTTTACAAGAGTTTTTAGAGTTGTTTGACGCGCATTTCATTTAAAATTGCATTTTTGGCCTCAGCTTAGCTTTAGGGGCCGCCTTTATGCATTTGCTCTTTTTCCATCATTTTTTCACTTTTTTTTTTCATTTTTTCACCATATCCAATTGATGTTAACATTACCCCCTCTGAGATGGGTGCCAGTCCCATGGCACTTCTAGCTGTTTGTTGGGAAAGGGTAGGTAATTGGCAAGTTGTTGGTCAGGTGATGGTAGGGCCACATGTGGACTCAGATGCTTTGGAAGCTTTGGCAATGATGGTTGACGGAGAAGCCAATCAGATGTCAAGTGGATGATGGAGTCTCTGAAGTTGGTGGTTTGCCGCATTTTGTAGTACCTCAAAGGAGAAGGTGTGATGCTCTACCTAAGGAGAGTGTCTACCTTACTATGTGGTGCATTGTGCTCGTGCTACTGGAATGGGGAGCTTGGTCTAACCACATGCGTGCCTGGGTGATGCCCCACACTTGAGGACCCCATTCGTGTGGTAGAAAGGTGCGGTGTGTGTAGCGTAAGGTGACAGGTCTAACCATAGGTGAGTGTTACCTCCCTAGGTATGTCCTGCCCTTGATGTGCCCTAAGCATGAAGTGGGGGGTCAAAAAGGGGCTAGGGGGTTAGGAGTGGAGCCGGCCAATCAAAGCCACCAGACATGCCTAACTTGAGGACCCCTAGGTGCAGTAATTGTGTCATGTGTGGTCCTGGTTGTGTCTTCATGTGAGTCTTTCTTTCCATGTCTTTTTCTTTTTGTGATGTGTTTTCTTGCATTTCTTTTTAAGTTTCTCTTTTTTTCTCTTTTTTTAAAAAATTAAGCCAGGATGATAGACAATTTCTAACTTTTATCGTCAGAGTGAGGTGGAGAAGGGGCTTGGATAGATTTGCTTAAAAATTGCCAGCTCTGCATGTATCCCTTGAGATTCATGCAAACATGGAGTAAAGTGGTGGAGAGGAAGGAGTGGTTACACCGGGTGAAACTGAATATCGTTCATATCTTCAAGAAGAGCTAGGCAAAAAGAATGTAGAAGGCTAGCTCTCATCATCAACATATCATGGTGCAGCTATCGATGGCGTTAAGATAAAAAAAGAGGGGTGGGAGGCCACGTTCTTGTTGGGTAGGGTCCTGCTTAAGTAAGAGTTTAATAATCCTAAGGTAGTTATAGGTGGTTATGAAGGCTGGATCGAGGCAAGAGGAAAAGTCAGCGTGAGGGAGTAGGTTATGGAAACGTCTAGGCTTTCAAATGTAAAGGTGAGAGCTTGTTCAAAAGAGGCACAGTTAGGATTATAGATAATGGGGAAGTCATAGTGTCCATGGAGGGTAGCATCAAAATCCACTCCTACCCTACGAGGATATGCCTGTAGGGTTGTTCCTCTCATAGGGTAAGGTGTTGCAAAAGGCCATCCAGGCGAGCATGCTAATGTCACACACCCATCTCCTCCACATGGGCTAGCAGTTATAGCCTTGTATAGAATGTGGCACTTCAAAGACCTTATTCTACCAAAAGTCTATCTCTTCGGTCCCCCAGAGAGTGGGATTCTTTTCTCTCTTTTTGAGCCATTGCAAGCCTAGTCTACTTCCAATCGCAATCAGTTCCTCCACTACTTTAAGTGGCATGAATCTCCTTAGGCTGTTGGGCAGAAGGAAGCTAAAGGAGAAGGGTTTTTTGTCCCTCTCCTGTTTCTCCCAAACTATTCATTCAGCGTGGAAACCTACTGAGAAGTCATCTGGGCATGGTGGTAAGGGTGTGGATGGTTGCATGACTAGCTTGGCCATGGAAGAGCACGTCAAAGGACACCCATATCTTGACCTTCTCCTGACCGAAGGAAGAGCTACACATTGCTAGTCGTGTCAATTTCGGAAATTTTCTAACGGATGTCCTCACTTACATCACACACGTAAGTAGCCGACCCTTCGATCTGGACTGCGAGGCTCAGCTAGAGTATAACCTAGAGTTCTATACTTGGCTCATGCACAAGTAACCCTTATATCTGAATGTTGAATGCCCTTGACCTCGTAACCTTCAATCCTAGGAAGGATTTTTCTCAATCTGGAAGGGGAGAGGGTAAGGTGAATCAAATTAAAACCAATCAAGATCAAGAAAATGCATAAACACATAAGAAACTGGTGATGTAGGAGGAATGTCACAAAAGCTTTGAAATAAAAGGTAAAAATTCTGAAGGAAAGAATCTATGTTGGATCTTAATGCTTTCATTCAACAAACATAAAGTCTTTCTTTTCAGCAAATTATTATTTTTAAAAGCACTAATGGAGTTATGGTTCATAACAGGAACGAAAGATGTTGCAACAAGACCGTGTCCACCGACTCCCCTTCACGGAAGAGGAGAGAACCCAATACGACATCTCCTTGGAAATTCATGTCTACAACCAACTAAAATTTTGAACCATCCATAACATCAAGGAAGTAGTGACCAAGGAGGAAGCAGCCAAGAGGGTCGTAGAGTAGTGCAACCTCACTAAGTACCTTGAGAAGTTTGCACAAGAGTCTGACCACACAAAGTGTGTGGAATTCCTCAGAACTTACAGTCCAGATCGGGAATGTAGAACTATAACAGTGGGAAGGGGGGAGAAGGCCAAACATGTACATGTACCCTTGAACCCAGCCTTGGTGGAGAAGGCACTGGGGTTAGATCCTAAGGTGGAGAAGAAGCAGAAAAGAGATGTCTATGCCATTCTTAAGATGAAGAGGGAAGAGGTGCTGACCAACGGCGACATTAGCATCCAGGATATCCCTGATGTTGAAGCCCACATGGAGGCAAAACTAGTGCACTTACTATTCTCCAACCAGGGCTATAATTCCCTCATGCACCAGATTAGTGTTCTTGTGCTGGAGAATGTGGCAGCTCACACCCTAGATGAGGTTGACTGGAATGGCTAGACCATAGACCAAGTAGTAAAAGCGCTTGCCTTGGGGAGCAAGCAAGCAGGCGGGGAGTCCCCAGCCTCCAAAAGCATTGAGAGGAAGAAAGCCTCATCCAAATCCTCTTTCATTGGCTATGGAAGTGTTTTGACTACCCTCATCCAAGAGGCACTAAAAGTGGCACAGGATGTAGAGGAAGGAGAAGGAGAAACACTCGATAGATCGCCCCCTCATCAGGACCAAGAGTTGTCTACTAGTGAGAGGATCGAAAGTGACGAAGAAGGGGGAGAATAGAAGGAATAGTCAAGCGAAAAACAAGCAAAGAAACCTGAGAAGAGGAGGACACAAAAGAAGAAGCAGGACGAAGGCCGCAAAAAGAAGAAGGAGGACTTACTTAGGGAGAGCAAAAAGGGAATCCCTCAAAGAGGTAGAAGAGAGGGAGAAGAAGAAGAAACAGGAAGCTGAAAAGTCGAAGGAAGAAGCCTAGAAAGCCAAGAAGGTGTCAAAACAAGAGGCCGAAGAGAGGAAGAACAAAGAAAAAGAAGAAGCAGATAAATTGGGGGAAGAATCTAGGAAAGCAAAAGAAGAGAGGGAGAGAAGGGCTGTTGAGAAAGAGGAGGAGCTGAGAAGGAAGGAGGAGGAAGACATGGCCGAGTCCACACGTCGGTCTATAGAGAAATAAAGAAGGGTAGATGACCTAGGAGCTCTGAGCCTTCCCAAGGAGGAGAGGTCAGGCTCAAGCACTCAAGTGCTGGAGATCATACCGCCAGCAGTCACTGAAGGCAAGGGTAAAGCCCCCATCCATCCTATCCAGACCCTCCTGGTGCCTACCATCGGAGTAGCCACCCTCACCCCAAGCATCCCCACTAGTGTCGACGCCTCAAACTTTGTGTCCTGGATGCAATATTTCATCAATAAAGAATTAGCCCAAGGGAAGAGCATGGAAACCATGGCCACGGGGTAGAAGAGGTCGGCCACAAATGCCAAATCTAGACAAGACCCAAAACACCAAAAAGTGGAGGCCTCAACCACTCCGATCTCCCCACTCCACACAATGATGACGCCACCAACTAACCATGACAAATACGTTGCTGAATTGCTCTCTCAATTAGAAAAAGTTAAAGAGGAGAGGAAGATAGCTGTGACCGAGTTAGCTATGGAAAAAGAGTCGATAGCTACTTTTCAGCTTGAAAAGACCTAACAGATAGCCATGCAACAAAAGGAGATCTTTGATCTCAAACAGGAGCTGAAGGCTAAGGATGATAGGGAGGAAAGCTGGAGGTAGCGGTTGGAAGATGAGAATCAGGAGTTGGTAGAAATGCAAAGGGATTATAAACTCTTGATCATGCAACATGAAGAGCTAACTGCAAAGGCTGATTAGATCGAACAAGGCATGGAGGAGTTTGCCACCAAAGAAGAGGAAAGGAAGCAAGAGGAAGAACAACATCACAAGGAGATGGAGACCATGACTGAGAAGTTGAACTTAAAAAGAGAAGAGAAGGAGAGAATGAGCAAAGAATTGAAAGACCAGGAGCAAAGACTCATAGCTCTGGTGTAAAGGCAAGGCAAAGGCATGGAGGAAATGAAGAAGAGAGCCAAAGAATGAGTGGGACAAAATGAATGGAGGATGAAGACCTTGGCGCATCGCTTGGATCTTGTGGAAAAAGAGAAAATCCTCGCAGAGAGCAGAGCAGAGGCCGCCCAAGTAGCCTTCAACACTCAATAGAAAGCCTTCTTGAATACACAAATGGATACCACCCACTCAGAGGAAGGGGAGTCCCTCGAGGTGGCAAAGAAGAAACTAAGCATAGCCTACAAGGCCCTGCAACTACACATGCCACCCCAACCCGATGTTGTGGGGCTGAGCCTTGATGATCAATGAAAGTACTTATTGATGGCCAGCCTAATCCCGAAGGAGGTCGATGCACTAGGCTTTGAGGAGGAAACATAGCAAGCAGACCAACAGAGGGATGAAGCTGAACTCCAATTTGATATGGAAAATTTTAAATAAGAGGTGATCCCACAACCCCCCTCACCACATTCCCAAGAGCAGCCACCAATTGACACATCTACGGAAAGACAAGCCACCCTCATGGAAAGGAGAAAGAAATTGATTGAAGAAACCAGGAAACAAATGAGAGCCAAGCCAGTCGTGCAACCATCCGCACCCCTACCACCATGCCCAGATGACCTCCCAGCAAGTTTTCACGCTGAATTAATAGTTTGGGAGCAATAGTAAAGGGACAAAAAACCCTTCTCCTTTAGCTTCCTTCTACCCAATAGCCTCAGGAGAGTCATGCCACTTAAAGTAGTGGAGAAAGTAATTGCGATTGGAAGCTGACTAGACCAGCAATGGCTAGAAGAGAGAGAAAATAATCCACTCTCTAGGGATCAAAGAGGTAGACTTTTGGTAGAATAAGGTCTTTGAAGTGCCACATTCTGTACAAGGCTATAATTGCTAGCCCATGTGGAGGAGATGGGTGTGTGACATTAGCATGCTTGCCTGGATGGCCTTTTACAACACCTTACCCTATGAGAGAAACAACCCTACATTTATGGTGTACCCTCGTAGGGTAGGAGTGGATTTTGGCGCTACCCTCCATGGATGCTATGACTTCCCCATTATCTATAATCCTAATTGTACCTCTTTTGAACAAGCTCTCACCTTCACCTTTGAAAGCCTAGACGTTTCCATGACCCTCTTCCTCGTGACTTTTCCTCTTGCCATGATCCAGTCTTCATAACCACATGTAACTTCCTTAGGCTTCTCACCTCCATGGACGTTATGACTTTCCCATTATCTATAATCCTAATTGTGCCTCTTTTGAACAAGCTCTCACCTTCACCTTTGAAAGCCTAGACGTTTCCATGACCCGCTTCCTCGTGACTTTTCCTCTTGCCATGATCCAGCCTTCATAACCACATGTAACTTCCTTAGGCTTCTTAAACTCTTACTTAAGCAGAACCCTACCCCACAAGAACGTGGCCTCCCACCCCTCTTTTCTGATCCAAATGCTATTGATAGTAGCTGTGCCATGATGTGCTTGATGATAAGAGCTAGCCTTCTACCTTCGTTTTGCCTAGCTCTTCTTGAAGATATGAATGATAGCCAGTTCACCCGATGTAACCACCCCTTCCTCTCCACCACTTCACTCCATGTTCTCATGAATCTCAAGGGATACATGTAGAGCTAGTAGTTTTTGAGAAAATCTATATGGCCCCCTTCTCCACCTCACTCTGACGATGAAAGTTAAAAACTAGCTGTCATCTTGGCTTAATTTAAAAAAATTAAAAAAGAGAGAAAAATATAAAGAAAAGAAAAGAAAAATAAAAGAAAGGAAGGAAGGCAACAAAACACATCACAAAAAGAAAAAGACATGGAAAGAAAGACTCACATGAAGACACAACCAGGACCACACAAGACACGATCACTGCACCTAGGGGTCCTCAAATTAGGCGTGTTTTGTGACTTCAATCGGCCGGCTCCACTCCTAACCCCCTAGCCCCTTTTTGACCCCCCACTTCACACTTAGACACATCAAGGGAAGGACATACCTAGGGAGATAAGACTCGCCTATGGTTAGACCTGTCACCCTATGCTACACACGCCGCACCTCCCTACCACACGAATAGGGTCCTCAAGTATGGGGCATCACCCAAGCCTGAGACCCAGCTTCCCATTTTACTAGCACGAACACAATGCACCACACATTAAGGTAGACACTCCCCTTAGGTAGAGCACCACACCTTATTCTTTCAGATACTACAAAATGCGGCAAACCACCAACTTCGGAGGCCCCATCATCCACTTGACATCTGATTGGCTTCTCCATCAACCATCATTGCCAAAGCTTCCAAAGCATCTGAGTCCACATGTGGCCCTACCATCACCTGACCAACAACTTGCCAACTGCCTACCCTTTCCCAACAAATAGCTAGAAGTGCCATGGGACTGGCACTCGTCTCGGAGGGGGGTAATGTTAACCTCAATTCGAGATGGTAAAAAATGAAGGAAAAAGTGAAAAAAGGATGGAAAAAGAGCAAAGGCATAGAGGCGGCCCCTAAAGCTGAGCTGAGGCAAAAAACACAATTTTAAATGAAAGGCGCCTCTAAAAACTCTTGTAAAAGAGCGCTAGGCTCCCTCCTGTGCCATTTGTAAAAGAATAGATGGGTATAGGCTTAGGGCATGAAGCAAGAAGAGGGAATTAGAAAAAGGAACCTTGCCACAATGGTCGGTCATGTAAAAAGGTATGGGTACCCATGGGATTTTAGGGCTTGTATATAAAGTTCAAAGAGTAAATGGAAGCTTATTCTTTGGTGTGTGGCTAACAAGAGTCCTCTCTTCTTCTCTTCTTCTCTTCACCTTGCTTGTGTGTGTTCTCTTGAGAAAGGGAGTGTGAGAGTGTGAGAGGGAGTGAGTGAGTGTGTGGGAGTGAGGGATCAAGAGGGTGAAGCTCTTCACCATCTCCTCTTCTCTCTTCTTTTCTCTTCTCTTCTCTTCGCTTTTCTTGCGCACACGACTATGGTGGATGGAGCTCGAAGATGGAGGAGGCTTGAGGATGCTTGAGCTAGCATCTAGGATCGTGGAGCTACTGGCGTGTGCGAGAGAGGAGACAACTCATTTCAGCATCAAGGTAAGCTCACTACACTCCGAGAGGATCAATGGTGTGTCGGCTAGGTGAGAGATAGCCATGAGAGCTCACTTGAAACGCTTGAAACAATAAGCGGTCTATGGGTCTTGGCGGTTGAGCGTGATCTCCCACTGCACTTATAATTATCAATTTGTCCATTTGTACTGAAGTAACATTTCCCTTGTATATACATCTGCAATGTAATATTCTGACCCAAAATGTAATGATATGTCATATTGATCTTATCCATGAAAGACGGTTTTTTGTTCATAGAATCATAGAGAATTATAAAGCTTGTACCAAGCCTTTTCTATTAAATTGTACTGCAATTTTGTAACTTATGATATAATGAAATCATTTTGGTCCACAAATGACAATTTGTTATTCATAGAATCATTGCAAAGCTTATAAGAAGATTTTTTTAAATAGTACTTCTCAATGTGAATAATTCCATGTTTTTGGTAGCAATATTTGTGAGCAAAAAAAAGATTCAAAATTATTTGTGCATGCATATTTATGGTCCGAAACTCACAACACTAGGAGGCAAAAAACTCATACATGATATAGAGCTCTCAGCTCTTTTTCCAATTACAACACCATTTACGTTGAACTTATATTTAGGAGTAACATTGTCTAGAAATTCCAAGGTGTCTCTTACATCCTTAAGACTCTAGTTTGAAGTAATGTTCACCTCTTTTACTTCTTGTGCGGTAACTTGCAGTGTAAATTTCAATGTCTTACAATCAATATTTGAATCTAGAGGAACCCAAGCACCCAATCTAAGTTTGTATCTTCTATAATCAAAACCTATGATAAGAGATTGTCGAGATATATTATAGGATAAACCCAATGATTGAGGGCACACATTGCACCTTATAAAGTCACCTTTGTCGTCAGATTCCTTGGCTTTCCAACATAGACCTAAAATTTTGTCCAAATCTTCCTCTGAATTTTTTTTGTTTAGCCATGAAACCTTCGTCCGTTGTAAACATGTTGCTTTAAAGCAAGCTACAAAAACATGCAAGGGTAAAAACCACGATAAGCGCACTCTTTTGGAGATCCTTCCAGGAGTCATAGCCTTTTGAATATCTTGAACAATTTTGAGTTTAAAACTCTCTATTGTTGCTTCATCAAGCATCTCCCAATCCAAGAATGAGAGGCTTGGTAACTGCAGATCTTCAAGGTATCCATACACACCTACTCTTGAAGGAACCACATATTGTGCATAATACACAAAAATTCCACTTTTATGAAAAAAACTCATTGATTAGCATAAATAATGTCTAAAAATTCTTTATGAATGGCATGAAATGTTCCGCTGAGGCTCTCCATAGATTGCCACCTCGAAACTTGTTGATGTACAGGTATCTATAGCCAATAATCCATTATTTAGCATATCCTTCAAACAAAACTATATACTCACATATATTTTACAACTCAAACTTACAATGTACTTGTTGGGAAAAACATTCCCATGGAACCAAGTGCATATCTCTAGCCATGTAAACATGTTGTACCAAAGCAAACCAACCTTGAGGCGTGGTTTTGAAAAGGCAAAGTTACATCTCTTCCAGTGATATTTGATATCCCCTTGTTTTGTTTTTTTCACTTGGTGAGAACCCCTGCAAGATGGTAGCATTGTAACCCAATCATTTATAGTAAATGTTTTGGGCTCCCATTCTCCATTTGCGCTCTTGCTATACATAGTGCAAGAGTTTATAGAATGAGAAGGACATCTTGTGGATGCCATGTAAAAGACAACGAGTATGCAGACAATGTGTAGAGAAAGAAACCTAAAGAGAGAGGTCAAGGAGACAGATTAAAAATACTACGAGTTGAACATATGGAAAATGCTCAATGCACTATCAATACCATGTTACCCTCTTTCAAGGGCTCTCACAAGGTGAAAAGAATAGAACAAGAGGATATAAGACTTTGCTGTAAAGGACATATTATTGCTTTTAAAATTATGCTTGAAGGGTGATTTGTCAAAGTGTAATATATTTACATAGCCAAGGATATGCACTTGTCTCCAAGTGAACATGTTTTATAGCAAATACATTATAAGTCTTTAATAATGTATGTAATAGTTTTTTCATGTATTTTACAACTAAAGATGTAGAGCTCATGGAGCTTTTCGAGGTCATGGTGGGGACACTTGTAATACATATAGATAGCATTAATAAAATCCATGACAAAGCTTGAATGCGCAAGGACAGTGAGGATCTAGAGCCTTTAGAGGCAGGGGGAGATCGCCTAGAGGCAGAGGTGGCTCTTTACAGTCACACATGAGTAGTCTAACAGGGATAAAGACTATCATTATTGTGGAAGATATGGACATATAGCAAATGACTATCATAAAAAGCAAGCATATATGAAGGAAAAAGATAGACAACATGGAAATTATGCATCTTCCAATGGTACGAGTTGAAGATATGGAAAATGCTCAATGCACTGTCAATACCATGTTACCCTCTTTCAAGGGCTCTCACAAGGTGAAAAGAATAGAACAAGAGGATATAAGACTTTGCTAGAAAGGACATATTATTGCTTTTAAAATTATGCTTGAAGGGTGATTTGTCAAAGTGTAATATATTTACATAGCCAAGGATATGCACTTGTCTCCAAGTGAACATGTTTTATAGCAAATACATTATAAGTCTTTAATAATGTATGTAATAGTTTTTTCATGTATTTTACAACTAAAGATGTAGAGCTCATGGAGCTTTTCGAGGTCATGGTGGGGACACTTGTAATACATATAGATAGCATTAATAAAATCCATGACAAAGCTTGAATGCGCAAGGACAGTGAGGATCTAGAGCCTTTAGAGGCAGGGGGAGATCGCCTAGAGGCAGAGGTGGCTCTTTACAGTCACACATGAGTAGTCTAACAGGGATAAAGACTATCATTATTGTGGAAGATATGGACATATAGCAAATGACTATCATAAAAAGCAAGCATATATGAAGGAAAAAGATAGACAACATGGAAATTATGCATCTTCCAATGGTACATAGGATAATCAGCAGTCTAAGAATACATCTGCAGATTCAGGCCCCCAGACGCGAGCCTCTGGCTAGGGCACATCTGGGGGCCCGATCCCGACAAAAACACATGTGTGTGCTCCCGATGCCCTAGAGGCCCTACTGGTTAAGTTTCATATGAATATGATTTATATATCTTCAGCACACTCCATGCATAGTGAGTCTGATACTGAACTTGTGTGTTGCAGGAGATTGTCTATATAGATGAGTTTTCATCTAGGTAGGGTGGCCGATCTGGTAGCCAAGGAAGGGTGCAAGACTTGGCATTGAAGGAGTATGTTGGGCAGCTTGTCAACGACATTATTGTAGAAGACCCCACTGTCATTAGACAGGAACTATTGGGGCAAAATGTATTGTTGCCTATGATCAAGAATAGCTCTGACCATGGGGAGCCTAGCTCCAAGAAGCCTAGGAGAGAATAGATGTACTTATTGCCTACTGATATCGCATCATTGATGTACTGCACTTTGTAATCTTCTCTTCAAGTAATGAAAACTGATGTTTGTTGGATTCGCGTGCAATGTAGTTTGTGATACGTGTCATTTACTATTTTTTTTACTTGAATGTTACATTTATTTATGGAATTTATACGTAACACGATTCGTACCCTAAATTTAATACACAGTGCTTTATCGAATTCGTGCGCAACATGTATTTGTTCGAACGCATGTAACGATAACTCAACGACATAAATAAAATAAATATCAAGTGACTAAACAAAAATAAAACGCGCCAAAAACTTTGTATTTGTATTAATAACAATTTTACATGGGGTCCATTACAACCAAGGCTTTACAAAATGTCTTCAGAAGCTACATTCCATGTGCTTTTGAGTTTGTACACCTCTATCCTTGCTTACCTCCGCGAGGACTATCTTTCCATCGCCGAAAGAACCTGACTATCCGCAGATCCCTCTCGGTGACAGTGACCCTCCTTGCATGCACCGCTGCATAGACTGAGTCTCCAAATAAGTCGATGAGGTAGGCTTCAGCAGCTTCTTGTAGTGTGAGGAGGGCCTGGGCAGTCCAGCGATCCGGTTGTTTCGCGCGTGATGTGTTTGGAAACTGGTTCCTGTTGTTCATGATCAGTATGCCCTCCATGATCTCCTGCACCAACTTCTGGAATGGAGCCTTCGGTATCAGGAGGTGAGTGGTCTTCTGGTAGTGGCGGATCTCGCGAAGAGCCACTGTGCCTGGCTTCCATCGACGCTTGCGATGCTGGCGTGGTGGTGGTGGTGGTGGAGCTGGAGGACGTGGTTGCCGTATGGAATTTCCAGGGGGTATCTCCGGGCCGTTTGCTTGGTGCGTACCATGTCTTCTAGGAGAGAGAACTCAGAACTCAAAAGTGAAATGTGTAAAATGAGATGAAACTTTAAACTTATAGCCAAACTTTTCAAAAACCCTAAAATTTCAATTAATGAATCCACGCTTAGGAAAAATATCACCAGTGCTCCGATTCACATGAAATTTTACCTGTAGGCTCCTCAAGGACACATCAACCATCCAATTTTTTTTTGGCCCCAACAGAAGCCTCTGGATCACCTGTTCGGAGGCTCGCGTCTGGGGCCCTGAATCTGGGGACCCAGAGGCTTCTGATGGGGCCAAATTTTTAATATAAATGAGTTTTTCTAATGCCTAGCATGAGGGTGAAGTTTCACCAGATCCGATTTATAAATTTGACGGTTCAATCTTTTTTTGAAAATGCGTTAACTGCATTATATTGCACTCATAATGTATTGTCAACCTCGCAATTGTAGATTAAATGTATTGATAATGAGTGTGTGCAACTGCAGATTAAATGTATTGTCAACCTCTCAATGCAAAACATTGGAAACTTAAAAATTGACAAAAAATAAATCATGGGTAAAATGGAATATCGCATCAGATATACTGTTGCCAAACCACTAAATATAGTAAGGATATAGTGCATCGGCCCATGTACAACTGATCACCGATGTGTACGTGGTTGCACATTGAATTTATCCTCAACAAAACTACTTACAAATTTGGAAACTTGAAAATTCACACAATGCGAAACATGGTCAAAATAGAATATCACATATTGGATTTAGCATTGCGAAACTATGAAATACACGGTAGATAGTGCATCGCACCAATTACAACTAGAGCTAGGGAAAATTTAGCTCCATTTTGCAGGCCACTACTATCAAATACTTGAAGGTCTATTGGAAAGATAACCCAAAACTAAGATCCTTACAATCTACAACCAAACCTAAGCTAAAAACATAGATCCAATTACAAGGTAGCTTCTCAAAGCATATTGTTGACATTAAGATTAAATGCATCCTTGTTATTGCAGATCCTGCGAACAAGAACCAGATCTATGGGCTTAATAGTGATACGTCGGGCATGAATGGCTAAAAGTTGACCATCACTCATTAGATCAATCAAGTAGCTTTCAACTGCTTCTTGGAGAGCAAGCAAGGCTTGGCTTGACCATCGCCCCACATTCCTTGCCTGGTTCCTCGAAAAGAACTTGTGATGATGCCCTGACTGTAGATCTTGTAGTATTTCTCGCACCAACCTGGAGAATGGTGCCTTAGGAATAATCAAGTTGGCACTCTTCTGGAATTTCCTTATCTCGCGTAGCACAGCTGTGCCTGGTCTCCATCTTCACTTTTTATGTGTTGGAGGGTGTGTATTACGAGCTGGAGCAGTAGTGGGAGGTGGAGCAGCTGGAGCATGTGGACCACCATTTCTGGACAATGGCGAACCATCATTATCGACCATACTAGGTCCACCATTGTTGGCCACAGTAGCGCCACCATTATTGGCTGTAGTAGGGCCACCGTTATCGGTCACCAGGGGATCTTTGTCACTCACAGTACGCTCACTAGATTCGGAAGAGTGTTGAGCTCTTGCTCTCGCAGGCGCCTTTTTGATAGGAAGCTTGGAACGTGCCATGGCTGTGATGATGAAGGATAGAAAGGTGGAGGGTAGAGTGGAGAGCAATGGGAAAAAATGAAAGGAGAGACGACTTAAATACGAAACTTTCAAACTTACTGTGGTGTAAATGAATTTTAAATTTATCATTTCATTTCATTTCTCCACCCCATCCCTACCTCTCTCTATCTCCTGACACCCCCCTCATGCCCCCCTCTCTCTCTAGGCCAATGAATGTTCCAATGTTTAGAATTTTCATATCTTTGTCTTAGGATTTCAAAATGGACTTTTCATAATTAAAAAACAAAGTTCGAAATCGACTTTGAAAAATATAGTGACAAACCTTTGAAATTTTAAAGAAAATTTATAAGACATCTCATGTTAGAGATATGAGTATTGATGTGTCATATCCTTGGGACTTGTGCTCTCTTGTGGACTCTAAATGCATCAAAATTATTATCTTTATCTAGGTCTCCATTTTTTGCCATCTCTCTCTTGGGTTGCCAACCATTCTGCGTGCCGTTGTCTAGCTGTGCTGTTTTCATAACTTGCTTTTCTCACTTCATATATTGCCCTACTTATAGATTCTGCTTGAGATGCTTTGGAATTCTTTTCTTTTTCCTCGTATCGTATCTCTAGTATCCTATACCACCATTGGAATAATTACCTCATAGAATTGGAATCATTGATGCCACCTCCATGATCAGTTGCCTTTTGAAAAGCACAGCGAGCTTGCCAGTGAGATCTTTCCATGCCTTGAGTTGACCATATTGCCAAACTTCCTTGATCTGCAAAGTATGGACCATGTGCTTCAAGTATATGCTGCACAAGAAAAGAGATTAGAAACACAAAGTAATTCGAAATGATGATTTTTTTTTGCAATGGTGATAATACTGACCATGTAGTGTGTTATGCTATTTGTAGTCCATGCCTCCACCATGGACTTATGAAATTTAGCAGCTGTCTCTTTAAATGCATTGGCATCACCATCCATAAACCCCAACTTCTGTAAGAGAGCTGCTAATCTATCTAGGTGTATCCACACTTCTGTCTTCGCAATCCTCGTTTGTCCCCCATTGCTCCAATCTGAAACAGTAAGGTGCAACTTTTTCCATGCTTCGTACTTCTCTGGTTGTTTTACTAGTATATTGCCTTCCTCATCTCAAGGTGGAGATAAAAACTTCCTAGCCTTGGGTCCGCCAAAGCATGGTTTACAAGGAGCATTTCCACTCTTCCCCGATTTTTTCTCGTCCTTTTTTATTTCTACTTGGCCTCCGTGCAATCCAACTTCAGAGAGGACTTGTTCTACCTTCGTGCATGTAGCATCAGATTCTGACACGGGCTGCATCTTGTATGCAAAGCATATATATTCATATACTAGCTTCTCAATTATTCTAACCAAACAATGCAATGTGCAAAAGTGAACCCTTCTTAGTGGTATTTCCAAAATAGGGCGCCAGTTTGGATCCACTGGAATTAGCATTCCATTTCTCATGACTTTCTGATCACGTGTCGGAGCACCCTGTTGTCCTGCCTTGGCAAGCCATTCTTTCTTTCCATCTTTCCCTTTCTTCCTAGTTTGCATGCAGTATATGCACGAAAATTTTGCATTTGCTGCGTTTGATAAACCAAACATACACTTCAATGTTTTTAAATCACCTGCAAGATGCCATTCAACTTGATAGTCCCCAAACCCCTCAACATGTAAAACTGCTCCATTATTTTGCTATTGAATAACACTGGGTATATTAGTGAGGTTAAAAAAAACTTTAAGTACTTCATGGTCCTCCTTTGGTACTTCAAATGCTGCAAGCCACCATATTTCATTCTCCGATTGTACACTGAAGTATGAAGGATGTTTTTCATCGATGTTGGGATCCAATGCTCGATTCATAAGTGTTATACTCACACGCTCAAGTTTTTGCCCCTTGATAATCTCACTCTCATCAAGTTTGAGGACAAACTTAAGCTTGCCTCTACATTCTTCCATAGACATATTGTAAAACTTGACCATAGCAATATGAACCCTACATATATCCAATACAAAGTTGTTGGATGCATTCAATACAAAGGCAACTTCTTTGGAACCATACTTCAATATGTGTGTGTGTTCCAGATGCGTAGGCTCACCAATTAGTTCTAAAACTTTCTCATTTAGTTGTTTTCGAGCCTTCTTCACGTGAAATGGTTTTGGCAGAGGCATTACTCGCTTAGTATTGAAGACTTGTTCATAGAGCATACTATATGACTCAGAACTCATTCCCACCTTGTCACATAATCCTTGAGCATCTGTAGCAGTAAACAAGTTGCTCACATCCCTAAGACGTTCACTAGCAACACCATCCACAATGTCCCTGAATTTACGATTTTCCAATGCATTTTTTACCATATTCTTGCTAAGGACTTTGGCAATAGTATCATTCTCTGCATGAGGAAACATATTTCTCATTGTAGTAGATTGAGCATATATCCGTCTATGATATTGTCCACTTCCTTTGGCTAATTGGCCAATTGGTTTAACGGATCGGATGCGCCGACGTGCCTCTTTGGTTTTTAAAGTGGGCCCAATCTCCAAAGTTTTTGTGAGCTTTCTCTCTATGTTTTGATTCTCCTTCTCCAAGTCATTGACTTTAGACTGTAACTCCATATTCTGCACGTGTGTAGCATGCATAGCATCTTCAATGACAGACATTGCTTGTTGTAGGTTCTGGTTCTCTCTATCCTTCTCAGCCAATAATCTATCCTTTTCCATCAAAGACTGCATATTCCCTTGTAATCTTGTCTGCATATTTGTCAAGGTTTGATGAGCCCCTGCTATTCCTTGTGTGACAAGTCTGCATGTGTATCCATACAATCCTTCATTGCCTTCACAAGCAAACTTTACAAATGATGTAAGCCCTTCAAATTGTGGTGGCCTTCGAGTGAGTGGATCGGGTGGATAAATGCACCCATCAACCCAAAGGTCCACATTTTTTTTCCCTGCATTTCTTTCTTGTTGCATCCTGCATCTTATTGCATCATCTCTTTCCACAGTTCTTTTGAACATTGGTGCATATTCATCCTCCAATTGAAAGTGAATATCTCTCTTTCTCTTGGTACATCCTGCACCTGCATTCTGCAAAAAAAAAAGTATGCAAATGTTAACTTGGATTAACATTCAAATAGCAGAACTACACCCCTTTGATTCACTATATCTGTGTTTTTTTAAAAACCCAGTTGGTTCTTGTCTCTTTCTCTTGCTTTCAGTCTTGATAGACCCTAATCAACCCCTAATCATCCTGTAATCTTGGCTTTTAATCTACCTCTAATTAGCATCAAATCTTATCTTCTGTTCTATCCAAAATATTCTCTCTCTCTCTCTCTCTCTCTTTCTCTCTCTCTCTCTCTCTCAACAAAAATTCATCAAGGAAACCCTAAACACATTCATACTGAAGCTTGGCTAGTGGAAAACAATAACATCATCTTATCTTCTACCCTAATTTACTATCTGTTACTCTATCACTTATTTTCTTTGTTCATCTCACACAGTCCTCTCTGTCCCCCCCTTCTCCCCTCCTCTCTCTCTCTCTCTCTCCCCCTCTCTCTCTCTCGCTCTATGAATTGATGCTTAAGGACTGAACAACAACTGTGAAGAATAATAACATCACAAAGATTTAAAAAATAAAGATACCTCCATTATCACTGGATTGCTTGTAGTATAAGCTGTTGAAGACAAAGATTTCTTACTGCATATTTCTGAAGAGGAAGATGGCTTGTAGCAGGGTAGAGTGTGTTGTAGATAGAGATTCTTTGATTTCAACAAATGGTATCAAAACTACTCCTCAATGCTGCTTCAGAAGAACTCGTATGCAAGAAACCATATTCTGGAGGGAAAGAGAAGAATGCACAAAATTTGGGACAAAACTAGAGCTTTCTGAGGGAATGAAAAAATGCCCAGAAATAGGTATATACTTGTCCAAAAAAGACGAAAATTTACAAGGAAACTCTTGAGTCAAAAAGGTGTCTCTGGGTAAAAAATAATCTTAAAATATGATGTGTACGTCATTCTATATCGTTTTTTAACTTCCGCCCTTTTAAGAAGCGAGAATGAGAATGATTGAAAAGTCATGAGGGCACTAAAGAGGGCATTAAAGAGTCATGAGGGCATTAAAGAATGATTGGCTGCGTTTTTAGAAAAAATAGAATTGTATTTTTTTAGTTATGAGGATTTTGAGAAAAAGTGACCTTATCCTGCAGTTTGGAAATAAAATAATAGGTGAAATCTATTGAAAACACAAAAACGAGATTTTCTTGATTGTAGAAGATCTCTTTTTATAATATTATTTTGGAATCTCTTTTTAGAGAGAGAGAGGTGAGAGAAACCCCTTAAGGGGCAAAAAAGAGAGTCCATATTTCTCCTAATGTATGATTGCTGGGCTTTGGCAATCATGTCTTTAACCTCATCAAAAATAGTAGCATGCATAGTAGCAATATCATCAGCACTCTGAATTCTATTTGATAAAGATGCAACAGGTGTAGACAATTTATAACCATAAATCACTTCAAACGGTGCTTTCTTTGTAGATGTGTGTGGTGTATTGTTATATGCAAACTGCAGTAAATGCAAATGTGTGTCCCATGTCTGTGGTTTAGAAATAGTGTAAGCACGTAAAAGATCTAGAATAATACTGTTAGTGGCTTCTGTTTGTCCATTAGTTTCAGGATGAAATGCAGACGAGAAATCAATTTTTGTACCTAGGTTAGCAAACAAAGTAATCCAAAAGTTGTTATAAAATCTAGAATCACGATCAGAAATAATAACTTTTGGTAATCCATGGTTAGTGAAAACAGTTTTATAAAACAATTGTGCTGCCTGAGATGCTGTTAAAGTTTTCTTACATGGAATGAAATATGCTTGTTTACTAAACCTGTCTACTACAGTCCAAATCATATCATGATTAGCTTTAGTATTAGGTAAACCAGTAATAAAATCCATAGAAATTTGTTCCCATGGTCTTGATGGAATAGATAAAGGCATAAGTAATCCATACTGTTTATTGTGATGTCTCTTAACTCTTTGACAAATCAAACATTCAGAAACAAAGTTAGATACATCAGTGTCCATATGTGGCCAATAAAAATCTTCAGTTAATGTACGTAAAGTAGATATGATACCTCTATGACCTTGGTATGGAGGACAATGAACCTCATTCAAAACAAAAGATCTGAATGGAATTGTAACACATAATCTCTTTTCATAAAACAAGAATCCATCATTATAAGACAATGAATCAATAGGAATCCAGTTATTTCCAACTAATTTATTCCAATTAGCATGAAAAGTAATGTCTTGATGATAAGTATCTTTCATACGAGTTAAAGAATCAAATAATATAACAGAAATATTATGAATGGTGGGTCTTCTACTTAATGCATCGGCCACTACATTTTCTTTACCTGGTTGATATTGAATGATGGGATGAAAACTCTGAATAAAGGCTGCCCATTTGATATGTCGATCAGATATTTGGGGTTGGCTAAGTAAATGTCTAATACTTTGTTGATTAGTCTTAATCATAAACTCAGAACCCATTAAGTAGCATTTCCATTGTCTTAAAGCTTGTACTACAGCTAATAATTCTTTATCATATGTGGAATATTTAAGTTCGGAGGGTTTCAGTTTACAACTAGAATAGGCTATGGGATGATTATCTTGCATAAGTACGGCTTCTATTCCAGATCCGCTAGCATCAGTAACTACTAAAAAGAATGGTCTATTAAAATCAGGTAGTTGTATAACAGGAGCATGGGTTAATGCATGTTTCAATAAGTCAAAGGATTTCTGTTGATTATCAGACCAATGATAAACACTACCTTTCTTTAAAAGTTTAGTCAATGGCAAAGCAAGTAATGAAAAATTTCGCACAAATTTCATGTAAAAACTAGCAAGACCTAGGAAAGATCGTAACTCATGCACATTTTTAGGTATAGGCCAGTTCAATATTGCTTCTATCTTCTTAGGGTCAACCTTAATACCATCTGATGATACAATATGACCTAAATATTCAATTTCTGTTTTAAAGAACTCACTCTTTTTCGGATTAGCATACAGTTGATTATCTTTCAACAACTTGAAAACCAAGGACAGATGTTCATAATGTTCTTTCTCATTTTGAGTAAACACCAAAATATCATCAAAGAAGACAATAACACAATGATGATATTTCAAAAATATACGGTACATCATTCTACTAAATGTAGCAGGTGCATTAGTCAATCCGAATAAAAATTCATAATGACCAAATTGTGTCCTAAATGCAGTCTTGAATACTTATCTAATCTTACCTTATGATAACCAGATTTAAGGTCTATTTTACTAAATATGGCAGAACCTTGCAGTTTATCCATAAGGTCATCGACTCTAGGAATTGGATATCTATTCTTTATTGTGATCTTATTTAAAGCACGATAGTCAATGCACATATGATAGGTATTATTTTTCTTCTTTATCAACAAAACAGGTGCACCAAATGGAGAACTACAAGGTCTAATCAATCCTCTATTTAGTAATTCCTCAACTTGATTTTGAATTTCTTTTTGCTCTATCTGGTTATGCCTATATGGTGCTTTACAAGGTGGTTGTGTACCAGGAATCAAATCTATTTTGTGGTCTTCTGGACGTGAAGGAGGTAGACCAGGTGGTAGAACTTCTGCAAAATAGTCTTTAAAGTGTGCAAGAAATTCTTTATGCCTAGGGTGCATATGATTTTCTTTAACTTACAGTTCATTCACCCAAATGAGATAAGATTTGCTACTTTTGCGTAATGCACGTTTAGCTTGAGTATGAGAAAGTAGTGGAAAAGCATTAGATGCATGTATACCATATAATGTAATATGTTTTCCTTGAAAATTAATATTAATTGAATGTGTGGAATAATCTATATAAGGGTTATGCTGATGACGCCAAGGCATACCTAAAATAATATCACTGGACTGTAATGGTACAACTAGAAAATTCCTTCTTTCAGTATATTCACCAATTTGAATTTCTAAGTCATGCACCTCTTGTGTTTCATTATACATTGTGCCTAAGAATGCTGCTTTAATGCGATAATGCATAGGAACAGTTTGTAATTTCAATTCTTTTACTAGCTTTGCAGAAATAAAATCATGAGTACTACCATCATCATGCAAAATAATCTTTTATTTTCCATGCACTAAACATTTCATTGTCAATAAAGAATGTGGAGTTGGCATACCTGGTAAAGTATCCGAAGGAGTACTAATGTCGTTTTCATCTTCCGTGAAATCAAGCATTTCTTTATGTTCTTCATCTTCCATTGCTCGAAGGTAGTTGATATGGACAGGTGGCTTCTTCGATTGGCAATTGGCTGCTAGATGTCCAGGTTGGTGGCATTTGTAACACACTATAGGTTTAGCTTTAGATACATTGTTTGCAATGGCAGGAACTCTAGGAATATTAGGATTTGGCTGTGAAGTTGGCTTGGGGTTTTGATTGGTATTGGATGGTAAAGCAAGTGGTTTTTCCCAAGTCTTAGGGAAAGATGATGAAGGAAAACGACCTTGATTAAATCTTCTAAAATTTGAATTGAATTTCTTAGATCCATAATTACCATTGGCTTGAAATTGTTGTGGACGCTTGTCTCTTCCTCGAAGCTTGTCTTCAGTGTCATGAGCTAAAGAAATTGCGTCTTCAAGAGTTGCAGGCTTGAACATATTGACTTCAGCGTAGTAATGCCCAAGTAATCTAGACATATACTTGCGCTTGTGAGTCACTTCAGGTACGTCTTCAAGCATGCGTAACTGGAGTAATGCATTCCAAAAACGTTCGGTGTACTGAGGAATAGGCTCACGATCTCTTTGCTGAAGAAGGTCCCATTGCTTTATGGATTTTTCATGGAATTGTGGAGAAAGCAAATTCAGCATAAACTTCTTCTTGAAACTCTCCTAGGTAGTGGGATAATCTATACTCTTACAAACCACGGTCCACCAAAGAGATGCTCTATCCACTAAAAGATTAGTGACACACTTAATTTTATCTTTTTCTGCGTATGTTTTCTCATGAAAGTATCAAACTGACTGATGAATGCAAGAACAGTTTTTCCATCTCGAGTACCATTGAAAGTACAGAATTTGAAATTTCTTTTACTTATCTTTGTTTCTTTGCGGATGGATTGAGATTCGAGAGTCGCATCGATGGTACGTCGAATAAGATCTTCAGATTGTGGTTCCTCTTTATCGGTAGTCGATCTTTGTAAATTAGCCAATTGAGCTTGCAATGCTTACCGAGCTCCTCGTTCTTCATCCAACTGCATCATAATTAAATCCAGCTTTTGCTCCATTGTAGGTTCAGGAAGATTGCCTTCAGCCATTAAATCATCCATATGTGGTTCCGTCATCTTGCAAAACTTCAAAAGACCTCACACTCTCAAAATCCAATTAGCGGGATGAGCGTAGCTCAAGTTCGGGTATACAAGGCTTATATATTTTTATGTGTGGCTTTCACAATCTTTGTCTTTGGCTATTATGGGATTTGTAATCTTTGAAAAATCTGCGTTTTATCCTTCTACGTGTACTGAAACTGGTTTAGCAGGCTTGCGTATGCGAACAGTACCTTCTAATGAATAACTTTGTAGTTCGGAGTTTCTACGCAGGAACAGTCTTTCTAGGAGTTTTGGACAGAAGTCAGTTTTGACTTCAGGTGACTTGTCTGACTTGCAGAGTTGCAGACTTATGAGACTTGCAGAGTACCAGAACTTATGTAACTTGATCAATTTGATAGATTTATGTGACTGTTGACCAACAGAACTTGCAAAATAAGTAACTTTGAACTTGAGTAGTGGAGAAGCCTTAGTAGACTTACAGTATTAAGAAGCTTTAAGCTTAATCAGTCGATGATTTTTAGGACATGAATGTGTCCTCGGCGGAAATTTCTGCGCCCTGAAGATCTTGACGTCCTCGTTGATCAACGTTTTGAAGCTTTTATAGAGCTTCAAATTAGACTAAGCTTTAAAACTTTAGAACTTAAGCTTTTAAGCTTGACAATAGATATGGCTTATCTTTGTAACTCCACGACTTGCATAAGAGGATGTAGGAGTGGTCCTCCGTCATTGCAAGCCAGTCCTTCGCGATCTGAGGATGGAAACAGAGGTTCTTGACCGCTAGGAATCCACTTGTATCGACCGTTCACGATGAGATTGATCGTAGAGCTCGATCGTTCCAAGAGCTCCACCTTCGCACAAGATGGGTAGCGATTGGAAGCTCTTGATCTCAGCTTCGCTCTGATACTAGTGGTGCACAGATTGGATGCAGTATGCTCGCATAGTGAATGTCGGAAGGTCCCCAAGAACAAAAGAACTCTACTTTTTGCACAAAAATCAAGGTAAAAAGCATGCACGACATGAACAAGAGACCAATTGGGTGCAATCTCCCCCCATGCCTTGTGTGAGAGCTCCACAAAGTATGTATTTTATGTATTAATCATCTTCAAGCTCAAATAATAGCCCAAATTACAAAATAGCAAGCTTTTGGCTTTTGAGTTTGCTTTAGCACAAAATAGAAATAAAGCTAATGGGCGGCGCCCAAAGAGTCAGGCATATCCAATACAACGTCCAAGTACAAATAACATAATCATGCACCCATGCGCATACAAAATAATAAATAAATATCCAACGCCTCAATAAATAGGCGCGACAAAATATAGGCACCATGCCTAAGGTATGCGCCCATCAAAATATAAGTGATAACTCGAATACGCGCTATCCTCCAATGCTTTCCTCCGCCACTGCTGCTATCTCTACACATCAACTGAAGCATTCACAATCGTTAGTAAAATAATACAATTAAAGCGACAAAAGTGAATACCTAGTAGTTTTCAGCTACATAAATAAATCAACTGGTTAGAAATCAATCCTAACCTTAATTTATTACGAGTGCGCACTTTAACTCATAAACATTTATTAATTTAATATGCATTTTGTGGAATCACCCGCTATGGAATCACCCATGTATACACTAAATTAATGAAACGCCCGAAAAGGATAGGCGTCCCCATCAACTTCTCGCACAAAGAATCCACTTTGTGTATGAGCCCCGGTCATCAAAGTCTATGGAATCCACCATAAAACCTCACGGAATCCACCATGGCATGGAATCCACCGTGAAATATGCCTCCTGGCATCAACAGTAGTATAGCTTAGATTATGAGGAGACTTTTAGCTCAGTTGTAAAGATGGAAATCGTAAAAATAGCCATTGCATTGGCAGCTTCTAAGGGATGGAAGTTATAGTAGATGGATGTCAAAAATGCATTCTTGAATGACAACTTGCTTGAGGAGGTGTATATGGAATAGCATGAGGGCTATGTACACCCTGACTATTCGACACATGTTTGCAGGCTAAAAAAGGCCTTCTATGGGCTGAAACAAGAACCAAAAGCATGGAATGCTCGTATCAATACTTATTTACAACAACTTGGTTTTCAGATGGGTCATGTAGACCATAGCTTGTTTACAAAGAAGACAAAGAACGATTATATTTTCTTGGTTATTTATGTGGATGATTTGATCATCAATAGAGATGATGATCATGTCATTGCTAAAATTAAGTCACGGTTACAGGCTAAATTCAAGGTAAATGATCTTGGAGAGTTGAAATACTTTGGATTGAGGTTGTGTCTACACCTCAAGGTATATGGATGTTGCAAAAACAATATGCTCATGATATGTTGCTGAAATATGGCATGATGGAGTGTCAAGCCATGGAAACACCATTGGATCAGAATGCCAAACTTGTAGTTGATGTTGGGAATAAAATAGAGAATGTTACTATGTATAGATAGATGGTGGGCAACCTAATTTATCTCACTATCACTCATCCTAGCCTTAGTTATGTAATGGGACTAATTAGCCAGTTTATGCAAAAGCCTCGTAAGCCACATCTAGATGTAGTCAAAAGGATTATGCAGTACGTGAAGGGTACTATTGATTATGGGGTTTTTTATGAGCATGGAAATTTACTTGACTTAATAGGTTATACAGATGCAGATTGGGTTGGTTGTGCCTATGACAGAGGGTCAACCAGTGGTTATACTTTCAATTTGGGTAGCAATATGATCAATTGGAGTAGTAAGAAGCAGTTGACCATTTCTTTATCTAGTATAGAGGTAGAATATAGGGGTGAAGTCTTAGCACAATGGAAAGCAGTTGGGCTATGAAACTGCTTTATGACTTGGGTATACTGTTAGACAAGAAGGTCACATTGCATTGTAACAATCTTAGTAGTGTGATGTTGGCTAACAACCTTGTTTATCATGCTAGATCCAAACACATAGAGGTTCATTACCACTTCATCAAGGAGATAGTCCTTGTTGGATAGATTGATGATCTACTCCATGTGAAGAGAGAAGACCAGGTAGCAGACATCTTTACCAAATCGCTTGCTAAAGAGAAGTTTGTGTATTTTAGGGAGCTACTTGGAGTACAACAGTTAGTTTGAGTTTGAGGGGGAGTGTTGAGATTCAAGCTCATGATCATTATCACTGAATCTATCTTCATAGTTGTAGTCTTAGCTGTCATCATCTTCCATGTGTGTTGTAATAAATGAGTCAAAGATTCAACCATAGTTAGTGACATAGTCAGTTAGTGACCTAGACCATTATGTAGTGTGTGACAACTAGACTTTTAGTTTGGCGGTAAGGTGAAGAACATGAGAGTATAGTACTCTGTGTGTGTGAGTTTCTCTCAATATTTGTGTCTTTCTCTCTCCCTCTAAAACTTTCACAAAAGGTCCTCACATGCATATGAGGGAGGTTTACTAGACCATGCTCCTCTACAACTCTACCACCAAGAGCAGTGCATGGGGATCTATTAATGAGATGAATGATAGTACTAACTACCTTAGCTTAGAAGCACTATGTAAGCCTGCATGGCTAAGTATACTGGAAACTCTTTCTTGAATAGTCCTATTTATACGCTGTGCAACACCATTCTACGGTGGGGTATATAGGGCACTCAACTAATGCTTGATACCCCTATTATCACAAAGCTCTTCAAATGCCTTAGAGACATATTCACTCCCATTCTAAGATTTTAGGCATTTGAATATATGCCCAGTAACCATAGTAAGAAAGCGCTAAGATATAGGTAGCATCTATGATTTCTACTTAATGGGATATGCCCAAACCTTATGCAGATAATCATAATAAATATGATAAAATACATAGTACCACCTAATGAGTGACAAGGCATGGGACCACAAACATTTGAGTGAACAAGGACTAAAGGCTCAACCACATACATATAGAGCTAGACTTTTTATGAGATCCACATGTCTACCTACCATATAAACAATCATCATAAGTGACAAAACATGAGTAATCAAGAGGCAATACATATTGCAAATAAGTGAATATATTCATTCATTTTAGGGACATATATCCAGGATGGTGATTCCAAAGAGATACATGAAAAAGATTGATCATGAGCAAGACATGGTCAATAGATTCAAATATAAGAAAAGGGTATAGTCTATCTGCCTTGGAACCTCTAGCAAAACAAGATTGCAACAAGTGATCTTCCATGTAGAATCACCAAAAGATACATGGTATCTGTGATCATCCAACTTTCCAATTGAGATAATGCTTTTAGTTAATACTGGGACATGACGTATATCATGGAGTACAAAAGGAGCACCAATACCAACTAACATTACCTATGCCAATGATATCCAGTGCAATATCATATCCTAGTCTAACAAATGCTGCAAAAGTATGGTAGCTATGAATTTAATGACGATGTAGGGTAACATGGAATGAAACCTCCCAATCAAGGAGCCAATAATAAGGTAAGAAGACAAAGTATCAATCAACTAAGTAGTATCAAAAGTGATGAAGCAACAAGAATGTAGTTATATGAATTGTATGCTAAGGTAATTATCTATTCTATCTTAACACAGAATTAGGAATGATGCTATGATCATCAAAATATTTGGCATTATCCTATGCTTTCCCTTTTCCTTTTTCATTTTGCACCTATCATTGTGCATTTTATGGCACTATGGCCTAATGTGAACCTACCACCCATAATAATGACATGTCAAAGAGGACTTACAAATATGGGACTTATTATGCGATTTCCCATGGGACTAAGACTTATCTATGTTGGGCTATAAGTCTCTACCATGATTGATGTTCCCATTTCCACCATTTTTTGCCTCTCACTACACATGCATGAGAAGTGCGGGTTGCATCAATATTCTTTCTCTTCACTTCTTTTGTAAGTAAAGCACTCTCTACATCATTACATTTAAAAACATCTTCAAGAGGATTAGCACTCATAATAGTATGGAATATATCCCATGACTCTAATAGTGTGATAAGTAAGAACAAAGACTTTATGTTATCCTTAAATTGAATGTCTTGCAAAAGAAGCTAGTTGAAAATAGAGTGGAACTCATTCAAATGAGTAGACATAGGGGTGTCCTCCTTTATGCAAAGGCCTATGAGCTTCTTCAACCAATACAATGGAGATGCAAGGCTCTGCTTGTTGTCATAAATATCATATATCTTCTTGCATAAATCATATGCACCACAATCAATTGAAATAATATTGATTGAAGTACATATGCTTAGACAAAGTATAATATTATAATTTTATAACCCATCAAGATTATTCCAAATTTTTGGATTTATTACCTTGGATTTTAATGGCCTAATCTACTTCTTTTGTATTAATACTTGCCATATTTGAGTCTTTCAATACTGGAAGTTGTTACCATTCAACTTCTGGATGTTGAAAATAGCATTTATTGGATGCATGTGAAGCACTTGCTATTATGTCCATAAAGGAATACAAAAGACAAGAGTATGGGATGTTATAATAATTTAAAACTAGCCCTAAAACTAAGCCCAAAGCAAGGGTAAGAAGAGGGAAAATAAAGAGTATATATCTATCCATAAATAGTAGACACTAGAGTGCTCAAACAAAGCACCTGCTAAGAGAAACATCTCAATTTTTTTAAAAAGCATGATTGTCCATAAAACTACAATAAAATACCATACATTTGAAGGTAAATGACCAAAAGGAGTAGGCTCTCACTGTTAGGAATATTTGGAGCAACCGCGATATATAACACAACTAGCATTGCAAGACAAAGCATCAACCACCAAGTACCAAGAGCTATTAAAGCATACAATGTGTCACATACTTAGATGCATACAACAATGTGTATCAAGGATGTATCCACCACCACAAACAACTCACTGATAATGATAAGTACAAGGTATCCACACTCAAAAGTAAATTAGCCTACAGTCATGAATCTATGTAATGAGCAGGGTGGTATGCATAACCCAAGAGCACATAAAGAGTCTCCCACTAACTCAAGGAACCAAGCTCTGCAATGTAATCACTGTATCAATGAGCCATTGGAAAAATTCATTGAACCAAGCTCAAAGATGAAGCTCTAAGAACTTCATAAGCATATCCAAGCATATACATCAATGCCAAGCATTAATCCATAAATGTAGAATCCCGGAAGTGCTTGTAGGCATATAATTCATAGAGCTTCACTATCATATGCTTGCTATCCAAACTTTGCTACAACAAAGAATCCTTCAATGGTAGATCTAAACAAGCTCAAATCACTCCAAATGTCTTCCCCAAGTGTTAATACATCACCAACTGACCAAGAACACTCCAAATGGTGCTTTAGACTAAGTCTTTGATGCCAAGAAACGAGCATGGAACAATGCCAAGATGTTTTTCAAGTTCCCAAGAGTCAAAGTACAATTTAGAAGTGATTATCCAGGCCAAGAAAGGGAGCAACAAATTAGGTGCAATCACATAGCCTAATGTTTCTCAATGTCCACTTGGAGAGGCTCACATGGTCTTGGGAAAGTTATTTGACAAGCAAGAAACACATTGAAGCAAGCTGATGGATGGAGAATATCAATGCATATCTTGGAAGTATGAGTAGCTGCAAGTAGGCTCTTCTTCTTAGGCTAAATGTAATGCAAATGAAGCTCGTTAAATGCATGCTTTGATACTAATTGAAAGGTGGAGCAAGATTGGATGGAAGCATGAGCAAAAGTAATAGATGTGAAGGTTCAGGCAAAGAAGAGAGAGACCAATGTGTGGGAACTCCAACAATCACAATGTGTGACATACCTTCCCTTGTTCTATTATCATAGTAAGAATAAATAATAAAGTGACAATGATGGGAAGATGGCACCTGTAGTGTATAAGTGTGTGGATGCTAAGTACAAGTAAATGTAGACAACCTGACACAAGTGGCCTTTGACCCCCAACACAAATTTCATAAGAGAAGGTACCCATTATCAATACTTCATTGATTTCAAACATTGATTTTTGATGTGAGAGGGTCAAATTCACTTATTTTAGTCTGGTAATGATTTTCTCACAATCTAATAGATGATCTTTGACAAACTTTCTATAACCCTATTCATCCAACTCTTTCTCTACATAACCCTTCGTGGGCATAATAATCCAAGAATGGCATAGTTAGACTTGGAACATAATCCTGGAGTACCTTCTTCATGGAATTCATCATAGGAGCCATAGAGTTTTTAGCTTCATACAACAATGTACACATATGAACTGTGGGAGATCATGCTCAACCACTAAGACCCACGGACCACTTATTGTTTCAAGCATTTCAAGATGAATGCTAATGGCTATTTCTCACCTAGCCATGCATGCTCTCAAGCCTATGGGTGTAGTGAGCTTACCTCCATGCCTGATCGAGTAACCTCCTCGCTCAAGCACTCCGGTAGCTCCACGATGCAAGTAGGAGGAGACAAGCTAGATATCATCCTCATGCTCCTTAGGAGCTTCATGAGAGGGCCTAAGGGATTTTCTAAGGAATGCAAGGCTTAGCATGTAGCCCTTCTAATTAATCCTTAGATTGAGTGGGGTAGTAGAGAGGAAAGGATGGTTACATTTAGAGAATAGACTATCACTCATATCTTCTAAGAAACTCATGCAAAATGTTGGCAAGAGAGTGGCTCTCAACTTGAGGTGAGTCATTGCATAGCTATCTATTCCAGCATTAGCATCAAAGTAGAGCACTAGTAGGTTCACTTCCCATGGTACTGGCTTCTATTTTAATAGGATTCACAAGAGATGGAGTGAATTCAGATTCTTCTTGTGAAGAAATCAGAATGCAAGCCAACATTGAAGTGTGTGCACAAGAGGTAGAGAGGCACAAAGTACAAGAACATGTCTTTCTTATACAGTTGCTTATGAGTACAACTAGGGTCACCTCACTCAATCACTGATGTAGACCCATGGGCTCTTTATATAGCCCCAACTAGCTAGGGTTAGGGTTTTCCCTTCCCCTCAAGACCATTCACACTTGCCTGCCATTATCCACTTCTACATAAGGAGAGTTCATATGTCTATACTTTCAACACCCCCCCTCAATTCCAAGTGGAATTGAAATATAAAGCATAAGAGAATGCCCCCCATTAACCCAAAATAGGATGCCTTTATAGATCAAACTACTAGGATGATTATAGGTAGAAAGGATATAGGACTCGGAAGAGTTGATCATCGGTGGATTGGGAGGCAAAATTGGCCTCCAATTCCTTAGGTACTTCAGGATGGTTAGGACATTTATTGGTAATATGTTCTGTCTTCTTATATTTATTACATTTCATCTTTTTTGGGTATTTTTTCAAAAAGTTGTTTACAATGTGCCCTTTCTTCTTACAAAAAGTACACTTATTGACAATTGTATGCACCAAGACTTGGTCACACGGGATGTTAAAGTAGATGCCTGACTGGTGCTTCCTTCTTTGTGATTTCTTTTTTTTTCATCCAAACAGGATTGGATGGTACTTGCCAAGGTAGGATTTGGAATATTAGTAAGAGTTGTTACAAGTGTGGAAAAGATCTTTTTGGTAGCTTTTAAAAGAATGGCAATAGCATCCTCATCATGGATTGGTACTTGCACTAAAGAAAGCTATGCCATGAGGCCCTTGATATGAGAAATAAATTTTCCCAAGTCTTCTCCTTCTTTATATTCCAAGCTGAAGAATTCAATCTTAAGGAAAATCTTAGTGTTTTTACCTATAGCACCATAGAGCTTTTCAAGCTTATCCCATTTCTCCTTGGCACTGGAGAGCTGATCAACATGATGAATCAAGGATTTATCTAAGTGTAACATAATTATTTCTTGAGCACATTGATCATCCTCCACATCAGAAGGATTTGTAAAATCAATAGCTCTAGTCCCTTGAATGAGATATCAATAACCTCTCTCCATCATTTTGTACTTAATGAGTACTTGCTAGGGATGAAAGTCTTTGCCACATCAAATTTACGAATTTTAGGATGAAGATCAACATAGGTTGAGGCCATAGGAAGGTCTTACTAGTTGCTTAGTGCAAGTAGCAGTGCCTAATCCTTTACAAAGAGCCACTAGTGCAAGAACGAAAACAATGTAGATTTTACAATTAAACTGCAAGGATGAGAATGGTTGAAAATCATACATATGGAGTATTTTAAAATAGGACTTAGGTGGTCCTTGCCTTTGAACAACCCTTTTTTTATGTTTGATTGTTTTCCTTGGCTTTAGTCTGCACTTATAGCTCCTCATGATGATGTGGCTGATTAGTGGAGTTCTTGGTGGCACAAGGCTGATCAACCAACTCTATGCTATGGGATGAATTAGAGGAGAATACAATAATACTCATTCTCTGATTTACTAGGAGAAAACATTAAGAATCACCAACTGAATACATCAGTAGTGCTAAGAAGCACTTGTACCAACTTTCATTCTTCTACTCATAATAAAGGTCTTCACGACCTTAATAGTGCCCATGAGATGAAAAAAACCTCTACATTTGAGCTCCATAGAGCAGTAACTAATCCTAAAAAAGGTTTTTCAGTGATGATTAGAATCACAGTTGATAATGCCCAGATTAAAAAATAGGCCGAATTCCCAAGCTAGCAAGCTTTTGGCTATGGTAGACTATGAACCACAGTTAGGGCTTTGTCTCCAATAGGCAATAGGAAGAGAGCTAATCTAAAACCTCTTAGGGGGAGATGGTCTACTATAGGGGCTACAAAAGCCCTATAATGGCCTCCAGGATTGTGTCCCTCCATAGTGCTGCATATTGTTGTACGAATCCTCTCACTGCCACCACAGACTGTGCCTGATTTACAAAATGAACAATGTCGGGCTGAGCACACACCAATGTTGGTGTATGATGCAACGTGCAGCTACGCCTTGAGGTGCTAGACACTTCTCTAGAAGAAAGCAGGAAGAGATGCGGCCTAGTTTGTCTTCCCCAAGCCCTCCAAGGTCAAGGATTTGACAGGCAGCTATGGTGGAAGAAGAGGATAAGATGACATGAACAACTTAAGTGCACTTAGTGGAGTAATGAGGCTAAGGGAAGCTAAGGATCAAAGGTGGCTTTGATACCATGTGAAGAAATCAAAGTGCAAGCCAACATTGAAGTGTGTGCACAAGAGGGAAAGGAGGCACAAAGTAGAAGAACATGTCTTGCTTATAAAGTTGCTTATTATGAGTACAACTAGGGTCACCTCACTCAATCAGTTGATGTAGACCCATGGGCTATTTATATAGCCCCAACTAGCTAGGGTTAGGGTTTTCACTTCCCCTCAGGACCATTCACACTTGCCTGTCCTTATCCACTCGTGCATAAGGAGAGTTCATATGCCTAAACTCTCAACACTTCCTAGGTTCTAAGGGAAACCTAGTGTAAAGTCCAAGAGACCTAAGTCCACCAACCGCCTGTAGCTTTTAGCAAGCATAGTGAAGGTGGCATCCAAAGGTCTAATGCAAGTGACCACGTCACCCCCCATGTTCTCGGCTAAATCTAAGGCCAAAGTGAGAATAAATCGATGCTCATTAGGGGTCTAAGGTGGCTTGCAGGAAGTTAGGCTAGATAACTTAGCAAATAATACTTGGTGTGTGGATTAGTCAATAGAGCACTCATCAGTAGGTGACTTGTGTGAGGGAATTGTCTTGGGGTCTCAAGATTGCAGTGCTTCTTGCTTGTGAAATAGAAGGGATACTGGGAGTATTGCATTGCGTCAGTTTAGGGGAAAAAGTTGCAGTTTGGTTGATAGATCCATTGAGGCTCTATGGGTTTGGTGGCTTTTAGTTCATGCAACTTCTCAGTTCTAGGTAGCCTGGAAGGTTTTAGAGATGGGCTAGGAGTTGGTGTTGAGGAGCACGCATGCTACTCATGATCTTAGGCAACCAAATCTAGTTGTTGTCTTTATAATAGCCTTGAGCATGCAACATGGATTTAGGCACTCATCATGGCTTGGCCATTCATTTGGTTCTATACCATCGACTTTGTCTCCTAGGCATAGGGCATGATGTTCAAGAATTATGGGTCCATGCATGTTGGCTTTTGGGTGGCTATGATTGTTATTTAGGTACCCATTTGAGCTATGGCTCAATAGTTTGGGCCATGTCCTCTTTAGGTTGTGGTCATTTTTTCCTAGTGGGGTGGGACAAGTCACAACCCCCTTCCTTAGACTTTACACTAGGTTTCCCTACTAGTAGTGGCTCTATAGGCTTAGATGGAGCCATATTGCCCTTGTTGAAAGCCGTCACTATGTGAATATTGCCAACAACAAGGTGAGTGTACTACAAGTCATAGTCAACATTGCAATGGGCTTTCTTCTTGAATGCACAATCTAGCACAACAATTCCCTACCAGTGGCCTTAGTGTTAGGTAACACATAGAAGATCATAGGGAGGCTTTCATTCTCAATAGAGACCGCTACTTTACACTTTCCCAATAGTGGGCAGGAGTGCCCCCCAAATGGGTTGATCTTAGCATTTGTGAGCTACAATCGGGGCTGACCAATGTGATGGTCCAATGATCATGTGTAAGGATATTACAACCAGCTCCTCATCAATGAGTGCGTTAAAGACATGTGCCATTTAGGCAATCATTGATATGTGAAGGTAGGTAGGTTCCATTGCTTCCTCACCCTCATTCTTTATCATAGTGATGGTGGCCACTCTTATTTGTTTGATCACTCGGTCATCTGTATCGTACTCTATTGTCTCGGCCTCTTTTTCACCTTCCTCATTCAAGGAGTAGCAGTCCTTGTACTTGTCATCGGAGTTGCTACATTCTAATTTCTTGTCATTATCTAGTTCTCTATTCTCAATCCTCTTTTCATCCGTGATCAATGCCCAATTTTACATAAGGTTTAGGTCATGCACCTTGGTCCATTGCCATTTTGGCTCATCCATGAGGTCTTGGAGTGTCTTGAGATCGGCGGGGGCTGGGTTACCAGCTAGGTACCTCATCAAGTACTCAAGAATCCCTTGGAGATCAAGTTTGTTAGAAGGAATATGGAAAGGGACAAGACTTTGTCATCTACTAAGGATTTTGGCCATCATGTAAAGTGGCACTAAAGGTGGGGTCTTACCCTTCGGTAGCTGGGATGTGGTGGCTTTATGGGACTCACCTATTGGTATCCTTGTAGCCTGCTTATAATCCTTTTCTTCCTCCAAAAATGGCAAGTCAATGGTGGCTAGCACATGCATCCAATCATGCTTGTCTTCAAGATAGGGAATATACTTCGCTAATGGCCCATACAAATTCCTAGAATGTGAGTCTCCCTTCAAGGTAGAGGAGATGGCATCCAAGTCTATCGGGGTGGTGTCCATCTTGACTCTTACTGCCTCTGACCAATTACCTAGGAATATAATGCCATTACCTCAGTCTTCGATTACTCATGCATTTCACATCTAGGGTCGGCCAAGCAGAATATCAATCTACTCCCTTTATAACTATGAAGCTCATTAAGAACTGGAAACTGGCTATTTTCAAGGGCGAGCATGACATTAAACCTTCTCATCTCCATTGATAGGTTACCCCATGCCTATAGGATTGCATGGCTAAGCACACTAACTCCCCGTCCTATGTCTACAATCCCCTTTGTTGTGATGTCTCCTAATGCTACCAGTGGTAGGACTACATGCATCTCTATGCCCTCCCAAAAAGCATTTACATGCAATGACTTAGTCACTAAATTCACTGTTAGACTTGGTATCTGCATGGTTGCATTCTGGTCATACATATTGGCTATTGCTAGCTCATTAGATTCCTCTACCCACCACTTTAACTCTTGCCATAATGAGGAACTTTGCCTAAGTAGATCCCCCATTGGTGGTGGCAGAGTCACAGGGGTTGATATCAACATTCTAAGAAAGCTACTAGTTGCTTACCTTTCATTATGCTCTACACTCTTTTTCCACTACTCTTGGGCATTCTACCCACCTATGGTACCTAGGCTTCGTCTTTGTGGTGATACATGGGGTATGTAAGTAGGTGAGACATGCATGCTCATACTAGAAAACTAATCGATCTCATCTTCTAGGATGGTCTCGGCATCCTTTAGGTGCTCTTGGGCCTCTCTCACCCACTCCTTGACCTTGTCAACCATTGCCTCGGATCGAGATATTCCCCAACCTTGGCACTCTCCTTCTTTACTATCTTAGGAGCATATGTTTTCGCTTCTACATCTGTGACTACCTTACCCTTTGGTAGTGTAGTGGCATTATCGGTTTTGAGTGTGACTTTTGTCTTAGCTCTCTTCCTTCTCCTCCTATAACCCCTCTTCCCTATGGAGGCTACGTTAAGGTTGCTAGGTCCTGGTAATGAGATACTGGCCCACATCTTTTGTGCCTTGGTCATGACATTCAATGAGATGGGAGTGGCCTTTCCATCAAGTGTATCAACTCCAAATAGCCCCAAAGGTACAGATGGCACAATAGCTGAACTAGTGGACGATTTCTACCTAGGTACTCATTATACGAATGAGTCATTCCACACTCATCAGGGCATTTCAAGTCAACCTTTTCTTGATTATCTTGCTCTCATTCGGGGAAAAGAGATGAGATGTGTCATGGGTGGCTACAAGTCCAGGGCTCTTGGCTTTTGTTCAAAGTGAGAGAGACAAAGACTAAGTATTGGAACAACTGTGAGGAGCCATATGCTCACACACACTTCTCATTATTCAATTACCCACATGTATCAGATGGTTACAACATACTAAGGTCTATAAGACCATTCACACCAAGTACTGAATAAGTCTAAAGTCACTGACTTATTTAATGTCCCACACTTGATGATACATTTGCTCATATAGTTGAACATTGAACCTGTTCATCAGTCTTCACATGCATAAGATCAACTCTCCCTGCAAGAACAATCTCTCTAATGAAGTGATAGTGTACCTCGATGTGTTTTGTCTTGGCATGGTATACTAGATTCATGGCCAGGAGTACACTACTAAGATTTCCACATAGCAAAGTCACTGGAGCATCTACCTGTATGTCCAAATCATCCATAAGCTTGAGCAGCCATGCAATTTCACATGCTGCCAATGCAGCACCCTTGTACTCTTCTGCCTCAATACTCTTTCACCTCAGTACTCGATAAAGCAACTGTAGGCTGCTTCTTACTACTCCAGTTGATCATTCCGCTTTCAAACCCGAAAGCATAGCCACTTGTAGATCTACGGTCATATGAGCATCCTGCCCAATCTGCATCTGTGTATCCAACCAGTTTCAAGGGCTTATCTCTCACATAGAACAACCCATAATCTATAGTGGACTTAACATATCTCATAATGTGTCTAATTGGATCCAAATGCGGCTTTCTGGGCTTCAGCATAAACTGGCTTATGAGTCCTATAGCATAGCTCAAGTATAGCCTAGTAACGGTCAAGTAAATCAGACTGCCAACCATCTGCCTGTACATAGTCACATCCTCAATGCCAGCCCCAACGCTCATGTCAACTTTACATTTTGATCAAGAGGTGTATCCAATGGTTTGCATTCAGCTATGCCATACTTCTTCAACATTTTCGTGGCATAGTGCTCCTGCATCATCCATAAACCATTTTTAGCTTTGACCACCTCAATGCCCAAGAAATACTTCAAATCACCTAAGTCTTTCATGTCAAATTCTGATTTTAGCATTTCCATAACACAATGTATACCCAAGTCATCATCCCCAATAATTATCAAATCATCAACATATATGGCCAGCACTACCACGCCACTATTAGTCTTTTTCATACATAGGCTATGATCAGCCCTGCCAACAGTAAATCCCAAGCTTTGCAAGTAGTTACTAATCCTTGCATGCCAGGCTTTTGGAGCCTGCTTCAGCCATACAATGCTTTTTTTAGCTTGCACACATGATGTTGAAAATCAGGGTGCATATACCCTTCGGGCTAATCCATGTAGACATCCTCTGCCAAGTCACCATTGAGGAAAGCATTTTTCACATCCATCTGCTACAATTTCCAGCCTTTAGCAGTAGCCAATGCGATCACTATTCATATGGTTCCCATCTTAGCAACAAGGCTTAATGTTTCCTCATAATCTAACCCATACTGTTGAGCATACTCCTTACCAACCGGTCTGGCTTTGTACCTTTCCACATTGCCATCTGGCTTGCATTTGATTTTGTAGACCCATTTACAGCCAATGGTCTTTTTCCCTTCGGGCAATGGCACAAGATCCCATGTTTTATTTTCAGCCAAGGCATTCATTTCCTCATACATAGCTGCACACCAGTTCTTATCTTTTACTGCTTCAACATATGTACTTGGTTCTTTGATCTCCATCACTTTTTTCATGTAAGCATAGTGCTTTGCAGAGTAGCCAATTTACATCAACTTGTCAACAAGATATCTGACCCTTTGCGAGCATCTAGGCTGTGGTGCAGTGCTCGATTTTCCTCTCTCATAAGGCCCAGTGTACTTGTTCTGCCTAGTACGAGGTGTATACACAGTACGAGGTGTATTCATTGTCTAGACTGTCAATTGAGTCATAGCCTGAAGTCGTCACACCAAATATATCATCAATGACTTTTCCTTTTACTTTGCTATCCACTACATCCTATCTCCCCCTCACTGACATAGTGATGTCAATGGACGGTGAGCCAAAGCTCCGCAATCTCCCTGTCTATGGAGATACCGTTTGATCATTAGGACCTGTCATAGCAGTACTCTGCTGCAAATCAGCTATAGATACATGAGTAGAAGACATATCCAATGGCACTGCTGTCAGTGATACATACCAAGAGGCCATCTCATCAAAGATAAAATCCTTGCTCACTAAAGTCTCCCTGGTAGAGGGATCATAGCATTTGTATGCCTTCTTCTCCTGTGAATATCCAATGAAAACACACTTATGTGCTTTTGGATCTAGCTTCTTCCTTTTCTCATCTAGGACGTGCACATAAGCAAGATAGCCGAAGACTTTCATGTGACTTACATCCGAATTATAGCCGTACAACTTCTCAAACGGTGTCATCTCATGAATACATGCAGTGGGAGTCCAATTCAAGATATACATGGCTGTCATAACAGTGTGAGTCCAATAATAGAGTGGCATCTTCTTCTCGTTCATCATGGCACGAGCAGCTTCCATCAATACCCTATTCTTACACTCAGCCACTCCATTCTATTGCGGAGTATAGTTGCAGGTAGTCTGCCTACGTATGCCATTTTCAGCCAAAAAATTTTCAAACTCATTTGACACATACTCCCCACCACTATTTGATCTCAAGCAAGAGATATAGCAGTCAAATTTCTTTCCAACCTGCTGAAAAACAGCAAACACCTCATCCTTTGTATGTAGAATATAGACCCAAGTATAGTGACTGTAATCATCAATAAATGTCACATAGTACTTCGAGCCTCCCATAGATGCATTATGGGCTGGTCCCCAGACATCAAAGTGCACTAACTACAATGGATGTGTACTCTACCTTACATGCCTGACAAATGGCAACCTCGACTGCTTACCAAATTGGCAAACATCGCATACATGACCAATTTCTATGTAGGGTAAACTTGTAACAAGCTATTTTTTTTTGCATAATTTGCAGCCTTTGCAAATTCACATGTCCCACTCTCTTATGCCAAATTTCCAAATCTCCGACAGTGCCAGAACCATGGGCAAACATAGGTGAATTCAGCTTTGGCAAAGTGGCATCAAGAGTAAAAATTCTGCTATTCCTGTGACCGCGAGCAATCAACTTGCATCGATTTCCAAACTCTTCAGTAAAGCATCCATGCTTATTGAACCTAACCTACAAGTTCTGCTCCGACCGATAGATAGTAAGTTTTTCTTTATCGATGGAATATGTAGTACATCATGCAAATTTTTCTTTTTGCCATCATGAACCACAAGAGGCACTTTTCCTTTATGCTCAATGCAATGCTGTGTGTCATCACCTATGCATACATAGCCATGTCTTTCAACTACCATGTCAATGAACCAATCACCGTGAGGGGTCATGTGGTTAGATGCCCCTGAATCAATGTACCATACTGCATCATCAATGGATTTTTTAGCAGCCCTATCTTTCACATACTACATGGCAAACAATCTATCTTCTGAAGCATCATTTGCTTGACTGGACATAGAAAAATGTCCATGTTGTTTGCCCTTCTGATTGCCTTGCTTCTTCCAGTAGTCCTTGGCAATATGACCATACTTCCTGCAGTAATGACAATCCTTATCCTTATTCAGATTGTCAGATGGATGTTGTTGCTAGGAGTCTTTGCCTCTAGGGCTAGATCTCCCCCTGCCTCTAAAGTTTCCACCACCTCTTGCATTCAATACCTGTTGGTTTTTATTGCCATAGGATGCATTTTGCTGGCCTCCTCTGCCAGAACCATAGCCTCTACCACGACTGCCACGACCACGTTGATTGGAATTAAAGATTGTATCCTTGCTTTTGGAACTTCTTGGCCTTGTAGCCAAGCCAAGTTTAACCTCTCATGGATAATCAATGCAAGGAGTTCATTGAAATAAGGCATTTCAGCCCGCACAGACATAGAAGTATCAAAAGACTTATATTCAGGCCCCAAGCCATTCAAAGTCATAGCAACCATGTCTTCATCTTCAACTTGTGATCCAACAGATGCTAGCTAATCTACAATAGTCTTGATCTCTATGACATAATCTTGTATAGATCTGCTCTTTCTCTCCATGTTATTAAATTTTTGCTTTAATTGGATCTTCCTGGCACTTGTGGTCATGCCATAGTACTTGACTAAGATGTCCCAAGCATCCTTAGGAGAGCTGTAGTTCATTATCTGCATTACCATGGCATGTGATATACATAGAGACAGTCAATGGAACACCTTGCGAGCTATTTCTATCGTCCAAGCTCGATGTAGTCCTCTTTGATCAATTGTAGGTCTCTCTGGGAGCTCAGGTTCGGCTTCTACTCCAGTCACCAACTCCCATTATCCTTTCCCGATTAAGTTCTCCATGCGAAACTTCCATATGGCATAATTATGGTTGTCCAATTTCTCCCCCACAAATTGGGTAATATTGTCTGTCCTGTCACCATTTGCCATGTCGTAAACAATGCCTGAGTACCTGCAAGTCAACAAGTCTAACTGAATAATTGCAGACTTTGACTGTTTATGACAATTTTTTGCACCAAATTCACTATTAAAACCAGAGTGTTTCAGTCCAATGATAGCTCAAAAACATCCACAAATAGGTAGTCCCTCCTGTAGATACAATGGTCAATGCATACGCAATGTAGTTGCTTTAGCTTTATCTCTTGCAACCTTACTGTCAAAATGCATTTATATAGTCTATAAATTGTAGACTGTGACCAACAGCTTATTTAGTACCAAAACTGAGTCATATACACATCATAGATGTCCCAAATCTTCATAAACATCTTCTAGTACATGTAGCAATCCAAACATAAGCATACAAGCACAAATCAATGCATAACCAGCAAGTACAAGTATCAAATATCTTGTTCACAGAATGCAATCAACAAATACTTCGTAAAATCAAGTCTTTCCAACTCCAAAATAGCCCCAAATCATGTCATACATTCACCTTGAAGTGCTAGGTTTAATACATGAGCATTCAGGTAATCATAGTCTTCCTGTCTTCAATGACCAATGGCATAGAACATGAACTATTTATAACCAGCCAATACAATATGACCACACTAATTTCTAGGTTCAAACTTTTGCATTCAACTCCTTTCTTGATCCACAAAACATCTACAAGCTATATGCCAAGTCACCCAATACATAGTACTAACCAAAGTCATCTAATATTCGAAGGCCATTAAGTGCTTGCTTCTCATAGATTCATGACAATCACAAGTTCTCAGATCAAAGGGATTTTGTCACAAATTGCAACTTCAATGCACAGGAGCAAGTACATATGTCTTTCAAGTAAATGCCTATGCTTCAGTGATAGCCAAAGTACATGTCATATGACTTCAATGCATCAACCAAGGTCAAGTATATGCTTCCCTGTCATTGTTAACAGCAAGTCTTCACTGTATTCAGATCTATGTATCAGTGTTACAACTCACACATGAGCTCCCATCAATGAATTTGCCTATTGCAATCTTTGAGCACCTCCCCAAGAGCATAACCAAGCATTCTATCACTTAGAATGCAACCAATGTGTTGATTTATAAGCAAAGAAGTTTCAGCCTACATCATACGCAATCACGCAGATCTGCAATCTTGTTCTAGTAGCATGTGATGAAGATACTGATGATGCCCATGCACTCTAATAAGCTCAATGAAGTCTTACAAGACTCCCCAACAAGCCATTGCCAGTATTTTATCCAATGAAGACCACAACCTTACAATGCATACCTTCAAGAAACAATGGTAGCCTGCTTGAACCTGAGTCTTCAACTTCTTCAGATCTTCTTTAGTTCCTTTTGCTCCTGAGAGTCCAGCAGACTAAGCTCTGATACCATGTTCAAAGTGAGAGAGACAGAGACTAAGTATTGGAACAACTGTGAGGAGCCATATGCCCACACATACTTCTCATTATTCAATTACCCACATATATCAAATGGTTACAACATACTAAGGTCTATAAGACCATTCACACCAAGAATTGAATAAGTCTAAAGTCATCGACTTATTTAATGTCCCACACTTGATACAACTGGACACAGGTAAGACTTTGTCAGCGGTCACACACCGGTTACACACCATATGAGCTTGAAGTCTCAACAGTTTTGACCTCCTAGGCCTCTACCGCTTCCCCGACCTAACACCATCACCAGTACTAATCTAAAATCCATTAGAATGGGATTACCCTCTTTGTTGTAGGAGATGTAAGGGTTTACATATGCCTCTTCCTTGTTTGGTTCCTCGACATAATGCACTGAGTGTCACTTAGTGGATGGGTCATGAAGGGTCCAAGATGTCTAGCTATGCCCATAGGGTTGATGTCCATTCTCAAGACAGTTGGCTTGGCATAATTAGGTGCTCAAAGAGCTAATGGAGCTCCCCTTTAGAATTGTGGCAACCTATTTTCCAAGTAGTATGGCTGGTTGTAAGGCTGTGGGTACGATAGTCTCCTTGGTAAATGGCAATGCATGGCATCATGGCCAAATCTACCACAGTTGGCACAAGGTTTGGATCTAGGATCCATGCACTCAACCAAAATGTGGTTCTCTCTACAATGCACTCATTGTGGAGACCACGTGAGGTCAGTTAGGTCTCCTTACCATTGCTCGGAGCTTGGCCAATTCTAGCTTTTCTTAAAGAGACTCCACACGTGGGTGATGTAGTCTCGGATATCCTCCTTGTCCTTCTAACTAATATTCATCAATCTAGCAATGAGGTTGCTAGAGTATCCCACCTTAGAGAACCTCTTGATGAAGAGACTATTGAGGGTATTAAAGTCATTGCATTTTTCCATTGGCTAAACTAGTGTACCATGTCCCATCCTTTGTCTTCTAGGCAAATTATGAAAGCTTGTGTGCGCCTTAAGCACGGTTCATGAAGCCATTAGCATTGCATACTTGCTCAAACTGCTCCACAAAGCTATATGGGTCATTGTCAAGTTGATACTTATTGTGTTTCTTAGCAACCATATGTATCTTTGTCTGGATTTTTGTATTTAAAGCAATACCTAGTCCTATTAGCAACGAAGTTGCTAGGGCTGCTCCACTCTACTCCCCTACGAGTCACTTTGTGAGAAGCTCTGTAACCGTGTTATCTATGAGTCACTTTGTGAGAATATTGCTTAACATAAGGTCGGCTTCAAGTGCTCTTTCCCTCTCAACATTGGGTCCTCTCTGATTTCTATTAGCAAGGGCTAAAACTCATTGCACCTCTTGCATTTTTATGTTGTGCCTTAGCCTTTAAGCTCATTACTTCTTATTATAGGCAGCTATGCCTTCTAGCACTTTCTTTGCTAGTCCTCTACTCTTCCTCAAGGTCCGCTATGATATCCTTAGTGGCTAGTCTATCGTGGTGCTCCATTTTGGTCTGCAAATCGTACCAATTTATCATTTGCTGGATGTTAATTGGGAAGTCTCCCAAGTCAAGCTCACCATTTTCAAGATTGATGTTGGATCCTGATATTTTTTCAATCTCTTGGCCTACTAGAGTGTCAATCAAGCTGATCAACTTGGGTAAGATTGAGTCCCTAATCATGTAAGATCATTTTGCTATCTAAGAGGCTTGCTCTGAGGCTTAGTATCCTCCTTGCACATTCAAGATTTGAGGATCTTCTTCTATTAGTGGGTTTGTTCAATTTTTCTTATCTTGCATGTGAGTTCCTTGTTATTTCAAGCATTTCTCAAATTTAAATGCACTCATGTGCTCATGGGGTGCTTCCTTTCATAAGCGGTGTGAAGTTAGGCTTTCAAATTTTTCCAAGTGCACTTCAAGTGATTATTTATGCAATGTGTGATTGTGACAAAAACAATGTGGTGCGACACACACTTTTCTAGTCCGCTCTAACATGTTAATTTGGGTCCTTTAAGACATTTTGGGATGGATGGTCTGAGAGGTTATGTTTGCAGCCACTTCCTAGGCTGCCAAGTTATGATTTTTTTATTTTAGAGGCTCTATGAGCCTTTCGATGTGTCTAGAGGTCTATGGGGATGTTGCTCAACTCCGAGTTGGTGGGCTGTGTCTTTCTAGGGTATGTTGCTTTTGTCAGCTCTCAAGCTCTATTTTTAGTATCTGAGTATCAATTGTCTAATTCCCAAGAATCAGACTCTTTGATTCTAGCTTTGTCCCAAGTGGTTGACTCCTCAAATGGTCTGAGTCAATGGGTTTGAGTTGACTATATGAGTCCAAGTGTCCAATTTTGGGCATTTGAGTGTTTTGGGTTTGAGTTGGACAACCATCTAAGTTGGATGGTCCTTTTGGCAAGTACAAGTAGGATGCTTTGAATAGGATGGTCCGAGTCTAGAGACTCGGACGAGAACAAGGTGTGTTTAATTGGACAAGTGGTCCAAGTGTCTGATTCTGGTGACTCAGATGAGGGAGGTGTGTCCGAGTGGACAAGTGGTCTGAGTGTTTGAGTCTGGTGACTGAAACAAGGAAACGGTGTCTGAATGAATGAAAATCTGATGGTCCAATTAGGGCAATTGGACCCTATGGTGCATGTCTGATTATGGCGGCGGGCTACAAAATGATGAAAAATCTTAAAAATCCTACATGCGTCTTGCTAACGATTACAAGTCAAGAGTAGTGCATGGGAATCGATTAAACAAATGTACGGTAGTGGTAATTGCCTTTGCTCAAAAGTATTGCGGTAAGCCTGCCTAGCTAAGTATACTATGAACTCGCTCATGAATCATCCTATTCATGCGATTAACCATACCATTCTAGGGTGGAGTGTATGGGGTAGTCAAGTGATACTTAATACCCCTCTCATCACAAAACTACTCAAATGATTTAGATATATTCTCTCCCTCATTATTTGATTGTAGGAACTTTAGCCTATGCCTAGATTCGTTCTTAACAAAAGTAAACCAATGATAAAAGGTAGCCAAAACTTTTGATTTTTACTTTATGGGATAATCTTAGACCTTATGTGAGTAATCATTAATGAAATTAACTTGCACTACCTAAAGACTTGTAGGGTATAGGTCCATAAACATCAGAATGAACAAGAGCCAAAGGCTCACCCATATACATACTGTCAAACTTCTTATGCAAATTATGAATCTTCTTGCCATAAAGACAATGATCACAAGAATCAAAACACATATAGCTAGGGGGCAAAAGATATTGCAAACAGGTAAGCATTTTCATTCCCTTTAATAACATGTGTCTAAGGTGACAATTCCACAAAGAGACATGCGGTACTATAGTCACTGTCAAAACATGGTTGATAGACCCAAATACAAGTAAGGAATAAAGAGTGCTAGACTTGGTACCTCATGTGAGGATAAGATTCCCATGGGTAAGCTTCCACGAGGAATCACCAAAATATTCAGCATAACCTACATCATCCAATTCTCCAATCAAAAGCAAGATTTTGGTCAAAGCCAAAAAATGACATACATTATGTAAAGTAAACATACTTCCTTAAGAAAAATATAGCTAGATATATCTAATACCAACAATATCCAATGTTAGGGCATTACCTAATCTAATAGATCTTGTGATGTGACGATAGCAGTGGAATCACTTTCAATGAGGGGTGGCATGAAATGAAGTCCCCGAATCATGTAACCAACACTAAGCATAGGTAGACAAGGTATTAATGAACTAAAAACATCAAGAGAATAAGCTGCAAGTATGTAGTCATCATTAGGATCAATCTACATGACATTAATCTCTTCAACCAACACTGAGCATAGGTAGACAAGGCATCAATGAACTACAAAACATCAAGAGAAGAAGATACAAGTATGTAGTCATCATTAGGATCAATCTGCATGACATTAATCTCTTCAATCTTGACACTTGACTTGCTAGGGGTAATGCTATGATCATCATTCTTTTCCTATAATTTATCCTTTCCCTTTGCTTTGCACTTGTCATCACGTATTTTACGACGTTATGGCCAAATATAATCATGTGTTCCACAATAGTGATAAGTCAATGCAAACTTACGGCCATGAGGCTTACTACGAGACTCTCCATGTGACTAAGAATGAGACTTTTGAGAGTCTCTTCCATGATGATCATTACCACTTCTACTATTATTACCTCTGGCTGTCAAAGCATGAGAGGTGGAAGAAGCATCTACATTCTTTCTATTAATCTCTTCATTCAAGAGCACACCCTCTGCGTCTTGCAATTTTAGCCCATACGATAAACATATTTGCACACATAGTAGTTCCCATGACTCAAGTAATATAACTAGCAAGGAAAAGGGAGGAAGATTGCCCTTAAATTCAATTCCTTGTGAAGATAAGTAGCTAAAAATAGAATGAAACTCATTCAAGTAGGTAGATAGGTCCTGTCCTTCATATGAAGGTCCACGATTTTCTTTAGCCAATACATTTGAGAGGCATGGCTTTGCTTGTCATAGACATTGCAAATTTTACCCTATAACTCCCATGTGGTGTGCCTCTCAAAGACAAAATTATAGTAGATCTACTTAGAGAGTCATAAAATGATTGTAGATTTATATAACTCATCTAGTTTAGTCCAATCCTCTGCATCAAAGCATTTAAGCTTTACATTCTCATGTCTTTATGGCTTAATCTACAATTTCTACACTAAAACCTATCATATTTGTGCCTTGTAATAGTTGTTATTTGTGCCATTCAACTTCTCAATGTTAAAGATAGCACTAGCATTTGACACACTATCCAAAATGAAAGAGATGAAAGCACAATCCAAGATAAATAGGATATTGTAAATGATAGTAAAACAACCCCACAATCACAGCCACTAAGCAAGAGAAACTGTTAGAAGGATGAGCTATCCACTAACTATAATCAAGTAACTATCAAATTCAAGTGACTACCCTCATATAGAATATATAAAATTGAAATGATAGGCTAATGTAATAAGCTGTAGCAATATAACAACAACCAAGTGTGAGCAACCAAGAAAGAAAGACCTATAATGACCAATACTAAAGTATGTCAAAACTATAGTATGCTAGTAACCATACATGTAGTAGGTATAGATATCATGCACATATAAGATATTAGGGTAAAGAGAGGAGAGCTACCAAATGCATAACTCGTTGAGCAAAGCTTAATACATAATCCAAAATCATATAAATATCACTAACAAACAACAAATCGATATACGTAAGTGTGAGGTCCAAAGTAAGTGATCAAATCTGTAAGGTGCCCCCCCATTGGCTGTCTAGGCACGCTTTTAGCTGTCTATCGAGAAACAAATCTAAGCGTCGCTGCCTAGTACTCCCATGTAATGTTTCGAGTTTTGTCACCTAGGGTTTCCCAAATCCACCTTGCAACAGAACGTTCACAACCAAACCCACTAGGATCGACTTGAAATTTGGGCTCCTAGTGGCCAAGGTCTCCTTAACAGCATTCTAGCGTCGGATCTTGGACATCCTACTTTATGCAGAGATACCCAAGCCGAAGTAGACTCATGTTGCACTTGGTTCAAAGAGAATGGGAAACGAGAGGGATACATTGCTCAATATCTCTGCCCGTAGGGCAAGCATAGTCCCATTCTGGTCCCCTAAAATGGCATGAATCAGGGTTCTAATCTAAGAATTCCTAAGGGTCGTTAGACATCGGTAAAACCTTATGAGAAGCCTCCCAGTTCTATTGTACTACCCTGCTGTAGGACGGACCCGTTGGGGGTTCCGGCTGGCCGCTTCCCTTAATAGCTTTAATTTTCTAATTAGGTCCTACCACATTTATGTGTGACACTTAAAGTCAGCTTCATTAATTAATTCTTTTAGGGAACATGGTTTGTTTGCATAACTTATAGCAGAAACACGAAAACAGAGCAAGTAATCTATTGACAAACAAGTTTCTTAACTTATCTTCAAGTTAATCTTTGTCTCCCGCTCATACAAGAGAAATTATGTATTCCTTCTGTCCAACAGAAGTATCTCTTTTGCCTTGCAGAAGTAATTGGTCCAAATCACATGGCACCACAAATTCAATCCTTTATCTAGAATAGGATCTCTTAACATGCCCAGACATTGGGAGCCACGGAGGTCTTCAACTCCATTATAGACCTAGCAAGGGGTATCCAGAGCTCCATCTGACCCGCAAGCTGTCTAGGAGCAAAACATCATTCCCGTGGTTGGCCTTTTTACCACTCGACCTTCGGCCCATGAATCAAGTAGTGTCCTCTTTGGGTTAATCCACGATGTGATCATGGAGATGATCCACCCGTGCAATATATCCAACTTTTTCCTCATCATGCATGTACTGTAGACAACCTTCTTTTTGAGAGGCAGGTTGCCCAACTGGTTTGGACTAGCCAACCATTACATTTTCAACCTTTACTTTTTTAATTTCTGCATCCATGCTTTCTTTATCTTCACCTTCAATTGTTGCAATTAATTCTTTAACCACTTCAAGCTAAATCTCTTGTGCAGTTAGCTTCTCTTCATCATGTACAAATATTCGAAGAGCTTGTAAAAAATCATGCACTGTTTCTTTAGCATCATCACCAACATATTGTCTTTTTCTTTTGATTACATTAATAATTACATCATGAAATTCATGTTTGGCAATTCCAAGAATTTTGCCTAAGGAAAACTCCATTTTACTTCCTAGAATTTGTTCTTCTAGGACTTGTTTGAGATCGATTGCAGTTTCTATGTCAAACTACAATTTGTAGCTTTGTTGCTTACCTTTCTTCTTTCCTTTGGCCTTCTTAGTTTGTGGTGCATCTTCCATCTCTTGATTTGGGGTTGTATTTTAGTAGACTTTGGTTGTTCATGCCTTCTTCTAGTTACTCATTTCGGAGGGCTAGAAGGGGAAGGGCCAGGTTCATCTTCTCTTCTTCTCTTTTCTTCAACCAAGACTTCTTTATGATTGACTTCAACCAAATGTGCAAAGGTGGAAAAAGAATCTACCAGTTATTCCTCGAATTCACTGATTGGCATTAGTCAAATTATCTTCGGCTACTTTACTGCATTCCATTTGATCTAATTCCTGCATCGATACTTTAGATTGCACATTAGCTTTACATGCTTTCAAATTAGATTCAGTTGACTCAATTTGTAGCCCATAGGTAGCTGCATTCATTGCTGCATAGGCATTCTTTACATCTAAATCTTCTAATCTTTTCTTCATTCCACCATTGCCAAAATTTGGCTCCAGTGGAAGACCAGTTTCAACTGCATGAATTTTTCCGTCTTTCCAAAAGACTAGCTTCTATGCTTTAGCCTCACAAGAGGCAGTACACTCCCTCTTGCCATGTTGTTGGCTGCCACACCAAATACAGTGCCTCTTATAGTCTTCTCTCATGGGTCTTTAAGTTGATGATTGTCCTCGTTTGTCAACTTTGACATCCAGCTTCTTTAATTTGGAACTAATTTCTATAAGATTCAGATGAAGATCTCACATGCTTTTAATGAGTTCATCCATGACATCATTTTTAAGAGGTGGAACAAAAGGAACAGAAGAAGAAAGAGTTGGTTGATTAGTCAAAGAGATAGGGGTTTTTGGAGTTGGAACAGGCTCCATCAATAGAGTTTTTGAAGTTGAAGTAGAGCCCAATCTTAGTCAAATCCGCTCTCTCGAGCAATCATGTTAACTGCATTAGTAACATCTGTCCATGCAGTTTTGACTCCTATTTCGGAGGTAGCATCCTCTAGGCGATCAGCAAGCTTCTCTTACAGGATGGGATTTGCAGCCTTAAGGAATAATTCAATCTTTTGACTTTCCATACTTTGTTGGTCTTTAGCATCAAGTTGTCTGAATTTACTTTCAAACTCATGGTATCGAGCTGTTGTAGCTAAACCTTTGTTGGGTTTCTCAACCCAACCAGTGGAACTTTTCTTCGTCATAAGGCCAGAGTCTTCTAAGAAGAATTATTCGTGTAGGGATTTTTTGAATGCAACAAAATCCGCATCTCGCTAAAAAAGTCCATGGATTCTCTCTTGAAGACCGTGCTTGGCTAGTCTAGGGCGATTCCATGCATGTTGCAGTACACCAAAGAAGAGCATTTTCTCAACATACAAGCGAATGAAAACATAGAATTTTTTACCATTAAATTGTTTTAATTCTTGCCCAACTTCTTCTAGGGACTTGATAGATGTGAAATCAATCTTCTTCATCTTGCCTTTGTTGTTGTTGTTGTAACATTTGAATTTCTTGTTGCTGAGTCTATTGCAGTATGCACACCAACTATTGTACAGTATCTCTTGAAGAATTCTCCATCTTGGAGTTTTCTTATAACCAACCTTCATGTTGAGTGTTGAAATGACTTGTTTTTTGGCTGATTTTTGTTGTTTTTGAGAGCTGAATGGTTGATTTTATGAGATGATTGATTGATTTGGAAGTGGTTTGAGAGTGTTTTAGATGATAATGATTGTGTTTTGGAAGATCATGATGTTTATTGGTGGTTCTGTGATGTTCTGATAGGTTCTGAATGGTTCTGTATACCTTCTGTTTTGCTCTGTTTTGGTCTGTTTTGTTCTGATTGTCTTCTGTAGGGAGGGATGGAGTATTGATTGATGAAGATTTAGATCTTGTGAAAGCTTACTGAATGGTTTTTGAGAGTTTGGAATGATTTGAGAGTGAGTTATGTGGTTTTGATGACCTTCTGTAACCTTCTGTAGGTCTTCTGTAGAGCTTCTGCTTCTGTACTGTAGCTGTTCTGGTACTGTTCTGTAGACTGTTATGTATGCTTCTGTAAGTGTTCTGTGGAATGTATGTGTGACTTTGGGAAAGTTTTCTAGCCTTGGAAAGAGGTGAATACAAGTGCAAAAGAGCTGAAAGAAGTGGAAGAAGTAGCTGCTGAAGACTCAAGAGAAGACTAGAGTGAAGTGACAGTAGTGAGCTATGAAAGGACACTGTAGTGGCTCTGGTGACTCTTCATATCATACATACCTCTTGGGAGGGGTATCCACGACCTAAGAGTGATTATTGAGAGTTATTTTGAGAGATTGTAGTGAGAATATGATGTATTATTGATGGAGAGAGAGAGAGAGTCAGAGATAGCCAATTCTACTGAAACAGAGTGATTGTATATGAGAGATTGAGAGAGAAGACTATAAAGATATTGAAGATGAATACTATGTGATGTATTTCCATTCAAAGATGGTGTATTCTTTTGCTTTCTTTGTTCTATTGATGGATTTTATGAAGATATTGAAGAATATGGTTGATTCTATCAAAACCGTGGGAGATCTACATGATGCTGCATGAAGATTTGTTGTGACTGGTGTTCTTTTCTTCATTGTGATCATATGAAACATGGTAAACAAGCTTGTTGATGTTACAAGATAGATTTTCTTGCAAGAGAATTCCCTTTTCCTTGGTGTTCCTCTTGGGGCTCCATGTTTTTGGTGCGCATGCCGGGGAAACTTGCCATCAACAAGCACCAGAAGAGGCTGAAAATGAAGGAAATGGCATTGCCAAGAAGAGAAGAATTCAATGGATGTTTGTAAAGTTCCTTATTCCAGTGAAGAGTTGGAATTCCTCATAATCAAAGCCACTTTCCACAAGAAGTTCATCCCACAATGGCGGAAACACATCACCATCATGATGCATGCTCTATGTAGTGGACAGTTTCCTCTTCCTGTTGAAGCAGCAGAAACTTGCATCTTGGTGGCAAACTGTTTGGGAACAAACTGAAGAGCAGAAATAGAGAGAATGACCATCCATGGAAGATTTGGCGTTCATTGAGAAGTTTCCAGACAACATCAAGTGGGAGATTGTGAAGAAGCTTCAGGAGTCTTGGTCTGTAGAGGTTCACAAAGACAAGAAGGAAAAGAGTTGGAATTTGTTCGTGGACGCTCAACAGCAAGATACATGGGATGCTTGGTGTATTGATAATCTTCTGTTTGTTCAATTAGAAACCCACTGGAAGTTGGTAGACCGAGTGTTTTTCACAACATACACTGTTGAAACCATCAAAAGCTGGCATTACTATGATGATGGCACCACCACAATGCTCAGACGTATGTATTTTGACACCTTCCGAACCGAATACCTTCCCTGTGCAGTGGAATGAAAGCAGAATTCAGGGACGTTGAAAAGAAAGAAGTAGAAGAAATGTTGGCAAGAGAGTCCTCGAGAGACTGAAGCCTTCTGTTAACCCTCTGTGGAGCACTAACAACATAGTGGAGCCACACCCTTGATGAATGACGCAATAAAAAGGCAAGCGTTAGAACGAGTCCAGAGGTACGTGAGAAGAGAGAAAGCAAAAATCAAGGCTGAGAACGAGCTAGCCGCAGAAGACGCCTTTGACGCCCTTGCGAAACTCTTTACAGAAGTCCCAATGGCACATTAAGCCCTTGCTCCTGCTGGAGGTCCACTTCCAAGCCAGATCCATCCTGGAAATATTGATGACAGACCAGCGAATGTAGTCCCATTGCCAGTTTTTAAGGGAGAGTACAATGAAGACCCCGATCTTCATGTAGCAGAGTTTATGGTAGCGTGTGTGGCTAACAATGCCAGAACCCCTGAGCATTGGTTAGTAATATTCCCCGCCACTTTCAAGGGCACGGCGTTTCAGTGGTATGAGAGACAAGCAGCAGGAACTTTTGGCACATGGGACGACCTGAAGTTGGCCTTCCTCACTAAATTCAGGCGTGAAGGTTTTGAAGAGCGGATGAGAGAGGAATTTATGAACCTAAGTCAATCCTCTGGAGAAAGAGTAGAAGCCTATGTCTCACGAATGGAATCCATCCTGAAGAGATGGACTAATCATAATCTAGATGATGGCATTCAGAAGGGAGTGTTTCTCAGAGAATTACAACCAGAAGTCCGTAAGCTTGTGGAGCTGCAAAGACCAGCCACACTGCAAGCTGCAACAGAAGGTGCAAGACTATACGATGAAGTGGAAGCTCGATTAGTGATGAATTCAGGAAGAGGAGTCCTACCTCCTCTGATGCCAGGAATGATGTACCCACCAAATGCAGTTCCAGGGACTGTTCCCTATTCCTACCAGCAGATGTCCCCGGTATCACAGTACAGTGCACCAAATCCACAGTGGCCACAATCCATGCCTCAAATGATGGCTCAACCACAACAACAATGGTCCCAACCAATTTCCTCAATGCCAAATCAGCAGCAACAATGGAACCCTACCAATTGGAGCCAACAGCCAACAGTTCAAACAGGAGCCCTGAATCAGAACCAGAACAGAGACCCCTCTGTACCAGCCCAACCCGTTTATGCAGTGATTACAGAGACTCCTCAAAACCCTCCTGCCAGTGCCTCAGGAGGAGAAAGCTTGAAGGATTACTTATCCAACTCAGTTGCAAACATAAAAAAGGAGTTGATGGATGTGATTACAGAACAACTACAGACGTTGAAAGTGAATACCGCGAGCATATCCAACGTTGCAGGAGCAGGAAGAGATGTGATGCGGTCAAATACTTGGTGTGGTAAGTGTCATCAAGCAGGCCATTTAGCCACTGAATGTACACGAAAACCAACTATTCCTGGGGCCTTCTATTCCTACTGTTTGCGGAAGAACCATACAGAGGACATTTGCTCTCTGAAGGAGATGCATGATAGGAGAAGGAAGGAAGAAGACGCAAGATTTAACTTGTTGGAATCCAAAATGACAACACAGGATATTAGACCCAAGCCTAGAGAGTTTGGTCCTAATTTCGGACCCAGAAGATTTCCCTCCCAAAGTTACAGAGGAAGACAGTCTGGCGGGGGTCAGAGATCAGAAGTGGAGTGTTACAGATGCGGAGAAAAGGGACACATCTCACCAAATTGTCCAAATCCTCGAAGGTCAGTAGATTACAAGCCCTTATGCAGTCGATGCAAAGGAGAAGGCCACACTGCAAAAGACTGTCCAAGCCCAGCCCTAGTGAAAAACAGTGCTACTGATAGTCCGTCCAAGGCCCAAGAGCCTACCTCCAATTTGGTGGAATTGGAAGTTGCTGCCATCACGCGTGCAAAGCAGAAGGAACCACCTATCCAGAAAGAAAATAACCCTCCTGCCAGAACAGTGAAGTTCAATCTTCCACCAGAAGAACAGAACAGAACAGAGCCTAACAGTGCCGTACAGAGCCCTACAGTGCCACAGAGAGTTACAGAGACAGTTACAGAGACAGGACCAGAGGTCCAGGATATAGAAGAGGAGGAGGTGCCACAAGTGACATAAGAAGTTCCCATGATGCCTCTGTTGGAAGAAAGAGGGAAAATGAAAATGGGTGTTGCTCCATTCCCTAACCGGTTAGAGAAGCCAGTGGATCCTATTAAGGAATACGATCTAGTCAGAGATCTAGATACCTTTAAACCAAACCTCACATTCCGACAATTATTGATGTTGTCTCCCAGTTGACGGAAAATGTTCAAAAGTATACTGACAAGAAGACGTGGCTTAAGGATTGCTCCCTCAACAGTAACAAAGTCCAACAAGGCTCCAGAGCCTGTAAAAGAAGTCGATGTAGCTAACACCTTCCTAGATCTAGGTACTCTAGAGACTGGTGTGTGGATAGAAGGCTGCTTCATTGCAAATGCACTGATTGATGGTGGTTCATCAATAAACATTATGACGGATGTGACAATGAAGGATCTAGGCCTACAAGGTGTGCAACCCACCCAATGGCTCATCAGACTGGCGGATTAGAGTAGAATCAAGCCTTTGGGCATTCTTCCATATGTGAAGACTACAGTGGCTGGAAAAGATTATTGGTTGACCTATCTGATGGTGAAGCCAAACTCTTATGGTACATCCTATCCTCTGTTACTGGGCAGACCATGGCTTTTTGAAGCCAGAGCAAGGACGGATTGGTTCAAAGGAACCTTGACCTTGGGTAGAGGACCCAACAAAGTGGTGCTGAAACTGTATGGTTCTCAAAAAGGACATGGATCCACCTCCTTGGAATTATCTTCTGATTCCCCTAATGAGGTTACGGATGGAACATCAGCAGACAAAGATGCTGTCAAACAGATCCTTCCCAAGAAAACAGTGGCACATTCCTTAACAGTGGATACTGTAAGCCGACTTCCAAAAGATGCAAAGCCGTTATCAATAGGTGAATACTTCTTGCCTGAACCAGGAATGACTTCTGAAATCACTTCTGACAGTGAGATCGAAGCATGGATGTACTGCTCCCCCTGTTACATGGCCATAGCAGAGACAGAGGCAGAAGAGGAGACAGAGAATCTGTTCTTCTGTTACAGAGCTCCTACAGAAGCAGAAACCACAGTAGAAGCAGAGACAGAGACAGAAGAGGATGGATATGATATGGACGCAGAAGATTATGAAAGTGAAACGGAAGAGTCTATCCCACCTGAAGAGGATACATTTGAGGGAGAAGTTCCAGAAGCATCAGAAGCCGATGAGCTCATGCTATGGGACAGCATGGTGATGGTACCATTTGGTCTAGTAAATGGATCTTCTCATATGCAAAACCTTTATAAGAAATGGATTAAGGAGAACAAGCCATCTTTTAGCAATGGCTCATGCCATCCTCACCCATCCTTGCCAAAGAAAGATGATGATGATGCACCGTGCCAACAAGCACCAGTCCGACAAACCCAACCGGCATCAGAGGGTCCCTGTTATGTGACGTTCCTGGATGTATCATCAGAAGATGAGTCTTCAAGCCAAGAGGTAATTACTCTTGAAACCAAACCCGAAACAGCTCTAATCCCATTTCAACATCTCAAAGAGCAACCTAAGTCTCCACCAAAAGAAGAAGTTGGTTCTAGTGGGACATCAGAAGAGGACACCACTCCCTTGAAGGAGTCGGATCTGTATCCAGAAGCAGTCCGTGGGACCTTCATCCGTGAAGTGAAAGGTGAAAGGCAGTTAACCTTTGTGGATGCAGAAGGCACTGAACGCCACTTGAAGGTGGGTAGTAGCCTTCCAGAAGAGGAGTTGTCAACCTTGTACAACTTGTTGAAAGAAAATTTGGACGTGTTTGCGTGGTCCTATAAAGACCTAAAGGGGATTGATCCCACAATATGTCAACATCATATTGACTTGGAGCCTGATGCCAAGCCAGTACGGCAACGACAGAGGCGAATGAATCCAAATTATTCTACATTGGTGAAAGCAGAGCTGCTGAAGCTTCTGGAAGCCGAGTTCATCTATCCAGTGGCAAATAGTGAATGGGTTTCACCCATCGTGGTTGTACCCAAGAAGAATGGCAAATTGCGAATATGTGTGGATTTCCAAAAGCTTAATTCCAAGACGAAGAAGGATCACTTTCCTATCCCTTTCACAGACCAACTGTTGGACACAGTGGCAGGACATGAACTTTATTCTCTTCTGGATGGATTCAGCGGATACAACCAAGTCCAAATCGCAGAAGAAGACCAATCCAAAACAACCTTCACCACAGAATGGGGGACCTACGCTTACCGAGTGATGCCATTTGGGCTCTGCAATGCCCCTGCTACTTTCCAACGAGTCATGATGGCCGCATTTCAAAATCATCTGCATGACTTTATTGAGGTATATTTGGATGACTTCTATGTCTATAGTTTGATCCGTGAACACTGGGAACACCTGGAACAATGCTTTGACCGGTGCCGGGAGTATGGGATTTCCCTCAACCCCGACAAATGCATCTTTGGGGTCTCTTCTGGAGTCCTGTTGGGCCACATTGTCTCTGCACAAGGGATATCAACAGACCCTGCAAAGATTGAAAAGATCGCAGCTTTGACAGCACCCTCCAACCTCAAACAGTTGAGGGGATTCTTAGGTCATGTGGGTTACTACAGAAGGTTTATAGCCCATTTTGCGACAAAGACAACCTCCTTGCACAAGCTCCTGAGGAAAGATGCAGAGTTTACTTGGACGGAAGAATGTGACAAAGCCTTCCACACTCTGAAGTAGTGTCTGGTTGAGGCACCCATTCTGCAACCTCCTGATTGGACGAAAGAGTTCCATGTACACACTAATGCATCAATTGAAGGCTTAGGTGCTATCCTCTACCAAAAGGGCTCCTCAAAGTTGGATCAACCGATCTATTACGCAAGTCGAAAAGTCACTGATAGGGAACGGAACTATACAGTGACAGAGCTGGAGTGCTTGGCAATGGTGTTTGCCCTGGAAAAGTTTCACCATTACCTCCTATCTACCCACTTTAAATTTTATGTGGATCATGAGGCCCTGTCCTTCCTGATGAACAAAGCAGATGTGAAAGGACGAATGATGAGATGGCTCCTTCTATTTCAGGAGTTCGACTTTGAGGTGATTACTAAGCCTGGTCGTTCCCATGTTCTGGCTGATCATCTGTCGCGTATCCCACAAACTGCAGACAAGGAGCACGATGATCCAGACCTCCCTGATGCTTCCCTATTCTTGGTAGAAACTGTAACTCCCTGGTATGCAGACATTGCCAATCTGCTGGCAACCCAACAGTACCCTCCTGGTATCTCTAGTCGGGAAAAGAAGAAGCTCATGCTAGAATCAGCCCCCTATACCTTGTTAGGCGGTGCACTGTACAAGAAAGGCAAAGGTGAAGTGCTCAGAAGATGTGTTGCAGGAGATGAGATTGGGATTGTTCTGAAGGCTTGCCACAACGAGCCATGTGGAGGTCACTTTGCAGGAGAAGCTACAGCCAGGAAGGCTCTGCTAGCAGGATATTGGTGGCCTACAATTCACAAAGATTCCTATGATTACTGTAAAAGATGTGATGCTTGTCAAAGAATGGGGAAACCCACCAAGACAAATGCCATGCCACTGCAACCTATCCTTCCGTTGAAGCCGTTTGAGAAGTGGGGCATTGACTTCGTAGGTCCAATCGATCCTCCTACCAGAAGGAAACAGCACCGATACATCCTCGTATGTACGGATTATGTCACAAAGTGGTGTGAAGCTAAAGCCCTAAAGCGGGACGATGGTAACAACGTGGCCCTGTTCATGTACGAGAATATCATCACCCATTTTGGCAGTCCCTTAGAGCTAGTAAGTGATAGAGGCACACATTTTCTCAACAAAGTCATGGAAGAGTTGACAGAGTTGTATAAGATCCGCCATCGCAAGTCCACTCCTTATTACCCCAGAGCCAACGGCCAAGTCGAAGTCACCAATCGCATCCTCTGCTCGATTCTGACAAGAACAATCGCCGCACATTGTCGTGATTGGGACGATCGACTTACAGAGGCCCTCTGGGCATACAGAACCTCCCATAAAGCAGCAACAGGACAGACACCCTTCCAGCTGGTGTATGGTACAGAAGCTGTTTTTCCTGTTGAACTGGAATTGCCCTCTTTGAGAGTGGCTATCAAAGAGCGTTTGGGGGACGATAATTCACTGCAACGCCATCTCCTGCACTTGGAATGTTTGGACGAAATTCGTAGGATGGCTCTACAGTGCATGGAAGCCACGCAAGCTCGACGTAAGGTTTACCATGACAGTTTCATCAAGCACAAGGAGTTCAAAGAAGGTGATTTGGTCCTAGCCTATGATTCACATTTTGGCAAGTTTCCTGGCAAGCTCCAGCAGCGATGGATGGGCCCCTATAAGGTACTTGCCGTCAACCCTAATGGTTCTGTCCAAGTGCAGACCGTTGATGCCTCTGATGATCCCTTTCTGATCAATGGATATCGCCTGAAGAAGTACTTCCCTCCTTGGGAATCTTGACAATTACGGTCACTTGATCCTTTCTCTTATTGGCGCGGCACTGTACTTCTTATACTACTACTTCTGATAGCCGTTCTTCAGCCACTTCTGATGAGGTGGACGCAACCCTCCGTCCCCTCAAAACCTCCTTTCAGCCTTGCTCTCTTATCCTCTATTTTCCACCAGCGACAGTAGCGAGGTGGGTTCTGACAAATGGTCTTTCTACCATTCCCTTGCTCAATATTGAAAAAAAAGAAGAAGAAAAAAAAACAAAACATATCGGTCATGGGAGAAAAGGACTTAGGTCCCTGTCATGCCGACCTATTCTTCGAGAAAAGGTGGAAACACCCTCGGGAATAGGGGAAAATAAGAAAAAGAAAAAAAACAAAGAAGAAAAAAAAACAAGAAAAACAAATCTGTTATGAGAAAAAAAGGAAGCAATTCCCTGTCATAGCAGGCCTCGTTCCAGGAAAAGGTGGTAAACACCCTTGGGCGAGAAGCTGGCTGTGGAAAAGGTGGTAACACCCAGTAGTCCAGAAAGTTGATTCATTAATTGATATCCCTAGGATCCAATTCCGAAGCTGCCTCCCTTGGTACGCTGTGTCCTGGGTCTCTTTGCAAAGTGACTACCTGTCCTCTAGCAGATGACATGTCCTATTCAACACAATGTTCGATTTGATGGCTACCTCCCTGGGTACGCCTCTTCAACAACTTATGACAAGATCTTCATCGACAAACAATCGAGTGATGTGAGCTTTCATCCTAACCGAATGGGGAAGTGAGTAAGGTTGCCCTCTTGTATCTATCACCAGAGAGTGAGACAGAGGGTGGGGCGAGAGACCAGTCTTTTCCCTTCAAATCAAATGAGAGGTGAGTAGTGTGAATGAAATGTTGTACGCACGGGATGGGCCTCTCAATGCACAAAGCACAATTTGTTTCTGTGCACTGCACTGTAAGGCTCCCTTGCCTTCCTTCTCGCACCGTATGCCGGCACAGGGCGGGATGCACTGTTGCACCATCAAATGCGCACAAGGCATACAACCTTTGCACAAGTGACTATGAGGATTACATCAATGGGTTTCAAGAAAAGGCTGCCCTTCTGTATTTATCAATAGAGCGTGAGACAGAGGGTGGGCTGAGTGTGACTGGAGTTTCTTCAATCAATTACCGAGAGGTGAGATTGAGGGACGTTCCGACACTTGGAGTCAGGTATGTTCCCGTTTCCCTGTGCACCCACGGGATGGGTCTTTGCTGTCATCACAAGACACATCACCCTGTTCTATACATTGCACCATAAGGCTCCCTTGCCTTCCTACTTGCACTTATGCCAGACGGGTTGGACGCACTAATGCACCATCAATTGTGCACCCTGGCATACTCCTTCTGCATCATTCCCCCCTTGTCGATTCCTCAACCGGGTATGAGATATGGGTTTCAATCCTTTTTCCTTAAGTGATATTAGTCATGGGGCGAGTGACTGTTCTTTCATTCCAATTGAGTGACTGTGAGTTGAGTGTAGTATCCCTCATCATCGACGAATTTCCTGCGATTCCTTCGACCAGCTATCTCCCTGGGTACTGCCGCGTGGTCCTTGCCATGAAGGACGTGCGCTGTAAAGATGCCTTGGTCCCTCCAGCGCCAACAACCACACTGGACGTGCCGTCGACACTCAACCTTGATTCTTGACGAAACGGGCCAAGTTTTTCTAACCCTACACTTTGGTTTCTTCGTGACGGTCATGTTTTAAGTGTGGGGACGTTAGTGGATGGTCTGTGGCGTGGTCCTAGGTCCATGTTGCTCGGTTAACCCCATCCGTTAAGGTCTTAAGTGTGGGGACGCGTCCCTGCGCGTCTACCGTGCATACCTTTCTGCATATGCCTTAACCTGTTCATGCATGAATGCCTTGCCTTGCTGTTACCCTGATGGGGATCCCTTTCCACCCATCCGATTATGTTCCACCCACCCTTGGGGCTGTTCCCCTGCAGTTTTCCTTCATTCCCTGATTTTGAGGTCCTTCAATGTGAATGCACCCTACGTTCACCGAAGTCCAAATCCAACCTTATAGCCCTGTTCCTCCCTTTGAATTGACCATTTTTTCTTTTTACCTACCCTTATTACGGTGCACGGTTTTTGAGTTATTAATTTTTGAAGCATTTTGTGTAATTTAGCCGGTTTTCCATGTGAACGCGCTTTTCTTGCTTCGAAACCATGCTCTGACATCCTAGCCCTGACCACCACTTTTCCCCTGACATTTTTTCTTTTTTCCTCCGCATCATTCCGATACACGGTTTGTCCATTATTAATTTTCCGGTTTTTTAAGACTTTTTCATGCGTATTTTTGACATTTTTTCATGTGAACCTGCCCTGTTTGCATCGGAATTCCAATTTGATTTGACAACCGTGTCCCCTGTGTCTTTCCCTACCTTTTTCCTTTTTCCTCCACCCTCTTTTGACTTCTGGATTTTTTATTATTAATTTTTAACTGTGTTTTCGGGAGTATTTTTGGAGTTTTTCACATGTGAACCCCTCCTCCTTCCACCGGAACTGCAGTTTAACATGATAACCCTGTGTCCCTCCTTTCTGTGGACATTTTTCCTTCTTACTGCATGTCATTCCGGTGTACGCTTCGTCCGATATTAATTTCCGATCCCATTTTCGGGTTTGTTTTTTGGGGTTTTCCCATGTGAACGCGTCTTATCTCCGTCGGAATTATGTTTTGATGTGATAGGATTGTCGGGCACATCTTTCTGCACAGTTTTTCCTTTTTCTGCACCTCATTCCGCTGCATTGATTTTTTTAATATTAATTTTTAATTGCGTTTTTTGATACGTTTTTTGGATTTTTTGCATGTGACCGCCCTTTCCCCCCCCCCCCCCCCCCCCCGGAACCTCCGTCCCATATTTTCCTTGTTTTCCCCCTGTCGTCCTACCCACTTTTTGTTTTTACGCTATTTCGTTTTGACGTCCGGATTTGGTGTTATTAAATTTTTTTAACGTGTATTTGCGCGCCCGTTTTCGCTTTTACGCGTCTCCACGAGCCCCGGTCGTGTCCGCATAACCCGTACCGTCATCCCGGCGTCATTTCAATCCCGTCCCGGTAAATTTTTTTACCCCGCCCCGCGCATGTGCGCGGAATGGGGGTACGCGTCCATTTCCCCCACCACCCTCCTGGGCCCCTGCCCACCCCACCCTTTCCCACCCCTCTTGGGCCCCTGCCCAACCCACCCTGCCCGCCCGACCTGCCCACCACCCACCCCTTCTCTCCAACCACCTCCCCCCTCTTCTTCCTGCGTCCCCTCCTCATCTCCATCTCCTCTCCCCTCCTCCTCCTGCATTCCTCCCTCCTCTCCCTTCCTCCTTCTTCCTCCCTCTCCCGGCTCCTCCACCCTACCCTTCTCTCCTCCTTCCTCCTTCCTCCCCCCTTCCTCTTTCCTTCCCCCCTTCTTCTCCCTTGCCCAGCGCAGGCTGCCGTCAGACCGCTCGTCCGCCCCCCCACCGTCGTCGCAGGGGGCTCCGTCCCGCCGCCGTCGCCCCAGGCCGCCTCCATCGCCGTCCGCCCCCCGCCGTCGTCGCAGGGGGCTCCGTTCCGCCAGCCGGTCGCCCCGGTCGCCTCCATCGCAGGCCGCCCCGACAGCCGTTCGCCTCCGCCCCGACAGCCCGTTCGCTCGCCGCCATCCGCCGTGGCCCCCCTCCACAGCGCCCGCGTCGACGCCGCCGCCACCGTCCTCTCGTCCGCCCTCTCCTTCTCCCCCACCACCCACCTAGGTTAGTTTCTACTAACTGGACTAATCTGACTTATTCAACCTGACTAACCTAACCTGACTTGACTTCCTGTGACTTACATGACTTACCCAGACTTAAGTGACTTACTTCTAACTTACTTATCTGATTAACATGATTTATGTGATTTCATTAATTTCTCCATTAATTTTTCCATCAAAATAATTCAAAAAAAATTCTAAAAATTCCCTTTGCTTTTTGCCAATTTTTGGGAGTTTGTCCGCTGGAAATTACCTACCCTAAAATTTCTGCAAATTCAATATTTCCTAATTAATCCCCCAAATTGCCAATAAATGTAGAAAATTCATTTAAAAATAGTACAAAATTTTAAAAAATTCTAAAAAATTCCCCTCACCTCCCTTGCTCATTTTTCATTTATTCAACCATAAAAAATCACAACTTAACACAAAACAAAAATTTTAAAAAAAACTAAAAAAATTAAAAATAAACATAAACATAAAAATAAAAATAAAAAACCAACAAAAACCAAATCCACACATCTGCTAAGGTGTTGTGTTTGTTGTTTCATCAGTGATCTTTACTTTTCCCTTACTGGATTCACTTCTTTTGGGAGACTCTTCCGTGCGCATTCCTGCATTACATACACACCCCTTCCAGGCATTCTCCTTGATTGTCTGTGTTTGTGGTGTGTGTGTAACCATCTGAATGGCGCCTTCTCATGCTCCTCCCCCTATCCAGTACGTCCCATTAGTTAGTAGGGATTACTCTTCCCTACTTACTTTTGAGCCTCTCACGAAGGCGGGACTTGCTGCTTTTGTGGCCACTCCTTTTCCCTTGCTTCCAGAGGATCCGTCGTTATGTGATGAGTTCCTGGCCTCTTACAGCAAGAAGACAGGCGTAGTCCAGGGCATGTCTATGCCTTTGACATCTTGAGGCTTAGGGAAGGCTCTGTCTCTTCCCTTCAAAGGTGAACCTTTTGTGACCACTCGTCAGCTCTTCTCTAATGAAGAGATTCTCAAGCTGTTGCAGAAGCAGACAAGGGAACTCCTCGATGTTAAGAAGGTGATAAACTCTTCCGGAGTGTCCTTTTCTATGATCACTGATCCCGTATGGAAGACGCTCTGTCAGTTTCTTCAGGACAGGTTTATGCCTGCCAAAACGCCATCCCACTATTTGTCCAAAGAGCTTTTCACCGCTTCCAGGATGGTGTTGAAAGGAGTTGCTATTGATTGGAGAACTTACCTCCTCACTAAAATGGATCAGCATTTTGTTAAAGTCACCAGGGGTAATGTTACCAATGTCACATATGGATCATATTTGTCTGCCTTCTTGACCTATTCAGGTTTACAGCAGACTGTGCCTCCACCTCCTCCATCAGATCCAGTACCTCCTCCTCCACCTTCAGAAGAGTCAGAACCCATTGACATAGAGGATGATGATTCTCCGCCTCCCCTGGTCATACAGCGCAAACGCTTGAAGCGGGTAGCGGATAAAGCTCCTTCTGTACTTCCTTCAGTGCCCATCCCTGCTACCTCTGGCAGTGAACTCCCTGGGTATCTCACTTGTAATAACCTGTTCAGAGCACATCGCGAAGGATCCTTGGAGATCTCAGTTCCTTCCCTGAACAGTCTCGTCTCAAGAGATGCCATTCCTTTCCTCTGCAAGGATATTCAAAGTTCCATTGAGTTGTCAGTGATAGCTTGTGTTCAACAGCTGTACGCGTCCTTTTATGAAGAGCTCATGCAGTCTAAGGACCAGTTGCATAAGGCAACATCTGAGTTAGCTTCTGTTAAGGATACCCTAACAGATTTATTTAAGCAAATGGAACAACAAACCCAACTGGTTGCCACCCAAAGCGATGAGATTTCTTCATTGAAGACCCAATTACTAGAGGCTCAATCACAGGTTACTAGCCTTTCAGAAGAGAAGGAGAGGATGTCCAGAGAAGCGAAGGAATTCCAAGCTATCTTAGGTGACAAGCTTTCCGCTTTACAGATGGCTACTGACACAGTGGCCAACCAAGCCTCCCAAATCCAGCAGTTGCAAGATCAACTTGCAAAGTCCCGCTCTGTTCCTCCAAGCCCTCCTGTTCCATTGATTCCTTCTCTTTCACAACAGGACTTGGCTGCTCTTCAGAGACAGGCTACTTTGTGCCCTCTATTCCAAGATAAAGTGGAAAGATTGCAGTCCAGAATGGACTTATTATGGTCTACCTTTGAGCAGTTTCAGGAATATGTTCTACCAGACCATTCTTTCTTTGTCCACTACCACTTAGAGAAGTTGGTCTTCTATATGAAGCTTTCCACGATGGATTTACCTTTTCCAGAGGATGGCTGGAGTGGGGCTTGGTCTGCTGAGTTGTTGACAGAGGTAGTCAGAATGGTTTTTGAAGATTCTGTCACACCAGATACCATGTTGATGTCATACATGTATCTACGAGGAGACTTGTTAATTCCAGATGAGGTAGATATGGCATGGTATGTGGGGGATGTGGTCTTATAGGCTGTTTTGTATGTCAATCATTTGGAGTTGCGCATCGCTGACATGTTCCAGAGTTATTCCTCCAAAGTAGCTGATTGTCATGATAATTCGTGGCATCCCATGATTGATTCGGTGGTCCTCAATCACAGACAAAACACCGCTCCTACCTTTGCCCAGAGTACTAATCAACTGAGGATGGATCTCTTAGCCTATCTTTCCAAACATAATCCATTTGATGCTACCTTCTTTGATGCTTATCATAGACGATCTCTCTTAGGACCTTCTGTTCCTACCCTCCTCTATTACCAACAAATGGCTCACCGCTATGCTATATATCTTTCCCTTTGTCAATCTAATTCCACCATTATTTTACCCCTTCTTTTCCAACCTTCATCTTTCCCTCAAATTCCTATTTTCACTTACTGTTCCTTTATTGAGGATAGGGTATTTTCCCCTTCTCCACCCTGTCCTTCTCCCTCCATTAATGTACCCTCCACATTTCCTATTTATCAGTTAACACCGTTCCTTAGTGATTCCTTACAAATTTCTGCCACTCCTTCTTTAACCTTTTCTTCCTTTTATGATTTTTCCTATCCCTCCCTACATCCACTTTCCCTTATTCCACTACCCTCTCCTAACACTTCCATATCTCATCCACCTCAGTTGGTTAGTGACTGTGACGGGTTTGATAATCAGATTTCCAGAAGAAGGGGATGGAGTTCGGATGATTGCCTTACAGGACCTCAGATTAATTGGCCAGTAATTCCAGGAGAATGGACAGCTTCCAGTCAAGCTTATCAGAACTATGTTCATTTTGTCCAACAGTATTCACAGTCTGCAGATCCCTCAGTGAGATTAACTGCTCACTTTGCTTGGTACCTGGCGTATATGCATAGGCACTCTCATAATGATTCCAAGCCTATTCCAAAGTTGTGCATGAATGTCAATGTTAGCATTGATTCCCAACAGCTGGATATATTGTATTTTCATGCCCTCTGTTTGCCTAGCAGATACTTGGTCCTGTTGGAAAGGATGTGCTGTCTCCAATTTTTTCAAAATCCTCCTAAAAACTTTGTAGATGAATCCTTATCTATGGATCGTTTCCGACAACATCAATCTTTCAAGAGGGATCATCTTCATTGATACCTTTCCAATGTATGGTGGAAGCTTTCTAATGAAAAACTCTCTTTTTGAAGGAGTCATTCAGATGGTTGTGTTATGTTTAGTGTTTGTGTTGTGAGTTCATTTATGTAAAATGAACGTGGTGGTTTCCTATTGGATTTCGTGTATGAGCTACATTTTGGAGAATTGTGGTGATGGGGTCGTGGATGGAGAATTGAAGCTGATGCTGATGAAAAAGAAGCAAACTCTTATATCCTTTACAAATTTGTTGTGATTTTTAGTTTAATAAGAGATGTTAATGTATAAAGGGTTTTCCTTTCTTTGTATTTTTATATTAGAAACAGGTTATAAGTTGGGGTCGTGGTGGATGGATTCTTTGTGAAAAGCTATTGAAGATCAAAGTTGAGCTTTTCCCTGAACTTGTATTCCCTTTTTCCTGGGTCACGAGGACGCTTCCTTATTAAGTGTGGGGATATGTTGAGTGTTGAAATGACTTCTTTTTTGGCTGATTTTTGTTGTTTTTGAGAGCTGAATGGTTGATTTTATGAGATGATTGATTGATTTGGAAGTGGTTTGAGAGTGTTTTAGATGATAATGATTGTGTTTTGGAAGATCATGATGTTTATTGGTGGTTCTGTGATGTTCTGATAAGTTCTGAATGGTTCTGTATACCTTCTGTTTTGCTCTGTTTTGGTCTGTTTTGTTCTGATTGTCTTCTGTAGGGAGGGATGGAGTATTGATTGATGAAGATTTAGATCTTGTGAAAGCTTATTGAATGGTTTTTGAGAGTTTGGAATGATTTGAGAGTGAGTTATGTGGTTTTGATGACCTTCTATAACCTTCTGTAGGTCTTCTATAGAGCTTCTGCTTTTGTACTGTAGCTGTTCTGGTACTGTTCTGTAGACTGTTCTGTATGCTTCTGTAAGTGTTCTGTGGAATGTATGTGTGACTTTTGGGAAAGTTTTCTAGCCTTGGAAAGAGGTGAATACAAGTGCAAAAGAGCTGAAAGAAGTGGAAGAAGTAGTTGCTGAAGACTCAAGAGAAGACTAGAGTGAAGTGACAGTAGTGAGCTATGAAAGGACACTGTAGTGGCTCTGGTGACTCTTCATATCATACATACCTCTTGGGAGGGGTATCCACGACCTAAGAGTGATTATTGAGAGTTATTTTGAGAGATTGTAGTGAGGATATGATGTATTATTGATGGAGAGAGAGAGAGAGAGTCAGAGATAGCCAATTCTACTGAAATAGAGTGATTGTATATGAGAGATTGAGAGAGAAGACTATGAAGATATTGAAGATGAATACTATGTGATGTATTTCCATTCAAAGATGGTGTATTCTTTTTCTTTCTTTGTTCTATTGATGGATTTTACGAAGATATTGAAGAATATGGTTGATTCTATCAAAACCGTGGGAGATCTACATGATGCTGCATGAAGATTTGTTGTGCCTGATGTTCTTTTCTTCATTGTGATCATATGAAACATGGTAAACAAGCTTGTTGATGTTACAAGATAGATTTTCTTGCAAGAGAATTCCCTTTTCCTTGGTGTTCCTCTCGGGGCTCCACTTCACGTTGGGTTCACCAATGTTATAGCATGTAGGGTTGAAGGTCGCCATAGGGGTTTGGCAAGAAAACTAGACAAGACAGATGGAGATGTGTCTTCAAGAGACAAGTAGGAGTGTTTATAGGTTCAAGAGGAACTTCATAACCTTCAGCTCACCATATACTTTGGATTATTTTGGAAAGACAGATTTATACATATGACAGTTGAATAAATGGGTTAAGAGCTTGAAACTTATGATCACAAAGATGGATGATTTGCAAACAGGAGTACAACTTCAATTGATACAAGAACAGTCTTGTCCTTCCTTGCCTATGAATATAGCTACCTATTTTAGCCTAGGCTTGAAGAAGAACTTCAAGACACTTTCTCTTTTCAATTGATTAGTACAATGAAGATAGAGGTTCAAGATAAAGATTGCCTATATCAACCTTTGAATGATTCAAGGTTATGGAAATGGCATCACTATTGCTAGTTTTTCATAAAAAGATCATGAGATTCATCACTTAGATCAACGTAACAAGAATAAAGTAGCTACATAAAAGCTTCAGCCTATGGAATGATTGTTATGGACATCCAAGATTAATTCCAAAGCATGGCAACAAATCACCAAAAGACTTCTTTGAAACCTTCCTTGAATGAAGAGGAAGTAAGATACTATGTAGAGGGAATTAAAAGTCTAGTTTGTTCTTGCAATGATTATATGGAAAACCAAGATTAATTCCAAAGCATGGCAAGAAATCACCAAAAGAATTATTTGAAACCTCCCTTGAATGAAGAGGAAGTAAGATAATATGTAGAGGGAATTACAATTTTAGTTTGTCCTTGCAATAATTGTAGCTAAAGATGAATCTGTGTTTACAGGTTTCAACCCTGAAATACCATGTTTTAGGCTGAGAAGAAGAGGCCAAAAGTATCTCATAACAGTGCCAAAAGATGACCTTGAAAGAGTATAGCTTGTAGTCACTCATGAGAACCAAGAACATCCCATGTTTTACCAAGATTAAAGAAGAGGATCACAAATAAAGCTTCAACCCATGAATACCCTATTTTGGGCTACCAAGGATAATCCAAGATGACACAAATAATCTCCCAAAGAGTACTTTCAATGCCTTTTCAAGGAAAGAGTGATTAGATGCAGCAATTACAAGTGAAAGTAGAGCATGTTCTCTTCATAAACCATAAGAATAGAAATGGATCATCAAAGAGACATAATTCAGACCAAAAAGAGAGTGTTGGGCTGCATATGACAGCCCAAAATTAGAGCTTTATGTCTCCCAAAGATCTATTCTTGATACAGAAGAGAGTCTACATCAAGAGGTAGGTACATAAGACATTGCCCTTCTCTTCTTCTTCATAAATACATGTACCACTTGAACCGTGCAAGAGGTGCTTTGTAAAATAGAGATTCATCCCATAAAAGAACAAGCTTGGGCCTTTAAGTACAACCCACAAGCCTTGATAATATAGATCAAGAAGTGGCTCACTTGATAGGAGAGAGTTGCTACTTCATAGACATAGACACAAACAATGTTCAAAGCTTCCTTCTTTCGTCTTCAATGAGCATGAATCCCTCCCTTGAATGGGCTGCTGCCCTCCTCTTTATACACATTTTCCATGTTACTCATAGCTAAGAGTGGCCTTCCATTTTTGTCAATGCATGGAATGAGAGGTACTTACATGTTAAGTAGAGTCTTCTTATGTTGCTTGTGGTTGCATGGCTTCATCTCCTTTGTGTGGTAGTGTATGAGCTTCTTTCTCCCTTATCTAGGGTGCGCCCAGTTCACAGCTCGAGGAAGCTCGTAAAATGCGGCACAAAAAGCAGAATGTTCATGTCTTTCAAATGAATCACAACTAGTCACATAAGCAAGGCTATGGTAAATACAATGTCCCACACTTAGCCAACTTAGACAACTCCATCTTCTTTGTGACTTTTCTTGACAATACACTTGTAACTCTTGAATATCATAAGTACACAACCACATCATAAGCTACCCAAGGGGACCTACCAAGTCATGTGCTCATGACCATATTTCTCATGTTTAATGTTCCATAACTTACAGAACTTGTAGCAACTTCATGTATGCAATGCAAGGAAGGATAAGAGTAAGTAACCAAAATCCAATCATCTTGTGAAGGACCCATGATGATTATATTGTGTTTTAAGGCAGAGATCCCCATCTTTATTACACCATGTCATATGTTGTTGGACTTAGGTGTTTAAGATTTATTGCACTAGGCAAGTCTTTATGTAGCATATCTAGGATACAAGTGACTAAGTGATACATGTAAAGGATAAAAGATTTGTTTTTAAACCATGGGAAAGGAATCCCACGACAACGTGTTTAAGCTTATACTAGAAAATTGAGATGTGTTTTCCCAACTAATCTATGCATATTAATATCCACTTGATTCTCACTGGTAGAGTCAATTCTCTTGCATATAGGGGCCTACTAGTCATCTAGGGTTAGATTAATGTGTTGCTTATTATTGCTTCATCTAAGCCTTTGTAGAGGGAGGAAGTTTCAAAGTATAATAGGAGATTCAAACGTTTTATGAGAGACGCTATTAGAAAACTAATCTATCCACTACTCTATAGGCGCCAAGCTAGTAGCATAACATGAGCAAGCCATGTTTTGTAAGATGTATCCAACCATGGTGTTGTGTTGATTGCAAGCAAGCATCTAGATACAATATTGGTGAGGTTCATTGTCAAAATAGTATGCATTCATTAGTCAATTTTAAAATTGGAAAATTATCTATCTAAAAAGCTTCACATGTTAAGTTAGCAAAATGTGTGGATGCAATAACACGACCATATGGTAGGTTCTAGATAACACCGCCAAAAGAGTGTCTCATCCAATAGTAGTGTTGCAAAATGGATAGGCAAATGCAAAATAGCTTTTAAAGTTGTGGTCTCAATAATTTAATGGAAATAAAAGTAGGTGTTGTTGTTGATTAGGCAATTTGTAAGAGAATTTCTAACATCATCCTACTCATATTCCATCTCATCAATGCTCCCGTCATGCAATTTCCACATGCCTTATTAGTGCCATGAGTGGCTATTTTAAGGGATTTTGATTAAATCATTTCTTAGACTAATATTGATTATACAAAGGTGCCCTTGAAACACCATGATGCAGATTAATTTACTGTCATTTTACTATCATGTGTTGCACTTGTAAATAGTAGACATCATGGCTGCTTCTCGTTTAGGGGCCATTCAACATAGGGTACTTGGATTATTGTTGACACTAGTGAGGTGCTAATTTGTCTTGTGCACATCATCGATATATATGTCATCAAGGGAATCTATGAGAGTTACCCCTTGTAGTGTAGAAGTAAAGTCTTCACAAGAAGAAATAACTATGTCACAATTACCTTGATATTGTACAAGAAGTAAACTTTCCCAAGGATAACTAAGGTGTAACTTAGATTGTTATCCACATCATAATTTGTAACAGGATTAGGATTAACATGGCTCAATGGAAGTCTTAGATACTTAGACTAAATCAAACTATAGAATTATCTGAGTTAAGGCTTGGGAAAGTGCACAAGTCCTCAAATGGAGGTTGTATTAATGTATGCTTGTATTGAACGCTTTCAAAAGAATCCCCTTATGCCATAAAGTTGTGGTGAGGAACACTTCTATGTTTTGGAGAAAAATTTCCTTGTATCACTAGTTGGAGAAACTAAAAATAAGCATTAAAGCTATTGGAAGTGCTAATTCTAAGAACTACACCCCAGAAAGAAATGCTAGGATATCTTGCAAATTGGGAGTTGTTAATTCTAAGAACTACACCCCAGAAAGAAATGCTGTGCTAATTCTAAGAACTACACCCCAGAAAGAAATGCTAAGATATCTTGCAAATTGGGAGTTGTTATGCTTAATCAACGCTAGTGTATTTATACACGAAGATTGGGAGTTGTTATGCTTAATCAACGCTAGTGTATTTATACACGAAGATCTAGATTGTCACGTTAAGGAATTGCGCCTAGGGATTTGTTTTGATCTGGGGGGGGGGTCCAGGAGCCAAGGGATAATCATAGATGTTGCACGTGAAGAGATGGTGCCTGCCACCTGGGATTGGCGGTAGGTTGAGTAGCAACTAGCAACTGGTAATGTGGCAGGTTTGGTTGCTTCAAAGGTAGTGAGAGCATGTGGCGATGTTGGTTGCCTCGTGCAATCGAGAGAGAGAGAGAGAGAGAGAGAGAGAGAGAGAGAGCGCAGCATATCTTGGATGATGGTGGTGGTGTAGATCGGGTACTAGACAGCGCTCGCGTGTGCAGAAGCACAGCGAAGGTGCCGTAGAGAGAGAGAGAGAGAGAGAGAGAGAGAGAGAATACGGCACAACACATGGCTGCTATGAGAAGAAGGGTGGCCGTGTGTACGTTCGGGCCAAAAAAGCCTTCGAACGGGCGGGCCCATTCTTCTGGTCCCCCGTACTCCACACCCCCCCCCAGGACGGAGATGCTCTATGTACCTTAAAGCCATTGCGCCACGTCCTGAGTCCTCTCCTTGCATGGACTTCCTTCCAAAATACATGAATAGTGTTTACCTCCATTTTTCTAAAGCATCACCACCTTATTACCTCCCTCATGTTTCTTGTTTCTTTCTTTCCAGTTCTGGGTGTTGGGCAAGGGGGTAGCATTTCTCACGTACAAGGCTCCAACCACAAGCTTCTTAATTGTTTTGACTTAACCTTCAAACATGCTAAGACTTATCTCAAAACCACCACGCCCCCCAACCCATCATCACTTGCACCATGACCCATCATCATCATCATCATCATCATCATCATCATCATCATCACTACTCCCTTTCCTTCATTACCTAAAAATGAGGGTTTACAAGCCCTAATTGCTTTAGCCATCAAATGTTTTCTTTGGCTCATGTGGGACAAGTGCACAAATATCATAAGATCATCTCGAAAGAAGTGTCCCAAGGTGCTCTATTGCTAAATTGTTAGAATGGCTTTATGTAGAGTGGACACGCTCCCCATATAATACATGCACCCCCATATAAATGGAACCCGGTTTCCTCACTCAAGTATATTTGCACATAGGGCACAACCTTCTAAACACATCCACACATTCATCTCACTTTCAAGGACATGTTGCATAATTATTCTGTCCTCGTACCAACTTCTCAAATCCAAGAAATCTTGTCTAGATTGCATAGCTCTTTTGCCCAGTTCTAGGTGTACAAAAATGGTAAGCTAACTTAGGCTGGATAGTGCACAATAATATTGGTACTTGCAAACTTAGATAGTTGTGTGCTCAAAAAATTAGTCCCACCGTCATCTACCAATCATGTTAGGATCAACATGCCAGGTTGAGGATTCTGTAGGGCAATGATAAAAAAGGGACCCACATTAGGCTATACTAAATGATTTTATTGTAACCCATAGAAGGTGAATGCTCATGGCATGACCTCTTCCTTGAGTTACAAGTTATGGCCTAGACATTTTCCTACTAGGTATACACACTAAGGCAATGTGCCTCTAGGGAGCATGACTAACAACAGCTTGTTCACATGGTGGTGAGGTATGTTCACCCTAGCCATTTGAGGCTGTCAAAGGGTAAATAGACTAGGTAGCATTTTCACAATTGACATATGTGAACCCCCATATTAGTGTCAAAGGGTAAATAGACTAGGTAGAATTTTCACAATTGACATGTGAACCCCCATATTAGTGGGTCGAAGAGACTATGTATGGCACTTCATTTTTGCAACCCACAATAGGATGTCAATGTGACAATCTAGCATGTCATATTGGTGCTTGTTGGTTAATGACGTTAGAAGCATGCAAACAACATTTGTGAATAATGCTTTACATTTGTGTAGGTAAGTGTGAGCTTTGAAAATTTTCCATGCAAGTTAGTGGTCTTGTGTGTGTAGGGGAAGTATGTGGATAGCTGTGCAAGTGTTGGGAAAATGCTAGTGGAAAAGCACTCAAGAGATAGTAAACTTTAACAATGGTAATAATAAAGCAAACAATTGATGTACCAAGGACCAAGGTGGAGGTTTTGACCTAAGAGGTTTTCTCTACTTTTATGAGTCTCTTTCCATTTTATGATGATGGATTTGCTGCACAAAGGTGCTACAGCCTTAGGGGAGCAGTAAGATATAACTTCTCGCAGTACTTGCGGGGCCATGGATGTCTGAAGAGGTGTGCATGCTAGATGAGGAACAGGATGCCATGCGCGCTCTCTCTCACATCAGCGAAGCTGGGAGGACGAAGGGACAGCTGTGGTGTCAAGGCCTCCTTATCAGCATCATGGCCACAGTCCATCCCATGTTATTGGCACTGCTCATGGCAACGGCAGCTGCAAGCAACATGGCTGGTGAGATGCATAATTACAAGTGATTAAGAGCTAATGAAGCCATGCCATTACCTTTCATTCTTAGTGTAATTAACGCCGATTGCTTCATGACTGTAACCTCCCATTCGACATAAAGATGATGCAGGTTCGTTTCTTATCTATTCATTGACTACCATTATAATCGTGATCATCTAACTACTCTTTTTATCCGAATTATACTTTTGCAGAGCTAGGCGCAATACCAGATCACCAACTGCAGCAGCAACGGCCAGATCGGGCTATAACAAGCGCACACCCGGTCCAGGTATAAATTAGCAGTGGGTGACGGATTATTTACTGTGATTATTCGATTGATTAACTGCTAACCCACGTGAATATTATCCTTATATGAGAGGATGTGTGTGGATTGAATCAGATAACTGCATAGCCATTGGGACCTGATCAATAGTGGTTTTTCCTTTTCTGGGTTATATGGCTAGTTACTTAACCGATACTGCAATGAGATTAATAATGTTATAATAATGAGCTGCAGGAGATCATTCCAAATGAGGCGGAGGATGCGAGCAGCCTTGGTTCGAAGCCTCCCAACTGTCTTTCCAAATGCGGAAGCTGCAAGCCATGCAAGCCTGTGAGAGTGCCTGTCCAGCCAGGTACCCCTCACAGAGTTAGCTCCTCTGAGTACTACCCCGAGGCTTGGAGATGCAAGTGTGGCAACAAGCTCTTTATGCCCTGACTCCCTCTCTCCCTACCAACCCATCTTAGTCACCTATTACCACAACATATAACTTATCAGAGCCAATAAGGTACCTCTTACCACATTGCCTAGGACAGCCAATATATCCCTATTTGTTATACAATAAAGCCCCTTTTCTTATTATCTTTCTGTAATTTGCTACATCACAACTTGCATCACTCCATTCATATTCCAAAGATCTTTTTAGCATGTCTCTAGTACCAATCCTCCCCACTCCCAAAACTTCCTTTGATTGAAGTGGCTTTTCTCACAAAGGTTATCCTTCTTTCATTCTAGTTTCTTGTTCTATAGAAAGGTGCTAATATATTCTAGTTTTAAGATCATGTAAGGCAAAGGAGATTCCTTATGCAGACTTCTATACAATTGCATGATTACAATTATGAGAAAGGGTTGACTTGTTCATTACTAGGGCTAATTGATATTGGCTTCTGAGAGCTAAGAGACTTTAGTTTATATAAATATTGCCATCACTGAACACTCTTTGGGAAATCACTTTATTTTTATGTATTCTAACATGATGTGGGAAAAGAATGAGAACAAAAAGCTACTATCTCTTTTGCTACATTGATGTTTTTGAGGTTCAATACTTTGATTTTGTTGTTTTTCTTTAACACCACCACTATGGAGGCTATTTTGCATTACTTTGCTTGAGTTCTTTTTAAACTCAAGTATGTAGTACATATATGAGAATTTTGGTATTTCACTGATGTTGACCATGTGTTATCCCACATTTTGAACGAATAGTACATGTATGAAGCCTATCCAAAGAAATATTTTTTATACAAAAGACTTCCATATGAATATTGTTTGTAAGAGTAGTATATACGAGAGAGAGAGAGAGAGAGAGAGAGAGAGAGAGAGAGAGAGAGAGAGAGAGAGAGAGAGATGTACTTCTTGATGGAATACAAGTGGTCAATGATGACTAAAAGTAAAGTGTAAATTTGGTTTTAGTTTTAGTTCTCTTTCAATTTCTTTGGTTTTTTTCATTCATGAATGTTTAAAAGAAGTAATTGATAAATATAGTTTTTATTTATTAGTTATTTATTAATAAAAATTTAAACTTAAGTATTTAGTTAATTAGTAGTAAATTGAATTAAGTGATTATCATAATCTCTATTTGATCATCTTAGCTACATATCTCCACTATGAATGGGACTGTTAAAGAAAGTAATATTAGTGGATATTGCAATATAACTTGAAGAAGTAAATACATTATTTATTTAATATCCATTATGATCCCTATGTAGTCATCATAGCCATGTATGGAGGTTAATAATGGGACTATAGAGAAAAAGCTAATAATTAATCAATATTAAATATGTTAGATTATCATAAAATATTTATTGTTATATGGTCATCTTCACCACATATGTGAGCTAGGAATCACTACAAGAGAAATGCCCTATAGACGCGCATTGTACACGCGAAATAGCGGGCGCGTCTATTGGCGCTAGTATATAAAATGCGTCTATATACCCGCGTTTTTAAACGCGCTTATAGATGCGAAAATGAACGCACATATTTTTAATTTCTCATAAAGTCCCTAAATATGACCAAACATCTTAACAACTAGTATTTTTTTGAATACATTACCAACTTTACTTCTTCTTCAGTATTACAAATATACATCCAATCATTCAAAGCTAATTATATATGCTACAATGAATGATCAATCTCATCTTCAATGAGATCGGCCCTTGCTAGACTATCTACCTCTAGGTCTATGTTACCAATAGGCAATGAAATTACAAATAAGTCTATCCCACTGTCAGATGTATTGCTATGCTCAATTTCTTTATCATCATCTGCGACCATATTGTTATCCTCTTCTGTGCTTCCTTGAACATCCTCGCGGGGATCATCTTGCACTACATCATGTATATCATCGATCATGGCATCATCATGTGCATCATCATTGATTGTTGGATTGTCATCAACTATCTCTATGTTGGTAGCATTGCCATATATTGGTTTTGAACGATTAGATATGGGGATGATGTACCACCATCGGTTATTGTTTACCATTGGGTGATACACAACCTGCATTTAAAAAACAAAAAGCAAGCAACTTAGATATTTATTGTATTTTGAGAATGTATCAAGAAGTAATATATATGAAAATAAAAAGCTTCTAATATACCTGCTCGCATTGTTGAGGTAGTACAAATGTGTCATTCTTGCCTTGGTGAAATTTTGTAGAGTCAATCACTACAAAACCACTTGGATAACGTCTAATTGTGCAATGCTCACCCGTTGTTACTACTTCTATAAACCGCTTCACATCTAGTACATATATATAAAATCACCTAAAGTCAAGCTTCAAAATATCTTGGATCAAGCCACAATAACCTTCCATGGTGCCATTGGTATCCTAGAAGTTTGCAAGGATACTACAATCCTGGGTATTTCTCTTATCATCTATACGTTGAGTTGGAAAATGGTTGCCTTCACACCAAATAGAATTGAACAATATACACTAGTAGTACATTGTTGAGATCATATTAATGATTTGGTTAAAGATGAAACGTGTGAAATTATTATATCATATATAACTAAAGATAATTTAATTATAAGTATGTCTCACCTTTGATAAGCAACCTCGTGTGTATTCCCACTCCTCTTGCGATATATCCATCGTCTCCTCTTTTTCCAACTTCTCCATTTCTTCATTAGCCAATCTATATCAATATGACGTGGAAGCGCACTTAAATGTTCTGGATATGGGACATTACGCTCATGTCTAGCACAAAATGCTTGCCTTAATTCGCTTACTCTTCTTGCCCTTGCTTCTTTATATAGTGTCATCCATTTGCTCATTACTTCGCTGTTAAGCACACAAAATACATTTAACTTACGAAGTTCCTCTTTCATTAGCACTTTGCTCCTTCCTTTTCCTTGAGGTATTATAGAGGTCATCCTCAAATCTTCATCATCTTTCCATAGTCATGGTAAAGAGGGGTCCACTTTAGTAAGATATTCAGAGATTTCTCCAAGGGATGATTGCACTAACCAACCCTCAGCCATGCTTCCCTCGGGCCGTGCATTTTGCCTTACAAAATCTTTTAGGATTTTCATAAAGCACTCTAGAAAAAACATCCACCTTGCATGAACTACCCCACAAATTGCGATCTCATCAATCAGATGTATGAGTAAGTGTACTTGAGCAGTCAAAATGGAGCGAGGAAAAGTTTCCTCCACCAAACAAACCAACTCAATGGACAATACTTGAGCCTCTTGCAACGTATTTGGATCGATTTCCTTCAAACTCACAAATCTACCAACATGCAATTGAGAACGATAATTGGTGTTATCCATAAATTCAAGCGGGTTTACTATGTGATGTACGTAATATGTAATTTAAAAAATAAGCATAAAGTGTACATACCTCGCGAGCTCACCCATCTTGTAAATGATATCACGCACATCTTTCAAAACACAATGGGATATGCTAGTAGGAAGGATGAGCTGTATGTAAATATTCATACATTGTTAATTAGTCGACATAGTTACTCCACTAATTAATATATTTATGGCTATGAAAATCCTTACCTGAATCATTTTGTGCCAATCGTGAGACTTTAAACCAGATAGTTGCTCCACACCTCTTTTCTTTTTCTTTATGAAGGCTCCCTTGAGGAATCTCATATATCCTGTGGGAGTTCGAAAGCTATATATCTGCTGCTTCACCATCTTTTCTTCGGTCTTCGACAACATCCAAGGTGCACGCGATAATTCGATCTTTCCTCTAGGTCTCATGCGTGGCCAAGCTCGTCTCATACGTCCAATGCTACGTAAATCCTCCCTTACATTGACAGAATCATGAGCCCCGATTAAGTGATCCCATAATGTAGAGGCAACCGTCTTGAATATATGCATGGGGTCCAACAGGTGATTGATCTTGAGTTTAGTCCAATATGGGAGACGAAAAAATATAGAGAATCTAAGGCACAAACAATATATTATTTCTCATTCTCATAATGGAGTGTACTTTAAAGACAAACAAAAGAAGTAAACTAGTTACAAACAAAAGAAGTAAACTAGTTACCAACTCATGCCGAGTGGAGGATGATCATTGGTGTGTGTCCAAGTGTCCTTCCAATCTTGAATGGTCAAAGATTGTGGAGTTCTTCCATTAGTGGGGAGTGCATATTTGGGGTGGTCAATAGGAAGAAAATGATGATGATTGTCATAGATAACCTTCTTCAAGCGTATTGGTCTAGAAGAAGCCAGAGAGGGACCACAAATTGGACATGCATGATATACTGATATAGTTAAACCTGTAAAAATAAGTGGGTTAATGATGGCATATATTTGATTAAGGGTAAGAATGAATAAAATAGAGTATGCAACTACCTGAACACTCTCCATAGCCTGGAAAGTCATGCATGGTCCACAACAACATGCCCTTTAAAGTGAAATCTCTAGAGGACAATGATGCACTCACATCTTGCACCTCAATACCTCTCCATAGCATTTCTAGCTCCTCAATCAAAGGCTCTAAGTAAACGTCCATGTTTTTTACTTTGTGTTTTCCAGGAATCAAAAGGGACAACATTACATGTCCTTTTTTTATTGCCATGGACGGAGGGATATTATAGTTCACCAGTACCACCGGCCATACACTATATGAGGTGCTTTTGATGCCAAATGGATTTAATCCATCTAATGCTAGACCAAATCTCAAATTTCTGGGCTCTTCTTTGAAAGTAGGCCAAAAATTATCTACGTGTTGCCAAGCTTGTGTGTCTGAAGGAATTCTCCACTTTCTATCACTTGAATGGTAACTAGCAAGCCATGACATGAGTCTCGCAATAGATTCACACTTCAACATAAGTTGAATACGTGGAATAATAGGAAAATGTCGCAAAACCTTACGAGGCACATCCATCGATTTCATCTCCTGGTTGTATCTTGGTTCACCACAAATAGGACACTGTCGTGTAGATGCATGATCCCCACGAAACAAGATGCAATCATTGACACATGCATGGATTTTAACGTAATCAAGACCTGCAAGAGATGTCAAGAAACGCCTTGCTTGCTCCCTTCTAGTTGGTAATTTATTTCCATTTGGAAGTATTTGTGACAATAACCTATATATATTGTGCAAACAGAGTTAACAAATCGCGAATATTGTCTAGAAGCATTTATGAATTAATATCAAATGATAAATACTTCAATAATGCATTCAAGCTAACATTACTCCATCCATAAATGGTTTGTAAGTTCAGTATCTCGAGAGATACACGTAGAACGGAGTAGGTGCAACCTTCGTACAATGGAGTTTTTGACGCTATGTGTAGCGGGTCATCTGTCTCTCTAGTGGTGCCTTCCCCCCGAACCTCATGGGAAAATAAATCATGCACCATGTTGTCCAAAATCTCTTCCTCCAAAACTTGATGGGGCATTTGAAGAGGGCTGCTATCGTCGTCATCAGTCTCTACTCTTCTTGAGGACTCTGCCTCCTCGCGTCGACGCTTCGCAGCCTCTTAACGCCCTAGAGGGACCATTTGAGGATGTGGTACCACATCCTGCTAAATTAAAAAAAGGAGGTTTTGTTTAATGGTGAAATCGCAACATAGACCAATAATATTTGTGCAAATAAAGCAGTAAAAATTAATGGGTCTTTTTCTTGGTCCTACTCTCCGTACATGTTGAGGTGTGACATTGTGATTCGACGTGCTCGAAAAAAAATCCTCGGCAACGATCACACATATATTTGATTTTCTGTCGTAGCCAAGTGTCTCGATTGTGAAGACACAATGTCTCATCCTCACTGGAGGATGTACTGTTTGTTGACTTAGCATGTCCCATACTAGTAGAAGATGACGATATAATTACACCTGAATCATAAGGATATATATGATTTCATTTGGTATATATGTCATATTCCCTAAATGCATTGATACTTACAACATGGAGGCAAACATTTTGATATTGAAAGACTAGGAAAGTCATGTTGATCCAAAAACAACCAAAAGCTAGCATCTAATCAATTTAATTGTAATTGCGTGTCTATCAGCGTGTGTAATATGTCTTATCTGCGCATATACACGCACAATTATGCCCGGTTACAGATGTGCCACACAAATATTTAAAAAAATTTAAAAAAATTGTGGCTTTCTTTTCAAACCAATTCTTTCCTGCGTTTTTTGCGTGTTTTCTGTAGTTCGAGCTCCACATCACTAATCATGTCTATCTATCCCTTCATGAAGACAATGAGGGAAGGAAATAAGAGTAAAAAGAGGATAGGAGGAAGAAGAACAAAAGAGTAAAGAACAAGAGCCAAACAGCAAGGAAGAGAAGAAGAATCAAGCAACCTACCAAGGGAAGGGAGAAGGAGGATAAGGAGCTTGCAACCTAGCCACCACCCGTCGGAACAAGCAAAGAATGTGAGTTCTTCTTCTCTCTCTCAATCTTGTTTGCTTTCTCTTTGTCTGTTTCTCTCTCTCTCTCTCTCTCTCTCTCTCTCTCTCTATGCTATAGACTGTCATCTATGGCGGTTTTTTTGTGTGTTTTTTATAACAGTTTGCAAAATATGGTCCGACTGTGTAATGCGTCTAGATGACAATGTAGACGTAGGAATAGACGCATTGACAGACGCGGGTATAGACGCAAGTACAGACGCATCATGTAATATGTTTTATCTGCACAGGGTAGTAATGGATTTTTGCTTGTGTAGATGTGGAATCCTGGACCTTCCAGCACTAATCCTGAGTTGGAATGCATGAACAATACCTTAGCGGAGTTTTCTAGAGATGTTAGTAGCTTTTTTGGAGGTTTTCTGAACAAGGAGAAATTCATGGGAGAGATAACCAGTTATCTTGGTCGCCCTCCCACTGCAGAGGAGGTTTTTAGTGTCATGTCTAGGACACCTATCACATCTTTGCCTAGCACTGCCGTACAAACACCAAACCTTGGTACACCTCTACTAATAGGTACTCCACACACTATGCATACACATAGATCAGCTGATGCACAAGGATCAGCTGAAGTACATGGATCGACCAAAGCACATGCATCTGCAGAAGCACATGCATCGAGTGAGGTAGAGGGTAGTACCTGTCGAGGGAGGAGGGAGAGTCGTGCGGGAGGATGAGGAGATCGAGGGATTTGTGGGGGTTGCCTAGGAGGTGGCTCTCGATCACCCTCACCGGGAAATGAGAGAGGTGAGCCTCCACAAATGTACTGATCTGTCTGATGTTGGTGGTATCTTGCATAACCCTGAGGGGAGGGAAGTGATAGTCTACTTGAGAAGTGTCGTACATGCCACATACAAAGATTGTATGATTCTCTTCAAGCACCAAAAAATGGTTTGTGGCAAGAGGTGCTATGGGCAGTATATAGAAGGTATCCTAATCTCGAGAATTCACGATTCTTAGATAATTGGAGACGGTCAAAGGTGAGAGATGCGCTTCATAACAAGAGGTCTCACCTTATGACGCGCACCAAGGAGTCACTGCTATAGAGACAAGAGCAGGGGCGCCCTGGATATGGCCAACCACCCAATTTCCACTGCAGGGAGTGGAAAGAGGCCAAGAAGAGAGCAATAGAGAAAAGGACAAGTCACCAGCATGCAGAGGCACGACGTATCCAGATGGCAACTATGGGATCATCGCATTATGGATCGAGTGGTAGGGAGTCATGGGAGGCTGAGTTTGTAAGTATTATTTGATTTCTTTTTTTAAATTAAATTTTGTAATTTGTTTCAATTCATTATGTAGTGTGTTCTAATACGTTGTATGTTCAAATTGTTTTGTAGTATCATATCGTTGATAGGATGTCTACTCCTAGAGAATGAGGCTACCATCGAGGTCATAATCGGGCGTCCACTTGGTAGCATTTCTACGAGGAGGGACTCATCACGGAGGAGCAATATAATCGTGCCATGAGGATTCCACAACCAGAAGAGATATGTTTTATTTTTTTCATGAAAAGTATAGGTAACTCTATTTTATTGTTTGTAATGGTATTTATATACCTTAATCCTTTGTGTAGGTAAACCCTGATGCAGTTGAGGATAGCAAAGGGAGGACTAGCAGTATAGCGGTGGCGGCGCTGGCACCGGCACCAGCGGTGGTGGTAGCGACGATGATGCCTCTTCTAAGGAGATGTAGAGGAGTCCCATGCATGCATACCTCCCCTTGGCTTGTAGTTTTCATTTTTTATATATATTACTTTCAGCTAATGCTTGCGACCATGACCATGCTTGAGGTCACAAGCACTAGAACTCATCATGTAAAAATGTTTCATCTATATATATTAACTTTCGTGTTCTACATACATTGTTTTGTTTTCAATACAAAAATATTCGAAATAATATTTCTCTATTTTTTCTAAGCATACAATTTGATGTTGATAGGGGGAAAAAAACCAGAGAGCATGTGGCTTTCATATCTCTGTTTCGCGTGTCTATCAACGCATTTAAATTGTAGGAAAAATGCGTGTCTATTATCATTAAAAATTTGCAAAGTACATGCCTTTGTAGATGCACAGTTACATGCGTGTATGGATGCAGAATATGAATATATTACTTTTTTATAAATATGATTATATATTTACAGAGTGCGTCAATAGGCGTGTCTATATGTGCATGTAGGTTTCAAAATAAGCGCGCTTGTAGATTCGAAATTTTAGACGCGACAGTAGACGCAATAATAAACGCACCTGACATTTTTTAATACAGTTCAAATATTGCGTCTACAAGCGTGTCTATGGAGCCTTTTTGTTGTAATGAATGGGAGTAGAAAGAAAATGAATTAGATATTAAATAAGTTAAATGAAAAAAATTATAACTAAATCATTACTTTATTCTTTGTGCATTTATCCTAGTCACATATGTGTGCTGAGACTACAACCCCTAGGTTTTAGGCAACCTACATTTAACTTGAGCATGGGACTATGACTGCTAAGTCTAAGAGGCATAAATTCTCCTAGTGCATATACTTAGTTACATATATGGGCTAGGACTATGACCATTAGTAGTAGTAGGAAATCTGAGTTCACTTGGTACCTTAGTCACAAATGTGAGTTAATATGTAAACATGTTGCACTTTGACTAACCACCCTTCATGTGTAATGTTGAAAGCAATGATACGCCCTTTCCAGCGATGTTTTATATCCTCTCTTTTTCTTCTTTTGACCTTGTGAGAGCCTTTGCAAGAGGGCAACATGGTCACCCAATCGTTTACGCAAAAGGTTTTGGGCTCCCAATTTCTGTCTACTCCTTGGCAATAGACAGTGCAGGAGTTTATTAAACGAGACGTGTGCCTTTTAGATGCCATACTTAGATTGAAATGACAGAGAAAAGTGCTCACTGAGAAAGGCAAATGAGCAAAGAAAGAAGCTCACCCAGAAAGACGAATGAACAAAGAAGAAATAGTGAAAACACTAATGAAAATATAGTGGGGACGCCAAAAGCTCCCGAATTTCAAAAAAGTTATTATTAACTTTACAACATCGTTATCATAACCGGTTTTGTCAGATTTTATAAGTAAATAAGGACTTCAGGACCATCAAAACATGTTAGAGTTTGGATATTTTGGCTAAAAGAGAGGAGAGAATCACGAAGTGGACTCTACTATCTCCAAAAAGGAGACAAGAATATCATATTCTTGCACATGTGGCAAATTCTCTTTGGCTCTTTTCTTAATCCTGTGATTTTTTAGCAATGTTTTTTGGGCATAAATAATATTTTTAAACAATTTTTTTTGGGCATCACTAAAAATATGCTTGATTTTTTTACTTTATTTCTTGGAATGCTAGAGATTTATGCTCCAACAACAAAAGAAACACTTGTAGGCATCTCTTTATAGGAGGAAGCTTGCCTTTGCAAAAGTTCAAACTCAACATCAAAGACATGGATGGAGTGGAAGTGCTAGGGTATCAACTTTTCATGGTTGTGGAGGGGAGAGGGAGAGGGGGGACATTAGTGTTAATTAGAGAGGAGCTTAACTCCATAGTTTTATGGCTAGAAGAAGAGGATGTAGTGATGGGGATCCAAATAGCAATTGCAAGCATGATCATCCACATGTACTCTATCTATGAGGCACACATATCAACAAAGAGAGCTCTCTTGTGAGAGAACCTTAGTATGACGATGAAGTAGGATTGCACAATCCTCCCATTAGGAGAAATATGGACTCACTTTTTTGCCCCTTAAGGGGTTTCTCTCACCTCTCTATCTAAAAAGAGATTCCAAATAATGTCATAATAAGATATCTTCTACAATCAAGCAAATGTCATATTTGTATTTTTAATTGAATTCACCTATTATTTTATCCCCAAGCTGTAGGATAAGTTCACTTTTTCTCAAAATCCTCACAACTAAAAAAATATAGTTCTATTTTCTCCAAAAATGGAGTCAATCATTGACAGATGACTTTTTAACACTCTCATGACTTTTCAACATTAAAATATATTAGAATCATTCTCATTCCCGCTTCTTAAAAGGAAAAAAATTAAAAAATAGTATAATTTGACATACACATCATATTTTAATATTATTTTTTACCCAATGACATCTTTTTAACTCGAGAGTTTCCTTGTAACTTTTCTCTCTTTTGGACAAGTATATGCCTATTTCTGGGCATATTTGCCTTCCCTCTAAAAGCTCTAGTTTTATCCCAAATTTTGTGTACTCTTCTCTTTCCCTCCAAAATATGGTTTCTTGCATACGAAATCTTCTCAAGCAACATTGAGAAGTGGTTTTGATACCATTTACTCAAATCAAATAATCTACATCTACAACACTCTCTAGACTACTAAAAGAAATCTCCCTCTTCAATAGTCTATACTACAAGAAATCAAGTGATAATTGAGATATCTTTATTTTTTAATCTTTGTGATGTTATTATTCTTCACAATTTTTGTTTAATCCTTAAGCAACAATTCATGTAGAGAGAGAGAGAGAGAGAGAGAGTATCTGACAGTGTGAGATGAACTAAGAAAATAAGTAATAGAGTGATAGAGAGTATATTTGGGCAGAAGATAAGATGATGCTATTGTTCTTCACTATCCAAGCTTTTGTATAAATGTGTTTAATAATCTTTGACCAATTCTTATTGAGAGTGAGTGAGTGAGTGAGTGAGTGAGTGAGTGAGTGAGTGAGTGAGTGTGTGTGTGTGTGTGTGTGTGTGTGAATATTTTGGATATAACAAAAGATAAGTTTATTAATAAGAAGTTGATTCCAAGATAAGATTAGAGGCTAACTAGGGGTTGATTAGGTTCTATCATGATTGAAATCAAGTGAAAGAGTCAAGATCCAATTAAGTAAAAAAGAATACAAATATAGTGAATCAAAGGGATATAATTATGTGATTTGCCAAGTCAAAATTGCCATACAGTTTTCTTTGCAAAACGGAGGTGTAGGGCATACTAAGAGAAAGAGAGATATTCACTTTCAATTGGAGGATGAATATGCACAATTGTTCAAAAGAACTATGGAAATGGATGATGCAATAAGATAGAGGATGCAACAAGAAAGAAATACATGTAAAAAAAATGTGAATCTTTGGGTTGATGGTTGCATTTATCCACTTGATCCACTAACTCAAAGGCCACCACAATTTAATGGGCTTATATCATTTTTAAAGTTTGTTTGTGAAGGCAATGAAGGATTGTATGGATACACATATAGACTTATGACACAAGGATCAGTAGGGGCTCATCAAGCCTTAACAAATATGCAGAAAAGATTACAAGGATGTATGCAGACTTTGATGGCAAATGATAGATTATTGGCTAAGAAGGATAGGAAGAATTAGAGCCTACAACAAGCAATGTCTATCATTGAATGCTATGCATGCTATACAAGTACAGAATATTGAGTTATAGTCTAAAATTATGGAGTCAAAGAAGGAAAACAGAAACTTAAAGAGGAAGCTCATAAAAACTTTGGATATTTGGCCCACGTTAAAAACCAAAGAAGCATGTCAATGCATTTGATTAGTTAAATCGATTCACCAATTAACCAAAGAAAGTGGACAATATCATAGATGGATATATGCTCAATCTGCTACAATGAGAAATATGTTTCCTCATGTAGAGAACGACACTATTGCTAAAGTCCTTAGCAAGGATTTGGTCAAAAATGCATTGGAAAATCGTAAATTTAGGGATATTGTGGATGGTGTTGCAAGTGAATGTCTTAGGGATGTAAGCAACTTGTTTATTGCTATAGATGCTCAGGGATTATGTGATAGATAAGACTAAGTTTTAAGTCATATAATATACTCTATCAACAATTAGATACAGGTTTTAAGCAAGTCTTTAAAACTAAGTAAGTAGTGCCTCTACCAAAACCATTTCATGCGAAAAAGGCTCGAAAACAACTAAATGAGAAAGTTTTAGAACTGATTGGTGAGCCTACACATTTGGAATACACACACATACTGAAGTATGATTCCAAAGAAGTTACCTTTGTATTTAATGCATCCAACAACTTTGTATTGGATATATGTAGGGTGCAGGTAGCTATGGTCAAGTTCTACAATATGTTTTGGAAGAATGTAGAGGCAAGCTCCTCAAACTTGACAAGAGTGACATTATCAAGGGGTAAAAACTTGAACATGTGAGTATAACACTTATGAATCGAGCATTGGATCCTGACATCAATGAAAACCATCCTTTGTTCTTCACTATGTAATCAGAGAATGAAATATGATGACTTGCAGCATTTGAAGTACCAAAGGAGGATCATGAAGTACTTAAAGTTTTTTTAACCTCACTAATATACCCAATGTTATTCAACAACAAAATAATGGAGCAACTTTACATGTTGAAGGATTTGGGGACTATCAAGTTGAATGGAAACTTCTAGGTGATTTAAAAATAGTGAAGTATGTTTGGTTTATGGAATGTAGCAAATGTAAAATTTTCATGCATATATTGTATGCAAACTAGGAAGAAAGGGAATGATGGAAAGAAAGAATGTCTTGCCAAGATAGGACAACAAGGTGCTTCAACACGTGATAAAAAGTCATGAGAAATGGAGTGCTAGTCCCAATGGATCCAAGCTGGTGCCCTATTTTGGAAATACCAATTGACAACGGTTCACTTTGGCACATTGCATTGTTTGATTAGAATAACTGTGAAGCTAGTATATGAATATGTATGCTTCGAATACAAGATGCAGTATGTGTCAGAAGCTGATACTACATGTAGGAAGGTAGAAAAAGTCCCCTCTAAAGTTGGATTGCACTAAGGCCAAGTAGAAATAGAAAAGGATGAGAAAAATTGGGTAAAAGTGAAAATATCCCTTGAAAACCATGCTTTGGTTGACCCAATGCTAGAAAGTTTGTATCTCCACCTTGAGATGAGGAAGGCAATATACTTGTGAAACAACCAAAGAAGTATGAAGCATGGAAAAAGTTGCACCTTGCTATTCTTGATCGGAGCAATGAGGGAAGAACGAGGATTGCAAAGGCAGAAGTGTGGATACACTTAGTCTATAGATTAGTAGCTCTCTTACAAAAGTTGAGGTATAGGGATGGTGATGCTAATACATTCAAAGAGACATTCGCTAAATTTCACAACTTTATGGTGGAGGCATGGACTTCAAACAACATAACACACTACATGGTCAGTATTGTCACCATTACAAAAATATATCATCATTGTGAATTAGTTTGTGTTTCTAATCTCTCTTTCTTATGCAACATATATTTGAGACACATGGTCCATACTATGCAGATCAAGGGAGTTTAGCAGTATGGTCAACTCAAGGCATGGAATGATCTCACTAGCAAGCTCATTGTGCTTTTCAAAAGCAACTGATCATGGGGGTGGCATCGATGATTCCAATTCTATGGGGCAATTATTCCAATGGTGGTATAGGAGATTAGAGATATGATACGAGGAAAAAAAGAAAAAGTCCAAAACCTCTCAAGAAGAATCTATAAGTAGGGCAATATCACTACAAGGATATGAGGCTATGGCGACGCACATTAGCGATGACAAATAGCGGTGTTGCTATTTGCATCGCAGCGACGCAAATAGCGACAGTACCTAGAGAAAAAAAAACGAGGGCCGAAACCCGAGCGCGTCATTTTTCGCGCATTTACAAAAGAGAGAGCGAGATGAGAGCGACCATCTTGCTCAGAGGGGGAGAAAAAGAGAAAGAAGGCTTCTCACCACCACTGACGCCATCACCGCCGCCACCACCATTTGTGAAGAAGAGGAGGAGGTGTACGGAGGGTGAAGAGGAGCTGCCGTTGCAAAGAGGAACTGCCACCACCATTCGTGAAGAAGAGGAGGTGTACAGAGGGCAAAGAGGAACCACCAAACCCTTTTTTGAGTCTTTACGGTGAGTGCATTGTCCATTCTTACTTTGCTTTTGTGTTTTCTCTCTCTCTTTTACTTGTTTTTGGTATAATTCGTGTGTATTGAGAGAGGAAGAGGAAATGAGAGAGAAAGAGAGGGAGAGGGAGAGGGAGGGAGAGGAAATGAGAGAGGGAGAGGGAGAGGGAGGAAATGGGAGAGGCAGGGAGAGAGCAAGAGAGGGAGAGGAAGAGGGTGAGGGAGAGAAAATGAGAGAGGGAGAGGGAGTTTTCTCTCTCTCTTTTACTTATTTTTGGTATAATACATGTGTATTGAGAGAGGGAGAGGGAGAGGGAGGGAGAGGAAATGAGAGAGGGAGAGGGAGAGCGAGGGAGAGAGAGAGAAAGAGAGGGGGAGGGAGAGGAAGAGGGAGAGAAAATGAGAGAGGGAGAGGGAGTTTTCTCTCTCTCTAACTTGTTTTTGGTATAATTCATGTGTATTGAGAGAGGGAGAGGAAATGAGAGAGAAAGAGAGGGAGAGGGAAAGGGATGGAGAGGAAATGAGAGAGGAAGGAAATGGGAAAGGAAGAGGGAGGGAGAGGGAGAGGGAGAGGAAGGGAGAGAGAAAGAGAGGGGGAGAGAGAGGAAATGAGAGAGGGAGAGGGAGACATTAAACATAATAGGAAAATGAATTTCACAACAAATTGTAAATTTCCAAAATGATCCAATATGATACATATTTGATTGTAATGTACATTGTATAAATCATTTGAAAGTCAACAATTCTAACTTGTATCACAAATACATTTTTCTATGTTGTAGACATACATATGTATCTAAAAAAATCTATCTAAAATGTATACATGAATTGGAAGCCACCAATTGTGGCTTGTAATATAAAAGTAGTCCTTGATCTTCCTTGTCTCCTACTATGTAATGTTATCTTATTTAGCAAGGCCCTCTTGTTGGCTAGGATTATTTTTTAGCTTTTCTCATCCCTAATGGTCAATGAACCTCATATGCTTAGGATTAGAAGGTCGCACATCTATGACATTGATAATTTGTAGAGCAGACATGGTTCTTGGAAAGGGAAGTCAAGAAATGATCCATATAACCAACATACCCTATGGAAAAAAGGTATCTCAATACCTCTTTCCCCTCATTGTCTTAGAAGATGCCACCCTTTTGACTCAATTTATTTGGCCCTCATTGAGTGGTAGCCATCTATGTTGACCCTCATGGACTAGTGGTGGAGGCTGACTCCCCTATGACTTTATGATTGTGAAGGGCTTCTCCCATGGCCAAGATAGCCTCTCAGGAATTCTCTACCCTGACCTCTTTGCCTAGATCTATAGCATCCATAGCTACTTCCAATCTCCTAGGCATTCTCTACCTCGACCTGTCTGCCTAGATCTACAACATTCATAGCTACTACCAATCTCCTCGGAAAAACTCCGCTAATGGAGACAATTAAGCAATCATACTAAGAGTGGAAAATGCTACTATTATTGCCAACATTGGGCTCTATGATGTAGAAGGTCTTGTTACTAGGCTTTAAGTGGTTGTCTATATCTGAGAAGGCCAAGGGCTAGTTATATATTCATTCATCTCACATAATATTCGGGGATAGCCAAGGAACACCCCAAAATCTTCCATTAACTTTTCACAAGTTGTGTTATCCCTTTCAATATTGGAGTCAGGATTCTAAGATGGGGATGTTAGCTATACCAACATTTGCAAACAACATGAATAGATACATCTACAAAAACAAAACACATTGTGACACATTTTTTCAAAAAAAAAAAACCTAAGTTTGCATTTAGTAGCTAAGTTTATAACCTTTTATATGTGTTATTACTACTTTCACATTTCAATAATCAAATAAAACTTAATCCCTTGAGGGACTATGACTTTGGATCTCCTTTTTGCTCTAATTTTATTGCATGCAAGCAACCTCTTTTGTGAAGATTGAATATGTGTGCATGTTGGAAGGAGGTGGATGCTAAAGGCTGAGCAACATGAGAATAGATAAAGTTTGTTAATGTCCTAACCTCATGCAAATACCATCACAAAACTAAGTGTCACAACAAGCACTACATTGCAATGGAGGTTTTTCCTCAACATTGGGGCTTCTTATACCCCAATTTCTGAACTACATCCATCCCCTAGTGGGGTGAAGCACAAATTGCACCTTTTTCTTGAGCTAAACCACATGATTCCCACTAAAGCTACAGTCAAAAACCTTAGAAGCATGTGCATGAGAGTTTGCACCTATGATTAAGCACACACTCTTTTTGTAGATCACATTAGAACACAATATTAGTGAGTTTGGGAATCTCCCAATTCCCATTTTTTGAATACTAAAGGTGGCACACGGATAACATGTCCATAAGTTTCTCAAAACCATATGATGTGACCTATCATTGGAAAACACTTGAAAAATGAAATCTATTGAGCTATAGAGCGCTCAATTTAGAGTTATAGTATTCAAGTTATGACAAATCCAAAGATTTGACCATGTGTCCCAAACTTATGGAAAATTCCCATACTCCCCAACATGGTATTTTGGGATGTTTGGCACTCAATATGAACCCTGGATTGACTAAGGAAGGGGTTGGAGAGACGAGGGCCATGAAGGACTGCAAAAACTTAAGCCAAGGTTCTTAAATTATTCTTAACAACTTCATCCAGGGCATTGTGAGTGGGGGGGAAAGTAGAGCTACATTTCTTTTCCAGTGAAAGGTGAGGTTCCAAAGTGTAAGGGACCTCAAGGAACATATATGTACATTATCCATAAAGCACTAGCACAATAGACAAGGATAGGCATAACCTCATAATGCATTCATTTTCCCTTTGTGAAGCATGGTATGTTTAATTTACAAAGTAAGAGTTCAAAGATTGCATCTTATCCTTAAAATCATTTAGGCTTGAGCACAACATACATCATTTGTGTAAGAAAATTTATGTAGAAGCACAAGGGTTGGTGTGCAAGTGCCCTAGCGGTGGGCCTAATTTGGGAATATGGATTTCGTTTTCCAATATTTTACCATGAAAGTTGTGTGGATGGTCTAGTTGAGAGTAAATCGTTATTCAAATGTGGGAGATGAGATTGAGGAGAGTGTTTATTGTATTGTTATGTTTATTTTGGGACTAGTCACTTGCCTATGGTGCCCAATGTGATTATGTGTATATATGATATTATTTTTCTCTTGTGTTCTCTTCCTTGGCCTAGTGTGTCTATAATACATGATGTTATTGAGCTCATATTGAGAGTTAATTTCATGCCTAGAGGAGGAAACATGGATTACATATAATATATTTGATTGTGTTTGTGAGAGCAGTGAGGCCATAATAAAAAGAAGTCAACCTAGAGTTGATCAACATCAAGGTTATGCACTATTTAGGAGATCTCAATGTTATGTTGTTGAGCATGGGAGGGTTCTTAGAGATAACAAGCCATTTCAATTTTGATTTTCATCCGATTGGGATGACATGACTTGCAAGGGGAGATTGAAATCATAAGCATGGTATGGTAAGAGAGCTTCTAGAGAAAGCATAAAATCATCAAAAGCTACAACAAACTATAGAGATGCAAGAGGGTTTCATGATGAGGTGACAACTCAAATTGTAAGTCAAGGAGATAGAGGCACCTCTATAGTTTTAGCAACCTCAAGCTTAAGTACTTATAGAGAGAGCCTTCCAATTGCAAAATCAAATGTCAATAGATAAAACACCAAACTAACTTGAATGAGAGAAAGAAGCTTGAGAGTAAGGGTATCAAAAGAAGATTCAACTTCTTCTCATCTTGAAGCTCTTGTCATCCCTCTAGATTAGTCTAAAAAGAAGCTAATTTTAAAAAGCCTCAATTACAAAAGAGTAAATAGTAAAACTTAGATTCTCCTTTTATCTTTTTGAAGAATTTCCTTCTATATGCTTTAAGAGTTTAGGGTTGAATTGGACAATAAATCAATCTCTATTAAAAAATTAATGAAGAAGGAACTTTCTTTAGATGTAAAACTATTAGATGTTCATCTAATAATATGATGAACCATCTTTGATGTAAATAATGGTTGAGTTAACCAAGATTTTAATGTTTCTTTTGTATGACCAACACTCATTTACAATAATTTTTTAAAAAACATTAATTAAAAAATACATTACATAGAAGATAAAAGAGAAAAGTGGAAGAATAAGGAACTATAAAGGTTAAAGCACAAGTGAGAGAGACAGTTGCTTTGGAAAAGTGGAGATACAACCTTGTATCACATCAAATACATTGGGACATAAAAGCTAAAACACAAAGGAAAACTTATTTCAAACCTAACAAGAGGAAGGCCAAACCTAAAACTTCAAGCATTAATGTATAAGTTTCTCCTTGGGAGTGAGAGCAAGAGTTGAGACACATCATAATGAATGCTTCAAAGGATGAATTGTAGGTTGGGACTATAGGCTACATTGTGGTCAACTGTTATAGGTAAGTTGAGAGTCTTCGAAGGTAACAAATGCTTTTGGATTTTGGACCATCCAATTGATTACATTTACAACTATAGTGATCCATATAGATGAACCATCTTATCTTTAGGCTCAACAAGCAACCAAACTGAACCATGTTCAAAGGGAAGACACATAAATGTCAAGAGGCTGGCCATGCTTTGGAGAGACTGGTGCATTGCCTTCATGTAGATATATAAACACTATATATAAGTACACAGATTAAAAACTTGAGTATTCATGTATTTAAACAACTTGTAAAGAGTTTCTAGGGTTTGTTTACTAGTTTTTTGTGTAAAAAGATTGCTTTAAATATTAGCGTGTGATTGTACAATTGATAAATAGTGTGTTCAAGAAGAAAAGGAAAGGGGAGAACACACAAAGAAAAAGCCATTGATTGAAAGGGTAATGCACACCTGAGGGGGGGGGGGGGGGGGGGTGCGATGATGGGGAACACAAAATATTTCTTCAATCTAGATTGCAAAAAAACATCAAAAAGTAGGTAGCCATAAGGCTAGTGTGATATATCCCATGCTTGATGAGTTACTTATACAAATTTGCAAGTCCATTTTGAGTTGAAAATAAGAATGTGCACTAGGATGTGTTAAAATTTAGTATTATGTTAAAATATAATTAATCCTAATCCCTAGCAAGACTAGTCTAGAAGCTAGTATTTAGGTACTAAAAAATACGATTAGCCTTTATAATGATGGTTGATAGTACTTCTATCATTTATTCGAGCTTGTTAGTTATTTGTTGGTTAGTGTTGTATTGACACCTCAACATGTTCAAAAATAATAAAGCACAAAAGCAATCTACATTGACTAGATTTTTATCCATTAGCACCACACATTCGTTTAAAAATGTATTAAATTGTGTTCTAGTGTAAATGGTTGATAGGGCCACATACATAAAGAATAATGCTATTGTAAATTTTATATGTGTACTCATATTGCTCTCTAACTCAAAGGCTCAAACACCTTTGGAAAGAATAAAGTAAATATATCAAAATAAAATAAAGAAAAATAAATATAATATATTTTTTCTTGAAAAAGGGTGGATGTGAGTGGTTATGTGTCCCTTTCTCTCCCTCTCTTTCCTCCAATAACACATTCTTCCTTTGTAACATGAATGGTTATCTTTCCCTTTATCTCCTTCTCTTTCCTCTTATCACATATTCTTCCTTTGTAACATGAATGGTTATCTGTCCCTTTATCTCCCTCTCTTTCCTCTTATCACATATTCTTCCTTTGTGGTGCCAAAATTTCTCTCTCCTTTCTCCTTTATGAAAAGTTTTGTATTTTTCTCTTTTCTTTTCTACAATTTTTTGAAGCTATGGGTGATACTCAAGGGGGGGGGGGGGGGGCACCTATAAGAAATCATTTATATAATGTGCATTTAAATGATATTAAGAAATGCCCTGTCTTTACATGCTATAAGGCCATAAAATGACTCCTTTTACTTTACTAAACTTATAATTTTTTTCAAATTGTAATTTTAAAAACCCCTTTATAAATATAATCCTATAGATTTTACTAAATAAAATACCCTTTCTTTTGAACTCACATTGTATTTACATGTTCTATAAGATGCATCCCTAGGAGCAGATAATGAAGAGGATAATAAGGTTGTCCATTGTTGGAGAAAGCTTTGTAATTTCTTTCAACTTGTGGGTCAATGGCTCAACAATGTGCATAGATTTTGCATGCTTCTTCCCTGGTTTTGTGTTCATGTCTTGTTGTGGGAGGGCGGCTTTCATTTGGCGTATAGTCAAGGAATAAGTTAACCTAAAGAGTGATAGTATCTAGGAAAGGAGAAAGAAATAAGTAAACTATTTTTTTAATAGAGGAAGGAAAAAAAGGAAAAGGAAAAGATGCTATTGTTGCTACAAGCTGAAATAAGAGAAAAAGGACAAGGTGATGGTGTATGATCACCAAGAGGATAAGGACCAAAAAGAGAAAAATATGCCCATGCCCATCTTCCTCTTCTCCATGTTGCTACCCCAACCATGAGGAAGCAACAACAACAACAATGAATGATAGGAAGAAGAAAAATAAGGGAAAAAAGGAGAAGGTGGTAATATTGAAGTAAATGAGAAAGCAACAACACCAACAATGAATGATAAGAAGAAGCAAAAGAAGGAAAAGAAGGAGAAGGTGCTGATATTGAAGTAAATGAAACTCCTCCAATGGCAATAAAAAGATATCAAAGTCAAGTAGTGCGAGAGAGACTATACAAGCTCATTAGGTGGAGAAAACCACCTACAACAAGGACTTAAAGCATGTGATGGCATGGCCTCTATCCTTCATCAAGGGGCTAGATGGGAGAAGGATTAAGAAGCAATCAAAGAAAAGAGGGCAATGTTGCCTAGAGGGAGGGTGTTTACTGTCAAAATCCAAAACTGCCATGCATCCCACTCTATCTCCCTATCTTACCTATCAACACCAATCCCAATCCCACAAATTATAAGGCTACATGCAACATGTAATATTCATCAAAGGTGCAAATACGACCAAGAGAAAGAGAGAACTAGGCTTGCTTAATGAGATCCACATCCATGACAAAGTTCTATAGAAGAAAAAAATTTGGATGTCTAGTAGATGGATGAAAAGACATAGAGAAAGAGACTTCTCTCTCTTCTTTGACTATTGGACACACATTGTGATCGATTGATCCTAACACTCAAGTGTGATGGTTTTAATCCCTAAGCCTAATGCCATTGCAACCTTCTCTCTTCCCTTGGCACCTCTGCTTCTATGCCTCCCACCCCTACACATGTGACCATCTCCTCCAATGATCTCCACCACTAATGACACTCAACATCACCATATTAATGTCTTTCTCACTAGTGAAAACTTTTGCTTTTGGAAGAAGACATCATAAGAGTAAAGATAACAATCAAAGGGTTTTAACACATTACTCTTGTGTATACATGAGAGGATCACAGACCTTATGGGATTTGTTATTTAGTGTGGAATTTTTAGTCTAGTTTGATTAGGCATTTACACGTGAAATTTCAAATCTTTTATTCTACTATCTTACAATATTGGTAAAGTCCCATCAAATAATGACATGAGCCACGAAAGTGGCTTGTAACTACTAATTTTGTGAAAAAATGCAAAACTAGCATTATTTTGTGAGGTTGAATTTTTTGTTGAGAGGAGAGCTTTGAAGATTATACTTGTAGCTTGCAATAGCAAGATTGGAGATCCATAGGGCCTACATAGCATTATTCAGTCCAAATATTGATTCCTATATGTATTTAATCCCATTATTCAACATATCTCCAAATGATTCCCAAATAGACAAATTAAATTTCTTTTAATCAAAGAAAGTTTCTTTTCATAAAAATTTTGGATTTATAGAAAAAAATTTGCCCCTCTTTTCACCTCATTCAAAAGGCGTTCAATCAACATTTCTACTCTATTAGCCTAAGCAAAAGATTTTCAATTTTGTACTTTTAGTTTTAATAGGTGATCTACTAATTTTATTTTTATTTTTATTTTTTATTTTATAATGCTATCATTATATTAGAGTCAATCTCATACTTTAAATTATTAATCTTTATTATTATTATTTTACAATATTTTTATTGTATTAGAGGTTTATCTCACACTTCAAATTTATTTTTCGTATTCATTATCTTTAATAATTTTATTATATTAGAGGTTTACCTTACACTTCAAAATTATTTTTTATTTTTATATTATTTATTATTTTTTAATATTATTGTTGTATTAGAGAATTATCTCACACTACAAAAGTACTTTTTAATTTAGTCTCTCTTTCTATGTGTGTTAGAGGCTTTCTTCACACTCCAAAATTAAGATATTATGATAACCATTTATGCCATGTTGTTAGTATAACTTGGATTTACTATTACTATTGTTCAAGACTTATACTGGTACTATAATAGTAAATCCAAGTAATAAAACATTCACTTTATGTGTGTTAGAGACTTGCCTCACACTCCAAAAATGAATCTAGATTGTGATACTTGTATTTGTATAATGTTAGAGGCTTGTACTCACACTCACAATACAAATAATAGACCTATAGATTTGTTATTGCTAGTGTTATCTAAGATTGCATTAGGTCCTCCATCAGTCCTAACACACCTTTAAGTACTCATTTCAATCAACACAACTTAGTAGCTTGACAACTATCATAGTTAGATCAAGCATTTGAGTGAGAGGCTTAATTCACATTGTAAAATGAATTTGAGGCTTAAGACTCTTGTACTTGTGTTATGTTTAATTATAAAGTGCTTGTAAAGTTTTAACTTAAAATCAAATAAAATGATTATTTTATCACAAAATACAGATATAAAGATTATTGTTGATTTCTTTATATCATGGTCAAAGTTGAAAAACCTACAATGGCATCTAACACACAAGATGTTGATTTTGGTTATAATAATAAAATCTTCTATGGGAGCTTTAGTGAAGATATCTACTTAATTCTCCTTCGTTGGATAGTAAACAAGCTCTACTATCCCATCCTCAATCATGTCATGCACGTAGTAGTACTAGATTTCAATGTGTTTGGTGCATTTATGGAACACTAAATCTTTAGCAATGGTGATGCAACTCTGACTATCACATCTTAGCCTTGTTGGATCCTCATCCTGCGTTGTCGTGATGTTACGCGGACATAGTGTGAAAAAGCATGGAATGCATCATCATCCGACTTCTTTATTGATCAAGAGAGTCAATGTGATCTGAGTCATTAGTATTAGTGTGAGTTGCATGGATTATACAAAAATACTAGATTTTTGGATAATTTTAGCCTATTTGTTATATTATTTATTGTAAAATTTTGAAAAAGTTAGAAAAGCTTCTAGATTAGGGTGGCATGCAAAAAGCAAGTTGCTTTTTCAGCGAGTTATGAGATTTTTCACAAAAAAAAGACAAATTGGCAAAATCGTGTGTGTCACGATCATTATTGACAGGCTCAAAACTATAGTTTGAACTAGAAGAGGAAGAGGGTGTGATCTGGGAGATCCATAACCAAGTGTCCTAAGGATTTTATCCCCCTTTTGAAGCCAACGGAGCCATTCAGATTTGGGTTCCGAGTAGCAGAGAAAGGAGTTGTAATTTTGATGCGTGCTTTGTTTTACGAAGAAGCTCTAGGAGATCTAATGCCTAGAGATTGCTTCTAAGTAGTGCAAGGATTCCAGGTTCTTTCAATACATATTGATTCAATTCATTGTGCTTTGTCTTTGTCATGTTTACCACTTGTGTATTCTCTTTCTTCTCTTCCATCTCCTATCTCTACTTCCTTCTACCTCTGATCCCCAAAGATTCGACCTTTCGACAAAAACCCCTCCGACATTGGTGAACCCAACGTGAAAGATCGTCACAAGAAGGAAAGACAAGATAGGAGAACCTTTGAACACAATCTCCAGTGATGTTTTGCAACAGTTGGTGCAAAATATGAATATGCTTATGCAGGTACAACAACAACAATAGGTGATACAAGCTTCTGCTCAAATAGAAAGTGTTGTGATGAATGCTTTGCAAGCAGTTGAGTGTGAGGTGAAGTTATTCAATGGCAGGAATGTATCTGCATATATACATAACTATGCTCAAAAGATGGAATTCTTTGGAGTGGCTCAACTTGCATGGAGTTGGTATTTTGTACGTGTTATTGTACATGAACTGAAAGTACGAATTACTGAATTATACATGCAGGATGTTGACTGGGTAGCTTTCAAGAAGACACTCAAGGAATAATTTTACATTGAAGATACTAGTTTGATTATGCGCAAGACTTTTCAGGAGTGGGTTTTACAACCCAATAAGGGTCTTGTGGCTATAGAATTGTTAAGAGAATTTGAAAGTTGATTTGAGTAGTTGGATCTTGTAGAATAGCAAGCTCTTGCAAGTTAGAAAATTGAATTGTTTCTACAGGCAACTGATCCTGAGCTTCAAGAGAAGCTTGATGATTTGCTAGAGGATCAGACTATAGAGACAGGTCTTAAAACAGAGTGGAGACATGTCAAGGAAGCTGTTACTGCACTCGTGAAGAAGCATGGAAGAAGAGAAAGATTGCATGTCTCTAGCTTGCCCACTGTTATAGGCAAGACAGTTGATGTATCCATTGATGTATCCAGTAAACCACCTACTTCTGTGGCTAACCCTATGGTTGTACCTACTATTGTTCCCTCTGTTAGGGAAGATGTCTTAGATGAATTGGTCAAAGGCATGCGGGATCTTCAATTGAAGGTTGCCAAATTGGATGAAAAAGGACAAGATGATAGGGGACGGGCAACAATCCCTAAGCCAGGAAAAAGATGTATGTGGTGTGATAGTTTGCAGCATGAGAGAAATGATTGTGCTGCCTATCAGGAGGCCTTGGCACAACAGCTCATCTTTTGGAAAGATGGCAAGATCCATGCACAAGAAATGGGATTTTCTCTTGCTATGTATGTGGTGTGATAGTTTGCAGCATGAGAGAAATGATTGTACTGCCTATCAGGAGGCCTTGGCACAACAGCTCATCTTTTGGAAAGATGGCAAGATCCATGTTCAAGAAATGGGATTTTCTCTTGCTACGAATTTCGGAAAGGGATGTATGCAAAAGTTGTTGGAAGACTTGGTAGTTCGAAATGCTTATGTAGCGGTACATGCTTCTACTTTTGGTCTACATTTGGATAGAATGCATGGCCAAGTGATGGTTGGTCCAAAGGCTGAAATATGGACACATGCTTTACATGCAACTGAAAAGAGAAAGGTCACTGAAAGTGAAATGTCTCATGTAGGGCAAGACATTCGTGGCATAACTGGTTGGGAATCACCGGTAGATGCATATTCATTGTATGCATATTTAGCAAAGGTACAAAACACGGATGTACTTGTGGAAGAAAAATGAAAAAAAGATGAAGATAATGTAGGGACATCTAAAAGAATGACAAGAAGAAGTGTGGATTAGCCTAAAGTTGCAAATCAGCTACCTCACGAGCATGTTATGGAAGAGGTCAATCAAGAGCAAAAACAGGATAGCAAACAAGAGAGCAAAAAGAAGGGCAAGCAACCAAGATATAAGTTGCAATCTGACATTGTGAGATAGCCATAGATCTTAAGAAGGTTCTTGAAGAATGGATCCTAAATAGTCATGTGTAATTCACCTTGGGAGAGGTGCTTGGCATCGCCAAGAGAGAATTTCATGATGCGATCATTAACATAATTAAGAGGAAGCGTCAGTTTCTTGGTGATACCACTAGTGCATTGTTGCAATTTGAAGAGGAAACTAGTTTGTTGGGTATTCGGGCTGAATATGAGCATGAAGTAAGTATTGGATTATCTATGCATGATGCTATTAATCAATGGATAACATATTGAAAAGAGAAGAAAGTGGCTGAAAATGCATTGTCTTGAAGCAATATGCATGGTGGAGTAAGGCAGATGCAACAATATGGGGAAGAGACTCTAGGATTTATTCCTCGAAGTCATTACACAAGGAATCATTGGGCCAGGGCTACCACTGAAACGGTAGTGAAAATAAGGGAACGTGAAACTCCTTGTGTTGCTTTACTTGACCATGGGTCTGAGATAAATGTCATTGAGCGTGGGTTGTATGAAAATGGTGCATGGCATGTAGACACTGATCATGGTTGGTGTATGAGGGCTACAAATAATTCTTTAGGAGAGCTCTATGCTGCATGTCCCAATGTAAAAGTGATGATTGGTGATGTACAAGAAGAGCAACAGTCCTTTGTGCAAGATAATTCCTCATATGCAATGATTTTAGGACAGACCTATATTACAAGAGTGCATATGGAAACAAAGGTTCTTGATGATGATTCTACTTATGCAATAGTCAAAAGCAAGGATGGGATGAAAGTAATTCAATTTCTTTCTATTTGTGTTAATCATCCTAGAAATCGGGATATGCTTCGAGATTCGTGCGCCTTTGTCTTCCGTTTCTCTTTGCCTTGGCCTTTGTCTTTATCTTCTGTTTTGGCTTTCCGGATTTTCCACCGCCGGCACTCTTTTACAAGATCTCAGGGAGCGCCTTTGTATTTTAAAATGCACCTTTCCCCTTTTGCATTCGCCTTGGACTTTTAAGGTTGCCCTTGCGCTTCTGACCTTTTCTCCTCTTCTTTCTTTAGTCGAGCTACCTTTTTTCCGCCTTTGCCCTGCGTCTTTTTTATTTCCTTTTGCTTTCTTCGTGTTGGGGCCTTTTCTCCTCTTCTTTCTTTAGTCGAGCTACCTTTTTTCCGCCTTTGCCCTGCGTCTTTTTTATTTCCTTTTGCTTTCTTCGTGTTGGGGTTAAAAGCTCTTGATAGGAGTTTTGACCAAATTTTGTGGTAGAAATCCGGTTTGTAAAAAACCCGAATCATTAGCCCTCCCCTTAGGCTAGAGGCATTGATGCCTCTAGCTTACTAATGATGGTCCAATAGAGCAAGGAGGACTGCACCCCCTCATTGGGTGGCTCTTCATTGAATAATTTCTCTAGAGTGTCCCTATTCCTTTGAAAATAAGGCTTGAATTGCTATCCATTTACCCTTGTCTTGTGAACCTTCCCATCCCGGTCACCCAGCTTACAACTGCCATTTAGATATCTCCTTATAACCATGAATGACCCTTCCCACTTGAACACAAGTTTAACATCCTTTCTGTTATCAAAGCGGTTATCATAGCATAGCACAAGTGATCCTTCCCTTATGTGTTTGCTAGCCAACTTTTTATTAAATGTCTTCCTCCTCTCTTCATCCTGCATGGGATTGCTACTTCTTTGTCTAACTCCAACCTCTCTCGATCAAAGATCCTTTCCTCTAACTTCTTATCTTGATTCTTCTCTCAATCGGCTACTAAAATACATAAGATGGTCAGTTCTACCTCTATAGGAAGCAAAGCCTCTTGGCCATAAACGAGGTGAAATGGAGTATGGCCAAGTGAGGTTCTGAATGAAGTCCTAGAGCTGCACTCAATTTTTTATCCCAGTGCTTGGCGTGCATGTGTACTTGGTAATTATATTACAAATCAGCCCATTCACCTTTTCGACCAAATTACACTATGGGTAGTAGGGAGTAGAATACTTGTGCTTGCTTTTTAGCCTTTCCATTGGCTCTCCCACTAGATTGGCCCTAAAACCAAGACCTTGATTAGAGATAATTTCTAAAGGTGTGCCAAACCTGCAACAAATGTTTCCAACACAAAATTTTCCACTTCTTGGACTATGATCCTACTAGTTGCTAAAGCCTCTGCCCACCTTGTCATGTAGTCCACACCCATTATGATACACCCATTATGATGTATTCCTTGCCAGACTGAGTTCGTGGGAGTGGCCCTATTGCATCAATCCCCCATTTCTCAAATGGGCCATATGTAGTTATGGGATTTTGTTCCTCATGCATTAGCTTCCTTGGTCCAAAGCCTTTGGGCAAGCATCACAAGTGTAGCACCAATGTTGCACATCTCGATGTAGACTAGGCCACACAAAACTGGCTTGGAGAATCTTTATGCTAGTTATTTCTTGAGAAAAATGTCTGCAAAAAACCCCCTCATGGTATCTCTTAATCACAACCATAATCTCCTTTACTGTTGGCACCATTCTAAGCATTGCATCCTTTCCTTTGCAATACAACACATCATTTATCAAGCAGTATTTAGTGATCTTAGTAGCCAACCACCTTTTCTCACACTTACTCATATGTGTAGGTGCCTCACCATTCTCAAGAAAATTAAGCACATCTTGTAGCTGAAACTTCCCTGAAACAAGGAAAGCTTTACTGCTATGATGCCCACCATTACCTCTTTCGATTTTTCAGCTGCTGCTAGAGCATCTGCATCGCCGTTTGTGCGCCTTGGCACAAAATAGATCTGGGCTTTCCGTAGCTTCCTCATGAGAGTTTTAGCTTCTCTCATTTTCACGGCCAAGTTATCATTTTTACAAGCCTAGATTCCTTTCATTTTCTTGACAATTAGCATAGAATACCCAAAACCATTAAGTCGAGTGACACCATGTGAGAGACACCACCTCAAACCTAAAAGCAAGGCTTGATATTCTGCCTCATTGTTAGAATGGACATCCTCCAAGCTAATACCTTCTCCATAAAGTTTGTCACCTTCGTGATTGAACACCACTATTCTTTCTTTCGCTCTGTCTTTAATACTCTTGTAGGCCCCATCAAAGTAGAAGGCATAGGCATTCTCCACCCGTCGCGGGTCCTCAAGAGGAGGTGTCTCCTCTTTTACCTTTCCCTTCCCTTTTTCCTTCTTTTGTCATCTATGGGTCAACAAATCAGCTAGGCATGCCTGAGTAGAGTTCTCCACCTTGAAGGTGTAATCAAACTCTTAGAGTTGTAACACCCACTTAGCGATTCTGGCTGAAACATCCATGTGTTGTAAGGCATAGGGAAAATGGTCTTCTGTCGTGATCACTGTGAACGGCCTAGGGAGAAGACAAGGACAAAATTTTCTTACAACAAACATTAGAGATAAAACCATCACCTCCACCATCTTGTACCCTCGTTTTGATGCTGCCATTACTTTGCTAGAAAAGTAAACCGGCCTCATCAGGCCAGTTTTAGCATCCTTTTGTATTAGTACTGCCCCTAGAGCATCTTCCCCAAAACTCAAGTTGATAAAAAAACTCTTGATCCCAGCAAGTCTGTAAAATTATAGGAAGGGTGTTGAGAGCCTTCTTCACCTCGTGAAAGCACCTTTTACTTTCGTCGCTCCAAAGGAGCTCCTCAGAGTGGGTCAACTATTGCAGTGGAAACACTAATTGGGAGAGGAGATGAATGAACTGCACCATATATCGTACCCTCTGAATGAAAGAGGTTAGTTGCTTCACAGAAGATGGTGACGACACCACCAATAGGGCCTTAAATTTTTTTGGATTTGCTTCAATGCCCCTCTCACTTATGACATGCCCTAACATAGTTACACTACTTTTGCCAATATGACACTTCTCATGGTTTAGTTGCCCCCCCATTTGTGCAAGGCGGTTGAAACCTTCATCCACCTTCCCTAGATGTAGAGCCTTAGAACTATAAATACAAAAATCATCAATAAAGACCCTGATGGACTTCCCAAAATATGGCTGAAAGACATAATTCATGAATCGCTAGAAGGTAGCTAGGGCATATTTTAATCCAAATGGCATTACTTTGTAATCAAAACACCCCCAAGGTGTGATGAAGGTGGTCTTTTGTTGATCCTCCTCAGCTATTCGGATCTGGAAATAACCTGAATACCCATCACAAACAGTGTATCTCTCTCATGCTCGGCCACTTATTTTGCTATTGTATCGTAGGCCTCCATCCGAATGAGATACACCTATTGTCCCCAAAAATCGACTTCTTTGTTAACAATCTTAGGATTAAGAGCTACAAAGTTTCTCAAGCAGTGCATTGCTCTCTACAATGATTAAATGTTAAAAAATAATCAATTGTAAGTATTTTTTATGAATTATTGTTGTTGACATCTAGTTCGAATTCATGGGAAGAAATTTCTATTATAGATTTGAACATTAACTTTGCAACGTTAATAATTTTTATATTTAGAAGTCCAAAATTGAAATACTATAAATAAGAAAAGATTTTGTTAATTTTTTATATCATTAGGATACTTTTATTTAAATTCTAAAACCATGGAATAACATGAGATAGCATCAGTGTTGCAGTCTCATAGTAGCATTGCATAATATTAGAATCATATATGTGAAATGACAAAGGAATGCTTGTGCATGAAAATATTACTATACTAATGGTTCTATATATGGCCAAATTAACTTACATGTTATAATAAAAGCACATAAAAACTTGCTGAATAGGTAACTTTTGTCTTTGGCTAAGATAGATGTCTTCACACAGAGGAAAAACATCAGTACCATACTTGCAATGGAGGTCTTCAACATGAAAGATAGTAGCGGTAATTGGATTTGTGATAAATACTATAAGTTGAATTGGATTTTGATGTATCCAAGTGCTCGAGGAAGCTTCAAGGTCAAGCATAAAGATATCACAGACCCTAGCAAAACATTGGAAAGGTAGAATTTTAGAGTTCAAAAAAGTGTTTAATGGGACAAGTACAGTAACAAAAGTGTTGATCCAACATGTTGATACGCATAAACAAATCTGTGTGCACGACAAGAGCTACATTACAAAATATAAACAAAATAGTAAGTTTCTAAATTTTATCATTGTTTATTTTTTTGCATCGGAGTTCTTTTGTATTATCTTTGTAGTGTTCTAATTCAAATGTGTTTTACTAATAGCTCTATATCCATCAACTCTGCATGAATGGCATAAAGTGGAATGATTGAAAGACAAGATACATGTTTGTCATGAAGACATAGGTTCTTTGATCTATGATAATAACTCTGCAAGTCAACTTGCAACTCAAAATATCTTTTTTTATAATTCATTGTATGTAGTAAAAAGCCATAAGATTGCAGCATATCCCATTGCCACCATTATCTAGTTATGAATGGTTGATTGGTAGCTTGGAGTTGTTAGGACTATGTAAGTCAAAGATAGAATTTGATATCAATAGTGCTATGAAACCTACCACTAGCTGCAAAGATGTGCATCTTAGTTGGTTTATTCCATTTTCATTGTTTGCACATTTGTTTGGTTCATGTGAGGTTCTGAAGAAAAATAAGATTACTTATCAATGCAAGTCATGGTAGGTCAAAAGAACACATTTTGATGAGACGATCTGAGTGCAAGGTCAACCAATCAGATCTTACATTCCAGTAAATCTTTTTTTTTGAATTGTATACTTGATTTTAATTGATATAGGTATTTCTTAGATGAATTGTTGTGTTAGTCACTTTTACCTACCATATTTTTTGTTTTAATTGTAAAAATTACACGGCACAATGAACAGAATCTGAGAAAGAGATAGAGAATACACAACAGATAAGAGAAGAATCAGTAAATTCTTTAGCTCCAAACAACTGATACAAAGATGGCTCTGTCCACCCGTGCGCTTCCACTGTGTGAAGCTTAGATGGCGATCTAGACAGAAGATAGGTGAAGAGCTTAAGCCTAGCTGGAACAACAACTCTGACTGGGTGAAAGATGAGTGATAGATGGCTGTGAAGGGGTTTAGATTTTATAGCCCGCGAAGGCTGTTAGGTCGGCCTGACCAACCTACCATATGAGCCTCCACTAGTCGAACAGGGAATATTCCAAGGAATATTCCCTTTACCATCAGGCCCCTTTTAACTCCCTTATCCCGCAACTCGATGCAATGCGCCTCAAGTTGCTACCAACTTAACCACTCCGTTTAACCCAAAGATTAGACCCAAAACAGTCACATTTTTGCCATCCGATCACATAGACCTCATCTGATATACAAGTCAGGACTCAACCAATGCCCGGGCTCACATTTGGCTTCTCCTCATAGTGGGGGCCTTACAACTTTGAGCACCATGGATCCTTGGTGGCACCTAATGAGGGTGGGGCATTGATCATATCTAACACCCCACCTCAATGTCCACCCATAGGTGAACTGTTTCCTCGGCCCAATGCCGAGTCTCTGAAGATGAACTTGAAGCAGATCCTTCGTAAGTGCTTTGGTGAAGATGTTTGCTCCATTCTCCTCTGTTGGACAATAGACCAGTTCCACTATCCCATCCTCCATCAAATCACGCACATAGTGATACTAGATCTCTATATGTTTGGTGCGTGCATGAAACACTGGATTTTTGGCAATGGCGATGCAACTCTGATTGTCACATCTCAGCACAGTTGGTTCTTCATCCTGCACTCCCATATGCCATAGAATCCTTCTTAACCATACGGCTTCACATGCAACAAAACAAGCTGCCTTGTACTCTGCTTCGGTAGAAGACAATGCCACTGTTGGCTGCTTCTTACTAATCCAAGAGAAAATTCCTGAACCCAAAGAGAAACAATAACCAGAAACTCGCTTCCTGGAATCACTGTCTCCTGCCCAATCTGAGTCACACTTCCCCACAAGAGAAGTTCCGAAACTGTATATGATACCATAGTCAAGAGTTTCCTTGAAGTATCTGAGCACCCGCATCCCAGCCTTCCAATGACTCTCATGAGGTTTGTTTGAGAACCTGCTCAAAACACCAACAACAAAACTGATATCTGGTCTGGTGTTACACAAGTAGATCAGACTGCCGACCAACCTCCTATACCTCCCAATGTTTGCTAGTGCTTATGTATCCTCGACGGATAACTTTGCATTCACCTCCATAGGTGTAGCTATCTCCTTGCACTTGGTCATGCCAAATGCCTTCAAGATCTCCCATGCATACTTCTTCTGAGAGATGAAGATCTTTCCTGGCTCTTTCCAGACTTCAATCCCCAAACAATAGTGCAGCAAGCCCAAGTTTGTCATTTCAAACTCAGAACTCAAAGCCTTTCGAGTTTGGTTGATCATATCTTCATAGTCACCTAATAAGAAGGTCGTCCACATATAGGACAATCACTACAAACTTTTTACCATCCCTGTAAACATACAAGTTAGAATCTGAGGCACATCTTTTGAGGTTTAGGTTTAAAAAGAACCTATCTATCCACTGGTACCATGCTCTGGGGTCTTGTTTCAGCCCATATAATGCCTTCTTCAGCTTACACACTTTGTTCTCAGAATGGGGGAACCTCAAACCTTGGTGGCTGAGCCACGTATACCTCCTCTTGAGGTCACCATTTAAGAACGATGACTTAACATCCATTTGGTACACTGGCCACCTCTTGTGGGCAGCCACTGCAAGTACCGTGCGAATAGTGGTCATTTTGGCAGTTGGGGAAAATGACTCTTGAAAATCAAACCCTTCAACTTGTGAAAATCCTTGGGCAACCAGTCTAGCTTTGTACTTTCCTAAGGTACCATCAGCCTTGTACTTTACCTTCTAGATCCACTTGGTGCCAATAACGTTCCGCTTTGCTGGTTGATCCACTAGCTCCCAAGTGTCATTCTTCATTATGCTATCATACTCCGCTTGCATAGCAGCCTTCCATGATGGATCTGCAAGTGCTTCTTCTAAGTCAGTTGGCTCCTTTACTTCTCTCATAATCTCAACCATCAAGGCCATATTGACTATGTGAGCAGAAGCCCTCCTTTGCTCCTCTATTCTCTAAGACCTCCTTGGTCCGTCTGCCTTCTCCTCAACAGATGCAAGCATAGGATTATTGTGGTCATAGAGTTGCTTCACCTAGCTCGGCAATGGCTTTTCCGGTGGGGTGATGTCAGGTTGGTGAACTTTTTCCTCATCATCTGAAGATGATGCTTCCTCCTCCTTAAGGATAGGGACAACTCTCGGGACAGGTTCATAGTGGACTACTTCTTCGCTTGATGATAAAGTGGAAGAACTTGCCTTCTCCTCCTCCACTGTATGCGGCTCCTCCTTGAACACCACATCACAGCTCCCGATGATCTTCTTTGCCTCTTGGTCATATAATTTGTAAGCCTTCTGCTCATCACTATAACCCAAGAAGATACATTTTCTGCTTTTTGGTTTTAACTTGTTTCTCTTCTCATCTGGAACATGTGCATAACATTCACATCCAAAAATTCTGTAATGTGAGACAGATGGTTTCTTACCAGTGTAACCCTCATGAGGTGTTTTTCCCTTGAGAGCCTTTGTGTAGCTCCGATTTAGAATGTAGACTGTAGTATTAACAGCTTCAGCCCAAAAATGGTTAGGCAATCCCTTGCCCTTTAGCATGCATCTTGCCATCTCCACAATGGTGCGATTCCTGCGTTCCACAACACCGTTTTGCTGAGGTGTGTGAGGCATCGTCAATTGACGCTTGATCCCTTTGCTCTTGCAAAAGCCTTCAAACTCCTTTGAGTTGAACTCACCACCACCATATGTTCTAAATTTCTTCACACTTTTCCCTATTTCATTCTCAACAAGTTTTAGCCATTCTTTAAACTTACCAAAAGCTTGAGCCTTATCACGAAGGAAGTACACCCACATCTTCCTACTGTAGTCATCGACAATCAACATAAAATAAGAAGATCCCCCCAAGGCCTGTGTAGGCATCTTACCACACAAGTCAGCATGCACCAACTCTAGAGGAGCCTGTGCTCTATTCTTGCTTTCTTGTGGAAATGCCTTTCTCTGTTGCTTGCCCATCATGCAAGCTTCACATGGTTCCTTCAATTCAGTTATTGTAGGTAGGTGAGCAACCATACCTTGCTTTTGCATTCCCTTCAACACTGCAAATCCGATGTGTCCAAACCTTTCATGCCAAAGCTTACTTGTGCCCACTCCAGTGGTGTGTCAAGATTGTGGGAGAGACGGAAGGAGTCTCACTTGTAGCTTTCTTGCTTGCACAATGGGGGAATACACGCAGAGGTGGAGGTTGAAAACAGTTTTCCTCTTCTTAGTTGTGTAAGCCAAAAGAACTCTAGTACAAAGAAATAGAAGAACCCTATATATGGGTCTCAAACCAAACTCAACTAACTACGGTGGCATACTAACTGAGCCACGAACTAGAGTAGATAAGGATAGCTGTCATGTAGCTATTATTTATGGGCGGTGTACCAACCGCATCTGCAACTGACACGTCGGTGACATAAATGCACAACGGTCACCCTGGCATATCAGGAGTGGAGCTCGATATCTCAACACTCCCCCTCGAGCTCAATCCCAATTCCTGCACACCAAGCAGGTTTCTTAACTTGCGCAGCTTCTCTGCGCCCAATGCCTTCGTAAATATGTCAGCTACCTGATCCTCTGTGCTGACATAAACTAGATCAATAAGACCTAGTAAGACCCTCTCCCGCACATAGTGATAATGCACCTCAATGTGCTTTGTTCTAGCATGATAGACTGGGTTATTTGCCAAGTGTATACTACTCATGTTGTCACAATAAATGACAACTGGCCCATCTGTAGGCTGATGCATATCATAAAGTAGCTTATGCAACCAAGCTACCTCACATGCAGCCATTGTTGCGCCCCTATACTTAGCCTCTGTGCTCGACAAGGTAACTGTAGGCTGTTTCTTGCTGCTCCGAGTGACTGCAGCACTCCCAAAAGAGAACACATATCCACTGGTAGATCGTCTATCAGAAATACTACCAACCCAATCAGCATCAGTGTATCCATGCAACTGTATCTGAACCCCAATCTTATAAAGTAGTCCATACTACAATGTGGACTTCACATACCTGAGCATGCGTCTAGCCGCATCCAAATGCGGTTTCCTTGGAGCCTGCATAAACTGACTTACCAATCAAACATCATAGCTCAAATCTGGCCTGGTAATAGTCATATAAATCAAGCTTCCTACTATGCGTCTGTACATAGTAGGGTCTTCCAGAAGCTCACCTGCATCTGCGCTCAGCTTCATATTCTGCTCCAAAGGAACTAAAATAGGCTTACAGCCTGTCATCCCATATTTGGATAGCATGTCCAATCCATACTGCCTCTGCAAGAGCTGTATTCCACTTGGTGATCTAATCACCTCAATGCCTAAGAAATAACGCAGCTCTCCCAAATCCTTCATCTCAAACTTCTGCTTCAATAGCATTTTCACATGAAGGATATCTTCATCATTGTCCCCTGTCATAATCAAATCATCAACATAAATGACAAGTAGCATAATACCTTTCTCTGTTTTTCTCACATAAAGTGAGAAATCTGCATTGGAAATCTGAAAGCCAATAGTGACAAGATACTGTCCTATCTTGTCAGACCATGCTCTAGGTGCTCGTTTCAAGCCATACAAAGCTTTCTTCAACCTGCAAACAAACTCAGGATGAATAGCATGCACATAACCTGGTGGCTGCTCCATATAGACCTCTTCTTGCAAATCACCATGCAAGAAGGCATTCTTTACATCCATCTGATGTAAAGACCATCCCTTTGATGCAACCATAGCAATGACTGCTCTTATGGTTGCCATCCTTGCAACCGGACTGAATGTTTCTTCATAGTCAATGCCATATGTTTGTGCATACCCCTTGACTACTAATCTTGCCTTGTATCTGTTCACAGAACCATCTGCATTGTGCTTCACCTTATAAACCCACTTACAGCCAATTGCATTCTTACCTTTAGGCAAAGGTACCAATTCCCATGTAGCATTTTCTTCCAAGGCATCCATTTCTTCATCCATGGCTTTCTCCCATTTTTCTTTTCCCATGGCTTGCTCAAAAGAAGTGGGTTCTGGTTCCTATATCACTTTGACCATATATGCATAGTGAATGGCTGTAAATCCATCATATTTCAGCCTATCCAGAGGATACCTAGATCTCGTAGACCTGCGCAAAGTAGGTTCACTCCCAGGTGCTCTCAAAACATCCCTGGTATTCCTTACTCCAGGTGTAACAATAGAAAGAATACCCAACTCATCATCAATGCTCTGTTCTGAGCCACTGGATTCACCATCCACATAAGAGTGACCTGCATTCACATCAAACATGGGCTGATCTACCTTCTCTTTTCCTTTTCGTGATACCTGCATACCACTATCTGCATTGCTTTGAGAAGATTCTCATGATCTCAATCTGCCTATCCATGGCGAAGAATGTGAACCACTGCTAGAGGACACTCCAGGTCCACTAATATTTTGTAACTGCTGCTGTGAATTCTGTGCAGCATTACCATTTTGTGCATCTACATCATCAATCACATTTACTAGTTTATACCGGCTACTCATCTCATCAAAAACAACATCTCTGCTCACTATAAACTTACGAGTAGAAGGGTTATAGCATCTATACCCTTTTTGCTGCAGAGAGTAACCAATAAAGATGCACTTCTCAGCTTTTGGATCCAACTTTGGATCTCAACTCATTTGGCACATGTACATAGGCAATGCAACAAAAAAAATTTAAATGAGAAATATATGGTTTCCTACCAGTATACCTCTCCTCTGGAGTCATCCCATGTATTGCTGCAGTGGGAGTCCTGTTCATTATGTAGACTACTGTAGCAACTGCCTCAGCCCAATAAAAATCTGGCAGGTCTTTTTCATTGAGCATGGCACGAGATACCTCTCCAATATGCCTGTTTTTCCTTTCTGCAATTCCATTTTGTTGTGGGGTATGACTGCATGAATATTGCTGCTTTATGCCATGCTCCTGCAGGAACCTTGCAAACTCATTTGAGAGGTACTCTCCCCCTCCATCTGACCTTAGGCATTTTATTTGTAGGCCTGTTTCTTTTTCAACCATAGCTTTAAGAGTTTTGAAATGCCCAAACACTTCACTTTTCTTTTTCATAAAATACACCCAAACTTTTCTGCTATAGTCATCAATAAAAGTGACAAAATAATGACAGCCTCCAAGAGATGCAGCTTTAGTAGTCCACACATCAGAGTGGATTAATTCCAATGGCTTCTTACTCTCTTGAACATGTCTAGGAAATGGTTTCCTTGCATGTTTTCCAAACTAACAGGCTTCACATGCCTTATGCATTTCTGCAACCTTGAATTTAGGCAATCCTGCAACAATATTTTGGGCCTGCATTGATTTACGTCGCTGTACATTAACATGACCAATGCGTTTATGCCAGATATCAATATCTGCAACTACACCGGTCCCATGTGCAAACATTGCTGCACTCAATTCAGGCATGTCTGCATCCAATGTAAACATTCTGCCCTTCTTCTTTCCTTTTGCTATCAAGCGACCTTTATTTTTCATATCCTCAACAAAGCATCCATGAGGATTAAATTTGACCTGCAAGCCCTGCTCGACCATTTGACCAACAGAAACCAGATTCTTGGTGATATTCGGGACATGAAATACATCGGACAGGTATTTCTTTTTCCCATCCTGCATAGACAAAGGAATTTTTCCAATCTGCACAATAGGATGTGCAGTATCATCACCAGTCTCCACAAATCCTGGTTTTTCCATTTTCCTTGCATCCTCCATCCATTCTGCATGACCTATCATGTGGTTTGATGCACCTGAGTCAACATACCATACATCGTTGCTTTCTTCTGCACTTGTCACAGAATTGTTCATGTGCTGCACCATAAACAAATGCTCATTTCTGTCATCACCCTGTCTACTAGAAGATGCATAATTCCCTTGTTGCAATTTTCCATTCATGATGTCATTCTGCTTTTTATAGCAATCTTTAGCCATATGTCCCATTTTACCACAGTAGTAGCATTCAACATTGCTGTTTGCATTTTGGCCTCTTTGCCATCCACCACGACCTCTTTGGCTCCCCCTGCCTCTAGAGTTACCATGTCCTCCTCCATAGGACTGGTTTTCTTGAGTTTGCTGCATATTCTGATTTCTACCACGGCCTCCAAATCGGCCTCCTCTACCTCTGCCTCTACCTCTTCCAGCATTTGAGTAGAAGACAGTTTCTTTTGAAGTTCCTCCTGAAGAAGATGCACCACCATTTCTCTGCTCCTCAGAAATTAGAAGAGCAATTAACTCTTGAAAATCAGGAAATCTTTCACGAACTGAAATGGATGTCTGAAACTGTGCATAATCCTTTTCTAGACCATTCAAGGTCACAGAAACTAAATCATCATCTTCCACTGGTGACCCAATGGAAGCAAGTGCATCTGCGATCTTCTTCACCTTCATGTGGTAGTCATTGATGCTCATATTTTCTCTTTGCACATTATGCAACTCTTGCTTGAGCTGCATTTTCCTGGCTTGTGTATTTGTGCTATACATGTTTGACAAAGTATCCCATGCCTCCTTTGGCATACTTGCATCTTGAATATGCACAATCATAAAGTCTGAAATGCTGATAGACAGCCAGTACATAACTTTCCTGGCTCTCTCATGCCATGCTTTAAATGCCTGCATTTGCTGTTGATTGGGAACATCAGGAAGAACTGGTTCTTCTTCATTTCCTGCAACAAATTCCCAATATCCTTTTCCCATAAGGAAATTCGTCATTCTAAACTTCCATGCTTGGAAGTTATTCTTGTCAAGCTTTTCAGTTACAATCTGTGAAAGAGAATCAGACGCCATTACAAAACACTGCAAAAAATTCTGTCACTGCAAAAAACACAGCTTCACCCTCACAAGGGCAAATCTGCAAAACTAACGAAAGTGGTATTTGACCACACAGTCACTTCCTAGTGACGATTTTGCATAAACAAGAACCAAGGATGATTCTGTAACTCCCAATGTCTCTGCACACAAGCATACGATGCAATTTTTGTGGTAACTTTTCACTGACCTGTAGAACAGTGGTCGCACAGCATAAAATTGGGCCTTTTCCTGAGTGCGTGCAGAAAACTTCCGCCTCCAAAACAGGCCCCGAAATGGCCTCAAATAAAAAAAACAGGGTCGTCGAGGGTTGAAGCCCTCGCCCGCAGCATATACTGCCCTCTTGCTTCACCGCGAAGGGCGTCTCAACCTGAGACAATGCACTCTTGCAATTTTCGGCTGTGCTACCTGCAGAGATCTGCTCCCAAAACAGAAAATGAAAGCAACACTGCTCCTCTTACCAGAACACCGCGAGCTTGGCTTGCTTTCTTGAGCTCCTTACCACGAACAAGGCTCTGATACCATGTCAAGATTGTGGGAGAGAAGGAAGGAGTCTCACTTGTAGCTTTCTTGCTTGCACAATGGGAGAATACACACAGAGGTGGAGGCTGAAAACAGTTTTCCTCTTCTTAGTTGTGTAAGCCAAAAGAACTCTAGTACAAAGAAATAGAAGAACCCTATATATGGGTCTCAAACCAAACTCAACTAACTACGGTGGCATACTAACTGAGCCACGAACTAGAGTAGATAAGGATAGCTGTCATGTAGCTATTATTCATGGGCGGTGTACCAACCGCATCTGCAACTGACACGTCAGTGACATAAATGCACAACGGTCACCCTGGCATATCACGAGTGGAGCTCGATATCTCAACACGGTGGCTGTAAGAGCACTTAGCTCATACCGGTTGTTCCTTCTTTCTCCTTTGCCAACAATTGTGCCAGCACTATCAAGAATTTCTGCACCTGTCTTCTTGAACCTCACTTCATGACCAAGATCAGTTATGGCAGCAAACTGATAAGAGATTTCTCCTGATTTTGAGAACATACAACACATTTAAAAGCTTTTTTACTTCACCATTTGCAGCAACAAAAGAAATAGTACCTATTACCGCAGCAGGGCATTTAGCATCATTTCCAACCTTCACAGTGATGGATTCTTGTAGAGGCTGCATAGAACTATATAGACCTTTCTTGTTGATCATGTGACGAGAGGCCCCACTATCCAACACACATGAGTCAATGGTAGATTCTTCTTGCACTGAGGAGCACACTTCCTCAATGGTCGCCATGAATAATTCTTGACATGACAATCTGCAATTGCATGTCCTTTCTTCTTGCAGTAGAAGCACTCTCCTTGAAAATTCTTCTTGCTGCCCTTCTTCTTTTTGTCACCATCATTTTTGGTGGAGGAACCACCTTTGCCTTTTGCATTGGCAGAGAATGCAACATCTCCATGGTTGCTTCCTTCTCGGGCTTTCAGCCTCAACTCCTCCTCCATTAATAATGCACAAGACTCCTCAAAAGTCAAAGCTTGAGGTCTTACCTGAGTATTAAGGGCAGTTACTAGTCCATCAAACTTTTGTGGACAAATCCGAAGACACCTCCTCGCTAGCTCCTCGCTAGTATTTTGTATCCCAGTGCCAGCCATTTGATCGCGCAGATTCTTAATCCGAGTGATGAATGCTTCAACTGTCTCTCCTTCAGAGCAAACTTCTCCGCTGCTAGTTGATTCTCCAAGTTTTGAATCCTTGTTTGGTTTCGTGTTTCATACTGACTCCTTAGTACATTCCAAGCCTCTGACGCTTTGGTTGTATGCTGAATCAAAGTCAAAATACTGTCAGAACAGCTTGTAACTAAGGCACACAATGCATCTGCATTCCTTCATTTCCAAGCTCGTAGAAGTTGTGCATTCGGAGGAATCATCACACTAGAATTTGATGGGTCGGGGGTAGTCTGTGGTTCTGCGTCAGTCCCCAGCACAGTCTCCAGAAGCTCATAAGAATCAAGGATAGTTGTAATTTTGAACTTCCACAAGGTGTAGTTTGTTCCATCTAGCTTGCCTTTGCTGAAGGTTGGTGGACGAATCCTCAGTGTTTGAATAGCTGGTACAACAGCACCACCTCCTGCACCGCTTCCTGATGCGCCAGAACTGCTTCCAGAAGTCGACATACTTTCTCTTTTTTGTTGAAGCCTTTGCCTCTTGCACACTCTCCGATCTCTAGAGCCCCTTGGGCTCTAATACTATGTAAAAATTACATGGCACAGTGAACATAATCTGAGAAAGAGATAGAGAGTACACAACAGATAAGAGGAGAATCAGTAAATTCTTTAGCTCCAAACAACTGATACAAAGATGGCTCTGTCCACCCGTGCACTTCCACTGTGTGAAGCTTAGATGGTGATCTAGACAGAAGATAGGTGAAGAGCTTAAGCCTAGCTGGAACAACAACTCTGACTGGGTGAAAGATGAGTGATAGATGGCTGTGAAGGGGTTTAGCTTTTATAGCCTGTGAAGGCTGTTAGGTCGGCCTGACCGACCTACCATATGAGCCTCCACTAGTCGGCCAGGAAATGTTCGAGGGAATATTCCCTTTACCATCGGGCCCCTTTTAACTCCCTTACCCCGCAACTTGATGCAATGCACCTCGAGTTGCTACTAGCTTAACCACTCCGTCTAACCCAAAGATTAGACCCAAAACGGCCACCTTTTTGCCATCCAGTCACATAGACCTCATCTGATATACAAGTCAGGACTCAACCAATGTCCGGGCTCACATTTGGCTTCTCCTCATAGTGGGGGCCTTACAACTTTGAGCACCATGGATCATTGGTGGCACCTAATGAGGGTGGGGCATTGATCATATCTAACATTAATTAGAGGTATTTCATCACTAAACAAACTGTGTACATTCGATTTTGATATAGAAGATGGAAACTTTTGTGAGGGGAATGGATCAACTTGGATCAAGATACCCGAGATGAGACACATATAGCTCTCATAGATGTGGTTGTCTTGTGGAATGGTCATAATCCTTTTGTAGTCAGCGTAGAGAGTAATTGGTCCATTTCTTTTCTGAGACAAGAAATCCAATTAATGTCCAATGAGCCCCTATGCAACATCTATTTCAAGTTAGATAGTAGAAAGGTCAAGACTTGTAGTGAACAATCCCTGACATGTAAGCAATGTGCAAGTTCTCCACATATCCTTGAGATAGTGGAATCTTTGTAAAAATTCTTATAAAGAATGAATATGAACTTTTTTTAAACTTCTATGTACTTTTAATTTTAATACTTTTGGTTTACTATGATCCAAGCATGTGAGTATATATGTTGTAATTAGTCAATCTCCCTACTTAAAATCACAATTAAATTGTAGGTTGGAGTTTTCTAGCCTTTGGAATATTGTCTTTGCATAACAATATATTGCAGCTCATCTCTTCTACTTATTTTTTGAGCACTCACTCTATTGTTGGAAGGAATGAAAATAAGTGTTGAAAGTATTTAGATTTTTTCTTTAAAAAAACCAATACTTTCTCTAGTTAGACTTGAACATACTCAATGATCCAAACATATTTGAGGATATAATGAAGTGTAATGAATCATTTGTCTATTTGAGTAATTTTGATGGTGGCTTTCAATTATTGAAATAAAGTATCTATGGTTAGGGTTTTAATTTGAAACTTTAGGGTTTTGTAATAATCTTTATTTAAAACCCTTGATACATAAAAGTTAGATATCCAAACTCATTTTCACTTTCATTCTCTACTTCTCTGTACCTGTACTCTCCTTCGTTCTGTCTTTCTCTGTGCCATGGCTACTACTCCTACCTTCGCCGCATGGATTAGCTACACATGCTACCGCCTATAGGAGACCGGATTTAACCAAGGTTTTGCATGACCTTGATATCTAGAGAGCTCACTTTCCATGGTAGATCCTAGCTCTATTATATTGGTATCATTTTTTGATGAGGCAAACCCTCTCACTTGCTCCATCTTGAACTCTACTCTTAGGTGGATTTTGATAGATTTTTTGTATAGTCTACATGCTGAATCGAGCCATGCAAATATTAAAAACAAATATTTGGTGCATGTGGGGCAACAAATCCACGCTAGAGTTGTACCCACCTTATCCCATGACCACATCACGATGGATCTCATCGAGCATGATGTAGCCTTTGTCATCTATGTTTTGTGCATTGATGTGCAAGACGATAGTGAGGAAGATATTGATGCACCCTCTCAGCTACAGCAGCTACACTATTTCAAGAGGGAGCCTAAGAAAATTGCTCTTGATCTAAGTGAGGAGACAACATAGAGCTTAGCTATTGTACACCCACCTCCCTTCCCTAAGCAATGAGCCACCCCTTGCTTCTCTCCATGTTGTCACCGTTGAGGGGATTAAATACCTATTCATGCAAGATGTATTGGAGATTTTAGAGATAAGAGAAGAAGAACTATATTGTATCATGGTGCATGATGCATTAAATGATTTTATAGATTTTGATGTATAGGATGCACCATTATATGTGGATGAGATAGCTTGATATGATGGCACAAGCGTCAATGACATATTTTCCATTGTGAGCATCTAAATGTAAATTAAGGATGTGGTGCCAAAGTATGACATCTTCAAAAAGCCTTTTTGGTCCTCAATCTAACAACACAATACCTTTCTAGGAGAGAGATGATGGTGGCTCGATTGCAAGAGCAGACCTAGATGCTCCATTATAGCGGTTGGCAAATAGATGACACGAAAAATGTAAAGTTTCCGGTTTTCAGTGCAGCTTCACCCATAGGGCCTTGAGGGCATAAGAACCCACAACATCAAATTTGATTAGGATCAAACCCCTACAGGAGCCCTGTCTAGAGGCTCACATTTGGGGGACCTGAATTTGCATATTCAAACCCCTATCCGCCACATGCTCGCATATGGGGGACCTGAATCTGGAGCCCTATCCACAAGCTCGCATATGGGGACCTGAATCTAGAGCCTTGTCTGCAGCTCACGTTTGGGGGCTTGAATCTGGAGCCTGTCCATGTAGATTTAGGCCCCCAGATGCAAGCTTGCAAACACAAGGATCTCGATTTAGGCACCCATATGCGAGCCTGTGGATAGGGCTCCTGTAGGGGTCCGATTCCAGTCAAATTTGATGTTGTAGATCCTTATGCCCTTGAGGCCCTATGAGTGAAGTTGCACACAAAACTAAAGTATATATCTTTAATACTCCATGTATAGTAGATTCGGGTCCCCTAGATATGAGCCTATAGATAGGGCTGTTGCAGGGGTCCATCCCAGTCAAATTTGATGATGTGGATCCTTATGCCCTTGAGAACCTATGGGTGAAGTTACACACAAAACTAAAGTACATATCTCTAATACTCCATGAATAGTGAGTTTGATACTGAACGTATGTGACACATGACATTATCTATATAGATGAAATTTCATCTAGGCAAGGTGACCAATTCGGTGGCCAAGGAAGGATACACAACTCCACATTGAAAGAGTATATTGGCCAGCTTCTTAATGACATAATAGTACTTCATAAGACATATTCTCTCGAACTTCCTAAAGCTAAGGGTGTGAAGGTTGGCCCCTTCAAGACCATCCCAACTAACTCTAGCTTGGAGCAAGTAGTATTGCTTTGACTTTCAAAGTTGTTGTACTTGCTCACAAGTACTAGGTCTGGCCCACTTTTCTCCATTGTGACCTGTGGTATGGTTACTGGAATTGAAGATCCTAGTGTCATTAGGCAATAACTTCTAGGGAAAAATGTATTGCTAGCTATGATAAAGAGCAACTCTAACCATAGGGAGCCTAGCTCTAAGAAGCTTAAGATGGATTAGATGTATTTATTATCTAATAATGTAGTGTAGTTTGAAATGTAGCGTAGTTTGTAATCTTCACTTATATTAATAAAAAATGATGTTGTTGGATTTTCGTGCAATGTAGTTTGTGATACATGTCAGTTATTATTATTTATATTTGAATGTAATACTTATTTATCATATTTATATGCAACATAATTCATCATTTAATTTTAATACACAATACTTTATTGAATTTGTGCACAAATTTATTTATCCAAAGACATGTAAGGATAACTTAAATAAATAAATAAAACAAATAATAAGTGACTAAACAAAAATAAGATGTGTCAAAAAATTGTATTCATATTTGTAAAAATTTACAAAGGATTCAATATAAGTAGGATTTTACAAAATCATTTCTGAGGCTAGCTTCCATTGATGTAGATCCCTATTGTTGTCACTCTCCACCACTAGGGTTGTTCCTCCATCACCAAAAGAATCTCACTATTCATAGATCCTTGTCACAGTGACTATGACCCTCCTTGCATGCACTGCTGCATAGATCGAGTCTCTGAACAAGTCAATTAGGAAGGCTTCAGTAGTTTCCTGTAGTGCAAGGAGAGCCTAGGTAGTCTATCGATCAAGTCGATCCACACTTGAACTATCCACCATCTTCAAGCCTTCTTTCTAGCTACCATATGCACAAAGTCAACAACTCTTCTCTATTGATGCCTTCCTCCCAAGGTAGAAGAATCAATGTGAGAATAGATTCTTCAATTGGCATAATTGGTTGTTGTCCATGCATAAGTTCAGCTGGCATATAGCCAGTCACTGTACTGTGAGTAATCCAGTCAGCCCATAATGCAAAAGGTAGCATTTTAGGTCATTCTTTGATCTTTCATCTACAAGACTTTGCTAGAGCTTTGAGAATAGGATGGTGCCCTCTCTCACTTTTCCCATTGCCTTTAGGGTTGTAGGTTGATGTTAAAGCCAACTTAATACCCAATTGAGCAAAGAAGTTATGTGCCTCATCAATATCCAACTCTCCTCTATTAGTAGTTACTTTACCCACACAACCATATCTACAAAACACTTCCTCAAGGAAAAAATGACAAACAGCTTGAGTGGTAATCATTATTGACCACACTATGGCAGTCACTACTCACATATGCATTTGGCAAGAGCAACAATGGAGACAGTCGTCAAAATTGGAGAAAAAGAAACACCATATATTGCACTCTTAGACCATGGCTCAGAGATAAACGTCATGGCAAGGAGTCTCTATGAAAGTGGTAGATGGCCCATAGATGTTGATCTAGGTTGACCATAGTGTAGTTTTGAGTGGTCATCATTATTGACCACACTATGGCCACCAAAGCTTGCTAAAAATATAACCCCATATCAAGAGATGGAAGATGCAACACAAACAAAGAAGACCGAAGGAAAGAAGAAAGGCAAGTAGCTAGGCTACAAATTGTAGTTTGACAATGATCTCAAACGAGTCCTAGAAGAACGAATTTTGGGAAGCAAAATTGAATTCACCTTAGGAAAAATTGTTGGAATTTCCAAACGCGAATTCCATCATGTAATTATTAATGTAATCAAAAGGAAAAGACAATATGTTGGTGATGAACCTGAAGAAACAATGCATGCTTTTTTGCAAGTTTTTCAAGTTTTTATGCAGATGAAGAGAAGCTAACTTCACAAGGAATTCATCTTGAAGCAGTTAAAGAATTAATTGCAGCAATTGAAACTGAAGATAAAGAAAGCATTAAAGAAGTGAAAGCTAAAAATGTAATGGTCGGCTGGTCCAAACCAGTTGGGCCGTCCACCTCTCAAAAAGAAGGCCATGGCATGCCATCATTATTGACCACACTATGGCCACCATTGTTGATCACAGTAGCACCAACATTATTAGAAGTTGTAGTAGGGTCACCATTGTCAGCCACAAGGGGCACTATTATCATTCACAATGCGCCCCCTAGAATCAAAAGAGTGTTGAGCTCTTGCTCTTGCATGCGCCTTCTTAATAGGAATCTTGGAACATGCCATGGTTGTGATGACGTAATATAGAAAAGTGGAGGGTAGAGTGAAGAGTAATGGGAAAAAATTAAAGGAGAGTGTAAGAGACAGGGAATACAAGGGGAATACGGGAATAAATAACGGAGAAAAAAAACTTGCTACACTAGCAGGTATATCAGATGTAAGGGACTTGACATTTTTTTCATTAGATTATAATAATAAGTCTCCTTCATCTTCTCTCCCTCTCTCCAACTTTCATGGCTTCATTTCTTCCTTTTTTGTCTTTCTCTCTCTTCTTGTAGTCTTTCTCTCTCCTTATCACTCTCTTTCTCTCTCTTTTTCTTCTCTTCTTCTCTCTCTCTTCTACAATATTCTCTCTCCTATTTCTCTCTCCTAGTCCTCTACTTGACAATTGGTATCAGAGCCATGGGTTCTCGATCTAGTTGGCCAACATTCCATTCAGTCATCCTTTTTCAGTCACACAGATTTAAGAGCCGCAGGTACACAGGTACAGACATGGTGGAGCAACAATGGAGTTAGTTGGGTATTGTTGTATTGCATGTATATAAGTAAGAAAAGTCTAAGAAACATTAACCATGTCTCTATAGACATTGAAGTCTTAACGCAATAGAGTTGCTTCTTCAATACCCTATATAAATAGGGCATATGCCTATATGCACCTTTGAATGTATCAAATCTCTTGCTTCAAGTGGCTTTGGCTTTTTAAAAAAATCACTCTTCAGATGACATAACATTAGTTCCAACATGTGGTACACTCTCACGGCCCATTTCACAATCTTCGTGATGTATTGTGTAATAAGCAAGGGGAGACATTGTAATCAAAAGTTCCATTCTTAAATATTATTAGTCAAGTTTAAGAAGGCTATAATATCTATCAAGCCATGAAGCTACAGTTCTCAAATATTCTCTAGACCACAAGGACTGCAAGTCAGGAGCATTCATGGCGGCATGAACCAAGTTTGGAGACTAGAAGACTAAATCTAGCAGCTTGTGGGTCATTTTTGGCCAATTTTGAAGGTATTTTCTCAAAAACAGGAGTAGAAGAGGGTATAGTCTTGGTTACTTTTTAGGAAGAGTCTTGTCTCTCTTCATTCTCAAACTCCTGTCAAGCTTCCATGGAGGAGAACCAGTCTAGATCTTTTTCCTCCCTTCTCCATTGATCAAAAGGCTTCTACTAGAGCTTCCCAGGGACCTTGAGCTTCATTTCAAGCAGCCGTTTGGTCATTTCCACTCTACCCTTTCCTACAACAGCCCAAAATACACAGTGCATTTCAAACTACCTTACTTGATCAAAATCCCAGCACTCAGCTCCAGCTCCTCATAAATGGCCATTCCTACCTTCTCCAGCAAGTTGTGATTAGTTGGAAGCTTCCTTGCATCATTCTTGGACTCTCTTGAATCTTAAAACCCTAGACAGGTGTAGGCTAGAGCAGCCATGAAATTTCTTTATAAGCTCTTCAAATCTTTAGGGATATTTCTTCTTTTGGTCCCAGGAGCTTATGACTATAGGTACATTTGAAGATTAGAGCATCAAGAAGCACGGATTTGAAGGAGTAAGCATAGGGATAGCCATATCCATAGTGCAAGATTCTCAATATTCTTCAAGTTATCTTCAAATTTTGGTCATGAGGCCTCAAGATTGGAGTCTACACAACCATTGGAGCTTGCTTACAAGTTTGGAAGAGCCTTTGATGCTTGGAAGGCATTATGGGATACATTTATGGAAGATCTCCCTTCTATGCCCATTTATGCAAGCTGTGACCTATTGAGAGCTCAATCCTCCCATCCTAATTGAAGAATTTTCTTCTTTAAGCTTAAAGATTCCTCTCTTGGCTAAGCATTGCAACCATGGAGCTTATTGGAGCACCTTGGAGCACTCAAGAAGGGCTCAATCATTGTTTGATTGCCATATTTGTTAACCCCAACACGAAGAAAGCAAAAGGAAAAAAAAAAGATGCAGGGCAAAGGCAGAAAAAGGTAGCTCGAATGAAGAAAGAAGAGGAGAAAAGGCCAAAAGCACAAGGGCAACCTTAAAATTCCAAGGCAGCTGCAAAAAGGGGAAAGGTGCATTGTAAAATGCAAAGGCGCACCTTGAAATCTCGTAAAAGAGTGCCAGGCAGTGGAAAATCGGAAAAGCTAAAATAAAAGGCAAAGGCGCACTAGGAAAAGTGCAAGACAAAACTCGTGTAAAAGAGCGCAAGTGCATCACGGCTTAACTCAAGGAGTGCCAGGCTCTCACCCGCGGGCTCTCACCCGTGCAATTTGTAAATATAGATGGGCGGTGGAAAGGAAGCTAGGAAGATAGAAGGACAATGGGAAAAAGGGCCTAGGCTACGGCCGGCCATGTAAAAAAGGGAAAAGGGGATGACTGCCCAAGAGGAATTTAGGGTTTTGTATATAAAGTTGAAAAGTGAATGAGAAGCTCATTCTTGTGTGTGGCAAAAAGTGGCTCTCTTCTTCTTCTTCTTCTTCTTCTTCTTCTTCTTCTTCTTCTTCTTCTTCTTCTTCTTCTTCTTGCTTGCTTGAGCTTGTGCTTGAGAGAGGGAGTGTGAGAGAGTGAGTGTGTGAGGGTGAGGGACAGTGGGGTGGAGAAGCTCTCCATCTTCTCCTCTTCTCTTCTCTTCTCTTCTCTTCTCTTCTCTTCTCTTCTCTTCTCTTGCTTGCAACGATGGAGCTTGGAACGTGGAGCTTGAGGATGGAGCTTGCTTGAAGCTTGCACTTGGATCGTGGAGCTACCGGAGTGCGCAGGAGAGGAGGTAACTCAAACGGCATGGAGGTAAGCTCACTACACCTGTAGATATGGATTGCACGTCGGCTATGTGAGAGGTAGCCATTAGTGTTCGGCTTGGAACACTTGAAACAATAAGCGGTCCGTGGGTCTTGCCGGTTGAGCGAAAGCTCCCACATTTTGGTTCCGTTTCTGAGACCACGGATTCAAGCCTTGACCTCTTGCACACTTCGAATTGAGCATCAAAGTAAGGGTTTTCCCCTGAACCGGTGCTTGAGATAGGTAGGAAGTGAGGGGGTTGAAGATGGTATTCGATCTCCTTGGCAAGTAGGTTTTTACTTTCTTGAGATTTATGTTGTGAGATGGAGTAGTGTAGGTATTTACTTTGTGATTTGGATGCATTAGAGTAGGAGAGAAAACAAAGAAAAACAAAGAAAATAAGCATTAGGGTTTACTGTTGCAAAATAGGGCAAAAACATGGCAATAATCGTGCAAAAGTGGTAAAAACTCTCTTGTGATGCCTAAGGTTGGCAAATGAGTTATTGGGGGTGTCAATACCCCCGAGAAGGGGTATGAGGGCCAAAAGTGGCAAGAAAGGCCACATTGTGCATTGCAGGGTTTCAGGAGAGCAGGAGAGAAGAGGAAAGCTTGGTGAGGGAATCCGGTTCAATCTTGGTATCAGGGAGATATTTGGCCAGCCCAGGTAATTCTACACCTTTCCCTACAGTAGTAGGATAGATCTGGAGCTCCTCGACAAGGGGGAATGCCTCCAATACCCAGCACGATGAATTTTGTGAGAGTCGACGAAAAGACGCGCGGCGCTCGGCACGTCCGAGTAACGATGACTCTGGTCCGAGGCCCAAACTCGGCCCTTGGACCACTCGACTTGGCCCACTCAGCCCCTACCGCTCGGACGTCCACACTTGGGCCGTCCGAATCTAGCACTCGGACTACCTTAGAGTTCTGCCTTGGCCACTTGGCCACCTGACCCTGCCTCGACCACTTGGCCACCTGACTCTGCCTCGGCCCACTCGGCCACCTGACCTTGCCTTGGCCCATTCGGCCCTCAGACACCTGGGTTCGCACTGGCCGAGTTGTGCGTTCGGACGGTGGTTACATACGACCCTTCCCACTCAGCCCTCGGACGTGTCGAATTGGGCTCTCGGACCCTGCAATTCAGACTAGTTGGACCGAGTGTGCAGTTTCACCAACTTTTCAAAAAACTTTACCTGACCCGGCCAACACTCAACATCACAAACTGTCAGAAGCCCTTAGAACACTCATAACTTGATTCTGGCACATAGAATAGGCAAAATCGAAGGGCGTAGCCTTGTAGCAGGTAGAGGTAGGTAGTTGCGAGACCAGGGACTTAGACGCAAACCGCTGAGTGGAAAAGCTTGATTAGGCTTAAAAACAAATGAGGCAACGAATTAGAAAAACTCTGAACCCCGAAATTGACCCCATAGGCTACGTAGAGCGAAAGGCACATCGTAGACCCACCACTGGGCTGAAACTTCGAGCAAGTGGTTCACGATTTGGCTAAACAGTCCTCCAAGCTGTGCATGGTGTTTACCATAATGACCCTGCGGGTCGGGGAAGGGCCCCCCTCTCGGACCCTCTCAAAGGGGGATTTGCCCCCTCTGTATCCTCCCCAAGTAGGTTGGAGAGAGAACACGTGCTATGACAGGCCCTCCAACTTAGACCCTCGAGTAGTAATGGCCCTACGCGAGCATGGATGCTCATGTGAAAAGGAGCAACCAGAAGCCCACACCCGAATAGAGGCAAACAGAGACCCTAGGACCTTAACGGGCCAATCTAGCCATCAAGGGCAAAAAGGCAACACTACAAGGACACACGTACATTGTGTTCAAACTACGTCTAGTCAAAGCAGAATGCAACATCATCAAGCTACCAATGCGGAGATGATTAGACATGACAGTCCTGACGATAGATGTATCCTGAGCAGTGCTGCACAGACAACCAAAGATCTCCATGGAGAATCCACATCTGACTATGCAGCTAGGGACTCAAGGGCATGTATAAGAAGGCTTGAAGCTGTAAACGAAGACCTGAACGATGAAGACATAGTACCACCTGCTTATCTTAGGGTCAAACTCACTGAAAAAAGAGAGCATGGGGTTGATGCTCTCATTGATGAAGGAGCAAATTTCAAGAACTTGACTTACGAAGCATGGACTCTATTAGGTCAACCAGAGCTCAAACTGACGGATGCAACTCTTAAGCCTCATGGGGAAAACCCACAAGCACTTCTAGGGAAGTGTAGAATCCTTGTAACTATCGAAACAGAAAGCTTGCCAGTCCTGTTCTATGTTCCTCCAAATAGCGAGAATTATGAAAAGGAAATCCTCTTAGGAAGGCCCTTCAAAAAGGCAACGAAGTGTGAAGCCAACTATATAGCACAGAGGATACACCTAGCACTACCAGGTGTGAGGATAATCACAACTTTTAGCAAGGGTGACCTCACCAAACCTCGAGGGAAGGGCAAGGAGCATTCTGACATACCAAGCAAGCCTAGTAATGAGAGTAGGGAGCTATTGAAAGAGTTGATACAAGCGCAGGTTGAACAGAGAGAACCAATAAGTGAGGCCATACTTGAAACAAAGAGGTTAGGAGATAAGCCCAAGGATAGGGTTTGGACTTATAAATATAATAGAAGATCACGAAAGAAGCCCAAGCCTTATAGACGAAGGCATCCATGGAGAGCTGGCACGACACCACAATGAATATCCAAGGCATTGCTTCATGCTCAAGGGTATTATGCAGGCAAGTGATGGATTTGGGTGTCGAAACCCCCTGCTAAACTACCTTGGTTAGGAGCCCAAATTAGGTCAAAAGAAATGAGGCATGGGAGGATCTCTAAATGAGAATCCGAGTCTCGGACCAAAAATATTTGAGTGACTACGCCCCTCATGATTGAAATCAAGAAACTGAACATGACCCATCAAATACTAGATCCTCAGCCTAGCGTGCCTAGCAAGCAGATATCAGAGGGATTCGTCGAATGTGCACGAGGTCCACTAGTGGCCAATGAGGCTTTGACTGTCCAAGGGGACAAGGAGCACCACAGGCACAATGTCACTCATGATAGGGCTGATTGCTCAGCAAAGCTAACGATGGAATCCTCCCACAATCACAAGCAAATCATTCAGCCGGTGCTAGGTCTAGTCATAGGTCCCCTACATCCTCTCTTCCCAAATGGACCCAGGAGGCACAACGATAGCTGTCAATGGCAGGGGCTCACTCCCAACCTCTGCCTCCGTTAAAGCTTCCAAATGCCCAAGAGAGAAACATGACATTGGCCGTAGCTCTCAGCCCAAGGATACTCCCGTGCGACCCAATGTGACTGGACGATCCACACAGGTGAGTGTTTAGAGGACAAAAAAAGATACGACCACGTCCAATTTCCCCAGGGACTCCACACTGCGATCCACCAAGAGTAACCAACCCACTCAACTAAACGCCACTACTCCCAACTAGGGACCGCAGCAGTCACAGCCCTCCGCTGTGACTACACCCCTTGCAAAATGTGTCCCTAACACTTCATCTGAGGAGGAGGTGCCGCAACTAGTATCCTTGACAACTCCAATCCGTCCCAAGCACCTAAAGCCTAGGCTCGAGGAGGAACCCCTCAAAGATGTGGCCACAGAGATGAAACACCAAACCACTCAACCTAACAAGGCTATTCAGCGGGCCGCGGCTACATCCCATGAGGACAGACACACTAGAGAAAGGAAATGCTAAGGACCAATCAGGCACAACAATGGTTGACCTAGTCCAAGGTCCTGAACCATTGAGAGATATGCCTTCACTAACCAAGAGAAAGAGGAGAAAATAGTGTAAACAATAGCAGCTATAGGTGGTCGTGGACCCCAAGAGCATTGAAACCAAGAGCACTGGAGAGTTGGGGAATAAAGCATCATGTCCATCCACCAATGAACCCATTGATGTCTCTCCTAATAGCGGTGAAACCTCAGACAAATCCGTGTGCTCTGAAAAGTTAGCGCAGCCATTGCCATCAACAGTTGCTTCCAACACTCAATCCACCAACAATAGAACTCACATCGACCAATCAAGTGGAGATAATGCTGCCACAACAGTGCGACAAATTCATACCAGTCACGTCCAAAGAGAACCATGATGCAATGACGAAGCCTCAAGAGAAACATGGAAACCCCAAGTGCATGAGCGCTCCTAGCATTGATCAATCTTGCTCTTCTAGGCCTGAGCCCTCAGCTACACTAAAGCCCAAGCAAACTCCTAGAACCTTGTGTGAAATGGCAATCGAGCAAGCCCTCATCGAACATAGAGGTGTTGCAGAATGCCTAGCCGAGTTGGATGCCAAGCTCAAGGTGTTTGCACATGTCTATGTCTTGGCGGACATGCACGCATTCCCTAAAGAGCAGCTTGGAGACTACTTGCCCTTTCCTTTATCTTGGGAAGAGCACGAACACCTTGACGAGCACTATAGCAGACTCCTATACGAATGCTTGCTACTCATCTCGGGCGAGGAAGCCGACGAACTGTGCTTAACAGTCACATTCAATGAGGCGCTTTGCCAACCGAATTGCTTAGACATAGAGCAACTAAAGCGATTGTCAGCAGGCCGAAGTCGATTTGAACAACGTTGGTGTGAAAGCCGCATTGCAATGGCCGAACTAGGGGCTCAGATCATGACAGTCTCTGAGGAGCGATTGGCCAAATGGCGATCCCAAAGAGACCCAAACTATGTGGCACCAACCTCCCTTTGAGTGCTGGCTGCCATTCGGGGCAAGGACTTGGCTGAACCAAGCCAAGAAAACCCTCTGCTTGACAAGGTTCTCACTGAGGAGGAGTTACATGTCGCCAGTAGACTCGGACAAGGTTCCATGCTACGCGATGTGGCGAAATATTTATCAGTATTGAGCAAGCTGCCACGTGTACTAGATGCATGTGCCACGCTTTGGTACAATCCTGAGTTCTACAATTGGTTTCTATCCTCCTGAAGTGATAGGGAACAATGATTTTTGTGTCACCATGTATAGACATTATCGACACACACAAGCAATAAAAAGCCAGGCATGGATAGAAGAATCGAGACCAACAGGCTATGCTAGGCCGGTCCCCCTTTCACCAGATCATGTCCACCTCCGAGCAAAGGGCATGCACCCCGCATCGCCACCATGGAAAGCCTTGACCAACATCCCTAATGATGTAAGCAGGGCACAGTCCCTCCCTACACACTTTTCCCTTCCCGGCCTATCCTTTCGAGGATGAGCCCTCCAAACGTAGGACCAACAACCAATGTAACTAGGCGTGAGTCAAGATCTGCTAGTAGTTAGAGGCTAGAGGGATACCATTACGGGGGCCATCCCTCTACAACGAGTACAACATGTGCCGCACCTTCTTTTCTAGTCATATGCGTTTGAAAACCCACACTGAAATCCCTCTTATGCGAACAATCTTATCCTATATCACGACCTAACCCTTGGATTGCATCTTGCACGCCCCCAAAAGAAAAACATGGAGAACCACTGACAGCTAGCGTGCAGAGATGCTCTTCACAAACGACGGGAGCACGCGGCACGTGCCCCTCCACCTGTGCACTATGTACCCACTCTCAAGAGATATGCAAAGAAACACAGACCTAAACGGCACCGTCCCGGATGAAGGCCTAAAAATCCTCAGGCCAGGAAAGTCAAAACTCAACTAAGCGTGCAAGTCGTGGCAACACCAGTTGCACAAATCCCCCACGAGCGCTCAAGCACTAGGTGCCCAAGAGCAGGAAAGGCGGCCAAGGACAGGGAAGAGTTCGACGAATTAGTTAAAGGAGTTTTGGAACTGGCGGTGGCCCGAGACTATACCATCCATGTCCCAGCTAACATGTGCCCTACTTGTCCTCAAGACAATCCTGCACCAGCACCAGCCCAGTCGCCCAACCAATTGGACTCGCCGCGCCTAGTAGAAATCGACTAAGCCCTAGGATGTACAAGCAGCTTAACAAGTTATCAGGACCTAACTTTTTGTCTTTTGAAGGGGGAAGGGAAACTCCCCACTCGTGCAACTTCTTCTACCTAAAGCTAATGTATGCCGCATCTTTGACAAGCGATCGCATGGGCAGTGCAATTAACATCATAGCATTTCGAAAAGTCATGCTTTAACATAACTACATCTATTGAATTACTTAATGCAATCAAGCATGTGCTCTCACGATGTGACAAGTGGATGCAGGATAACACAGGTCTTCGTGCAAACATGTTCAACACCTGGATTACTGTAAAACCACAACTTGCACTAACCGCAACAAAGTCACGCTACTGAACGCGGACAATCACCCTCGCGAGTGACCACATCACATGAACCCATGCGTAGTCATGGGCTACACTCTCTTCTTGGGTCACGCTCTACACTCATGACAGGGGGCACTGCAATCGTACCGATATCGCAACAACCGCTCCCTTAGCAACGAGGCTAGGGAAAATTCATCACAGTCACATCCATTTCCCGAGCCTCAGAGGCTTGACATATCCCGACCCATTGAAAGGCTCATAGCCCCCGCATATTGCAATGGTTGTACTGTGGCCAAAAAAAAAACAAAAGAAAGAAAAGAAAAGGGGAAAAAAACGCACCCGCGCGCACATCACTGCACCTAGGGGTCCTCAAAATTAGGTGCGTCCAGTGACCTTGGTCGGCTGGTTCTGTCTCTAGTCCCCTAGCCCCCTAACATCACCCACAATACTTCAGGGCACATCAAGAGTAGTACAGCCCTAGGAAGTTTGTCTCCCAGTGGTTAAACCTATCACCCTGAACCATTCCCACAATTCCCTCTCACACCCTGCCTTACAACCATGGCAACCAATTGGGGTATGCACCGCACGAATAGCCATGAACAATACACCATTCTCACCCACAGGCCCAATGTCGCCCACCTACGGCTCGCACACTATTCCCGTACCCTATCCCTCTACGTCTACAATCACAATGCACACGATGAGAGCCACCAGGCCGCAGTCTTCTACCTACATAATATCTAAGTATGCATGAACACTCACATAATATCTGCACTAAAGTCTATACACATTTTGGGTCCTCAAGTGCAGGACAATACTCCAGGCTTACTTAGAGTTTGACCTATCTCCCAAACTAATCAAAATATGTCTTGTGCACAATAAGAAGACTAGCACTACCCTTAGGGAGAGACCACATGGGAGGTTTTTCAATTGCAGGTATTGACGACTCCAACGAAGGTGCCGTTCACTCTTCATCAACACTCAACTCTGAATTCCTATCCTTATCACCCTGTAAGCCTGCCAAGAATCATCATACACTGAATCCCCAACAAACCGCCACTTGTACTCCATCCGTGCAACCCCCCCCCCCAAATTACAGCCCTTCCACCAACTCCCATTGCCCTACCACCTACAACTTAACCCACCAATGTGTCCCCAATGACCTTCCTCCCTACCACTACTGACACTCTACCATGACAACCCCTAACATCCTTGCCACCCATGTCTTCAGTGCATGCTAACGCTTGCTACCTACGACGGTGAGTGCCATGGGACTGGCACTCATCTAGGAGGGGGATAATGTTAACCCCAACACGAAGAAAGCAAAAGGAAAAAAAGATGCAGGGCAAAGGTGGAAAAAGGTAGCTTGACTGAAGAAAGAAGAGGAGAAAAGGCCAAAAGCGCAAGGGCAACCTTAAAAATTTAAGGCAGCTGCAAAAAGCGGAAAGGTGTATTGTAAAATGCAAAGGCGTACCTTGAAATCTCGTAAAAGAGTGCCAGGCAGTGGAAAATCCGGAAAGCTAAAATAAAAGACAAAGACAAAGGGAAAGGCGCACCAGGAAAAGCACAAGACAAAACTCGTGTAAAAGAGTGCAAGCGCATCGCGGCTTAACTCAAGGAGCGCCGGGCTCTCACCCTGTGCAATTTGTAAATACAGATGGGCGGTGGAAAGGAAGCTAGGAAGATAGAAGGACAATGGGAAAAAGGGCCTAGGCTACGGCCGGCCATGTAAAAAAGGGAAAAGGGGATGACCGCCCAAGAGGGATTTAGGGTTTTGTATATAAAGTTGAAAAGTGAATGAGAAGCTCATTCTTGTGTGTGGCAAAAAGTGGCTCTCTTCTTCTTCTTCTTTTTCTTCTTCTTGTTATTGCTTGCTTGAGCTTGTGCTTGAGAGAGGGAGTGTGAGAGTGTGAGGGAGTGAGTGTGTGAGGGTGAGGGACCGTGGGGTGGAGAAGCTCTCCATCTTCTCCTCTCTTCTTCTCTTCTCTTCTCTTCTCTTCTCTTCTCTTCTCTTCTCTTCTCTTCTCTTCTCTTGCTCACAGCGATGGAGCTTGGAACATGGAGCTTGAGGATGGAGCTTGCTTGAAGCTTGCACTTGGATCGTGGAGCTACCGGAGTGCGTGGGAGAGGAGGTAACTCAAACGGCATGGAGGTAATCTCACTACACCCATAGATATGGATTGCACGCCAGCTATGTGAGCGGTAGCCATTAGTGCTCGGCTTGGAACGCTTGAAACAATAAGCGGTCCATGGGTCTTGGCGGTTGAGCGAAAGCTCCCACAATATTCATCAAGCATCATAAGGTACTTGGTTCTTAAACTCTTATTCTCTCAAATTCATCCTCTTGTTGAGCCATAACCAATTTCTTGAGAGAATGCAAGAGCTCAAGTAGGCATTAGGAGATAGAATTGATGCTTGTTTGCTATGCAATTCTTCATAGTCATTTTGCCTTACTCTTATTGCATTGGAATGGATAAATTCATGATGAGAGCTAAGAGATAAGATTATCTTCTCCAAATTTTAATTCCCAATCCTCTTCCCCCACCTGAATTAGACGAATGACTTTCAAAGCTTGAAAACTACTTTGATATTTTGCTAAGAAATGATGACCAAAAGATCCACTTTGCCATGATCCACTTGGAAGGATTTGCTCATAGGTGGTGGCAGTATATTAAGAGGGAAAATCAACAAGTTGATACTTGCAATACATTTAAAGCACTTATGGTTCAAGTTTTTGTGTCTCCCATAGAGAAAGAGAAGCTTGCTTGGCAATGGTACAACTTAGAGCAGCGTGGCTTGACACATCAGGACTACACAAATCAATTTCTTAATCTCATGATATATGTTGAGTCCATAAGTGATGATGCTTAAAAGCTGCATAAGCATATATATGGCTTGGATCCTAGATTATTAGCTGTGTATCAGTGTAGTCAACTTCTGATTTGCTCAAGGCTATTGAATTGGCTGAAACCAAATAAAGACAAACCCCTCTTCTCCCTCCCCCATTAGAAAAACTATTTAAAAGATTCCCTCTATTTACAATTTATCTTATTATTGAGAGGAGGACACTCTTGAGAGAGTAAGAGTGAGAGAAAAAATGAAACAAGAGAGTTTACACATCGAGGAGATAGTGCCAATACCCTACTTACAAACTTACTCTTTCTAATGACTTTTTATCAACTATCATGGTCCCGTGCAAGTGTATCAACATAGCATCGACTTCATCCACCCAAAATGTCAAAATAGGGTCGTTGATAAATATCACAAGGTAATTCTTGGATGCATAGCAATTGATTACCAAACACATGACCTACACTGGGTTGTGAGGAAACCCAAGTTGTAGGCTAGATGCTCAAATATTTGGGAAATTATCAAGTGAGGGCATTTATATCCTGGAATGTTTGAAATATATAAGAGCAGAGTGTGTTTGTATATGCTTTATGTTAGAGCAGTGCATCTTGGGGCCAATTCTCGAGGTGTAGGAGAGCCGCAGTGGGGCCATGACATTCAGCCGAGGGGTTACCTCCTATGTTTGTGTTATGTGGTATATTACACCAAGATGTGTGGGATCTTCCTTGATGAGTAAGGAAGGGAAATCGTTGGAGTACGTTCCACTACAAACGCAATATCTACATTAGCAATTAGGGCAGTGTGTTCCTTGGACGTTTCTGACTGTGGGGTCATGTGGGGTTGTCTTGTGAGTGTTAGAGAGGCCCGACTAGTACCTATAGCTAGTGTCGAGCTCGTTTTAGTCCCGACAATGAGACTGAACCTGGGAGTGTATTACTCGAAATTTGTTTCATTTCTTAAATATGCACCCTCCATGGATATTGCTCAACAAGTGTCCAAGTTCTACAATGGGCTGAATTCTCCTCTAAACACTTCTTTGGAATCAATGCACCCAATAGGCCTCCAAGATTCTTTGGTTTGAGCTACTCCTATTATGCATGAAGTACAATCAAAGCCTAAAAATAATTAGTTTTGGAGCTACAATAACTAGAACAAAGGAGGATTCAAAGGTCACGCACAAAGAACCCAAGGTCATGTCACCAAGGTTAGAAAAAAAAGGCAAAATCCAATGCAGTTGGAAATTTTGTTCCTACCTAGGGAAACAAGGATGATTGTAGGTGCTTTCACTGTAACGAGCCATGACATTTCAAGAGATATTGTCCAAAGCTTAGTGGAAACCATCACCAATGCCAAATTTGAGGTTAAGGCAGAGTTGCCCAAGGCCGTGGTCAAGTAGCTATGGTAAGAGGAAGAACGTCAAATATTACTCTTAAAGAGATTAATAAGGATGAAGACCCTACTATGGAAGAAGATATTGAAAAAGCAATTGTTCATGTTGTATTCCACAAGAAGAAGGGTCCAAATCATCAATATTTGATAATACAGACACCAGCTAGTCACCGAGGTAAATCATTTAAAGTTTAGATTGATTGTGGAAGTACACACTCATTTATTTCTCTAAAGTGTGCTAAGAAGTTAGGAATAGATACAACAAATGCATCAAAACTACTTGGTGGAATTAGCAAATGGAAAGGAAGTACTTTCTACAGAGCAAACTACCAAACCTAGGAGAAAACCTTTCAAGTATTAGATTCAGAGTAATCGGCTTAGGAGCTTATGAATGTTTACTAGGAATGGATTAATTGATTCCTAATGATGCTCATATCCATTGTGGAAAAGGTCAAGTCACATTTTAGGATTTGAACGGTGAAATAGCAACTACACAAGGTGAAATAGGGAAATCTAAAGTTCAATTAGCAAAAGCTTCTCAAATTGTGAAAGGCCCGAAGAAAGGATTACCAGTTCACTTGATCAAGCTTAACAAGGTAAATCAAGATGGTCACAAAAGAAGAACCATCTTCTTAAAAGAATACACTAACGTTTTTCCTGAAGAACTAACTGAGTTACCTTCGAAAATAGAAGTTAATCATGAGATCAAACTTGTTCCAGGAGCTGCTCCACCATAGCAAAAAGACCTTACAAAATGTCTATTCCTAAAGCCATCAAACTAAAAGAGCAACTCAAACAACTACTAGAACAAGGGTATATTCAGCCAAGTAGTTCACCATGGGGAGCCCTAGTATTATTCCAAAAGAAGAAATATGGAACTCTTGTCTTTGTATTGACTACCGAGGGCTAAACCAGGTAACAGTGAAGAATAAGTACCTGATCCCGAGGATAAACAAGCTTCTTGAACATCTACAAGGAGCAAGGATATTTTCTAAGATTGAGGATATTATCAGATCAGAATCAAGGATGAAGATATTCTTAAAATTGCCTTTAACACAAGATATGGTCATTTCAATTTCATCGTGATGTCATTTGGGTTGACAAATTCCCCCAGCTACCTTCAACAAGTTAATGAAGGACATTTTCAAGCCTCATCTCGATGATTTTGTTCTTTTATTATTTGATGATGACCTTACTTATTCTAAGCAGGAAGAAGAACATGAACCACATCTTCGCATTGTCTTGGAGACGATGAGAACACACAAATTGTATGCCAAGAAGAAGAAGTGTGCCTTCTTCAAAAGGAATATTGAGTACTTGAGATTCATAGTGTCTACTAAAGGTATATCAGTAGATCTTGCCAAGGTCAAAGATGTTCAAGATTGGCCACCCCCAACCACTATTAAGGAAGTGAGAAGTTTTCTAGATCTAACAGGATGGTATAGGATATTCATCAAAAACTATGCCCAAATTGTAGCACCTCTTACAAACCTACTCAAAAAGAAAGTTGTCATTATCTAGACGCCAATTGAACAATCTAACTTTGAGAAATTAAAGCACAATTTGATAGCTACTCCTGTATTAAGGATACCTTAATTAAGTAAGGAATTTGAAGTTTTCAAATATGCCAGCTCTCATGTATTGGGATGCGTACTAATGCAAGAAGGTCATTCTATAGCTTACTCTTCGAGAAAATTGAAAGCCCATGAAAAGAGATATGCTACTCACGACTTGAAGTTGTTAGCAATGATGCATCCTCTCAAATTATGGAGACATTACTTGCTTTGAAATAAGTTTTCCTTAGTCATAGATCATAAAATTCTTAAGTGGATTTTTACTCAGCCTGATCTTAATATTGTACCTAGTGTATTGGCTACTCAAATGTTGTTGCAAATCAGCAGGAGGGAACGTGTGACAAAAAGTGGAGGTGAAGTTGGAAGGCTTAGCATTGCTGGTGGTGTTGAGGTAGAACGATATTGTGTATTGTTCTTTCCAAAGCATTAACTGATACTTATCAAGCATGTAGAGCTAGAAAAGTCAGCTGATATGTGTTTAAGAAGTTGGTTATTGCCTAATCTTTTGAAAGCACCAAAGCTCTGGTTTTCACATCTTATATATAGCCTTTCAAAGATTTCAATGCATGCATATGGGGAGATTTTTCCTTGAATTTTGTTTACCTAATGTTTGGGGTAGATTACTTTTTAAAAAGTGGCGCAAGTTGCTTGAGGCTTAAGGCTCAGAAGTAGTTTGGATTTTTTTGTTTTTCGAATTTTACAAGAGTTGATACCTTACATGTTTGCTATGGCATATTTGGTCATGTAAGGATTGGAGTGTTTATGTATCAATGAATTACACTTGATGTGTTGGTGGGTTTTCTTTCAGGGATGCAACTTGTCTGAAGCGTAGGGTTTAGAATAATCTATGATATTGCTGGTCAATTTACAAAGCTCAGATCATTAATATGTTGTTTTCCTCTTAACAGTATTTAGATATGATTTAACTTATAGCTAAGTCTTTGTCACAATACTATCCCGTGTAGAAATAATTAAGCATTTGGGTTCTTTAGTGTAGTGCATGTTACGCCCTGGAACAAAAGCTTGACTACAAAAAATTGTTATTCATCTTTATGAACATGCACACACACGTGTGATAAATGGTGTAATAGGGTTATAGTTTCAAGCAACTGCATACACACGCATCTCATGGAGAAACATCAGGCTTGCCTCAGCCATCTTTTGGGTAGCCTAGAGGGCCTACACAGTCCAATTTTGGACAGCAATGAGCTACTATAAGGAAGGGCCAATTTGGGGCTAGTTATGGTGGTGCAAATATGCCATTTAGCACCCTAGAGTTACCCATGTATCCCAAATTCAATGCCTCAAGGCAAACCACTAATTTCAGGGAAGCAAACAATGGTAGGGCTAAGAATAAGCAAGGGGACAGTAAGAACAAGAATGCCTTAGCCTTTGGAGGTCAACAATCCATTCCCATGGATTTGTACAAAGAAAGGAAAGAAAAAGGACTTTGTTTCAAGTGTGGGGAAAAGTACACAAGTGAACATGCTTTCAAATGTGCTTATAGAAATGCAAAGGCAAGAGTCCAAAGTATGTTGGTCTTTGAAGACTCGGAGGATGACCATGAGGATGCAAGTGCCTTTGTAATCACTATTGAAAATGATGAGATTGATGAAGAAATCGGGTAGGAAGATTTCTTTGATCCCACAAACATCTTTCTTTTTGACACCAGTGGTCATGTACGTGTAGATACAGGTGACAAGATGATGGGACCTAAAATGGGCCGGCACTAGGTAAGGCACTAGTCGGACCTCATGCCCTCAACAGACAACCCCACCTCACGGCCTCCCTAAGGACCAGGAGCGTCTGTCGAGGGATACACTATCCTAAACACTAATTATTGCATGTTTATAGTCTGTAATCCAATGGATCTTCCCTTTCCCCGTCTCCTCAGAGGGAGATTATATATATATCAGCATAAAATGTCACATATCACAGACACAAGGGCACCCCACTGGCTGATTGCCATGGCCCTATCGTAGCTCTCCTACATCTTGGGGATTGGCCCCTCGATGCGCTGCTTCCACACATAGACACATTTAAAAAAAACTCCCCTCTCAGTGCCAATATATTTAACATTCCAGGAATGCACTTATCCTCACTTATCCATCCCCTTTAACCCACCGTCTAGACCTACAGTCAAGTTGCTCACTCTCTCTACGTGGGTCAAGTCCTAAAGAAATCAAGTGCTATGCATCCAGGAGCTTGTAATTGATACCATTTAACGATGCTTAATGCAAATGTGTATATGATTAAGTGCTCAAACAATTGAAAAATAGTCTCCTGCATTGTGCAAATCCATTCTTTTCATGCTTCCATACACTAATGCATGATTGCTGTAATGAGAGAAGACACCGAGCCCTACACTCGTGCTGTAACATCATCCTATATGAATAATGTAGAAAATACATCAAATTTATATCATATTTCAACGCTCAAACTCCCCTCTCTCCCTACCATTTAAAGTTTTGCTTGCGGTGATAGGTAAAAGGGTAATTTCATGTGTATTTTGCACAAAATAAGCACTAAATACTCACAAAAAAATATAAATGGGGATAACCTGAGGCAAATCCTCATGCTTTATCCTCATTATACACTCACAGACACATCCATAAATTTCCATAATTTTCTCATCCGTTTGCTATTTTTTTTCCCTTTTAAAGAGCATTTTCCACTATTTTTTCTTATTTATTATCAATAAAAATGGCATAAAATTAGAATTATTTCAGATCTGTGGCTCTTGAGTCCTTAAATAGCAACCATGTAGATTTTATTGGTGTTTTGTTTCATGTTTTTCTCATTTTAAGCCCAAAAACTCCAATTTTACTCTAAAAACCATGCTTTTCGGGTTTTTCCCATTTATTTTCCACACTTTAAGTGCATATTTTTTGAGTTTTTTATTGTGAAATAATAAATCCAACATCAAACAACATGTCCATCAATTTTCAGCCCATATGAACATTGCTAACCCCATCAAATGCGAAAAAAGAGCAATCTTCTTTGTAAAAATGTCATTACCGTGTATTTTTTATTATTTCTACCTTTGAAGCAATCCGGTACCATGCCGGACGAGCATTCATCAACCGGGCTTCATTCTTCTTCACACACAGGAACTGCCCCTTGCAGGAAAGAGAGGGAGGAGAGAGAAATACTGAAATCTAATCTCTTTAACCACACAGCCATTTGAGGAGTGGATTGGAGCGATGGAGGGCAAAGATAAGAAGAAGAACAGGACCAAGATCAGTTGGGGGGTTGTTTGCAGCCCTGATCTCTCATTCTTTTCCAAAATTGATGGCGCCCTCTCTTGATGCAACAGGCGGCGAAAAAAACAGCCCCCCCCCCATTCTTACAAAAATTTTGGGGGGTCTCCCTAAAGGGAGCCCCCAAAGTTCATAACCCTTGGCATCTTTAAAGTCCCATTTACACTTCCTTTGGACCTTGGCCTCCCGAGCACTCCCTCTCCCGCATCTAGTGTCCGAATTACGATCTGAAAAATTTTGAGCATTCGTCTTGAAATCCTTCACTATCGGGCATCTCCCAGGGTCTCATCTGACATGCCAAAAAAGTATGAAAATTCACCAATTGTCATCAAATGGGTCTTTTAAGCCTTTTCCGGGCATTGCCGCTTAAAATCGTATTGATTGACACCGCCGCCTTCGAGGAAGTCTATTTTTCCCTTGAAATTCGTAAATTTTGGCTATTTTTAAGCACTTCTCAGCATAAAAAATCACCTGTCACAAGAATGACTTATATGCTACTGCCACTATTTGTACAATCTCCCTGGATGCTTGGACAGGATCAAAGAGTCCTAATACTATTTGTCTTCAAGGCAAGATTCATGGGAAAGATGTGTTTATCTTAGTAGACAGTGGTAGCACACACAATTTCATAAATAGAGTAGTCATGGATAGGCTAAAATGTTTTGCCACTAATTTACAGCAACCACTGAGGGTGCAAGTTGCTAATGGGAGTGAAGAAATTAGTACTCAAATATGCCCAACTATACATATTTAGCTTGCTAAAATTTTGGGCAAAATGTAGACTTTATGGCACTTGGCATGTGGCCAATATACATTGTGTTGGGCTGTTATTGACTGAAGACTTTGGGCACCATTTCTATGGATTTCTATTTGCTATATATGCAGTTTTTCAGTGCTACTGGACAATTTGTTCACTTGTAGAGAATCCAAAACAACAGTGAATATCAACTCATTACAGCCAAACAACTTAAGAAAGAGTTTAAGAAATGCTCTCAAATTTTGTAAATAAGGAAAATATAGATCATTCTAGCAATGTGCAAGGTAATTTAGCTTTAAGGCTCTTCTTGACGAGTACAATGACTTATTTCAACTACTTACAACACTACCTCCCAAGAGAGCGGTTCACCATCCTATTGATTTGGAACCACACTCAAAGTCGGTGAATAAGCCTCCTTACAAGTTGTCCAAATGTGAAAGAGAAGAAGTGGCCAAGTAGGTCAAGGATTTATTGGATATGGGTTTCATAGAGCCCATCTCATCTCCCTATGCATCACTTGTCTTGCTAGTAAAAAAGAAAGATGGCTCATTTGGAATGTGCATAGACTATAGAGATTTGAATAAGATTACCGTGAAGAATTGATACCCTATCCCTAGGGTGGATAACTTGTTGGATGAAGTGAAAGGGGCTAAACAAGACAACATTCAGGACAGATCGTGGGCTTTATCATTTCTTGGTTATGCCCTTTGGTTTGACAAATGCACCCGCCACTTTTTAGAGCCTAATGAATAAAATACTTCAGCCATTTTTATTCATATTTGTGTTGGTATTTTTTAATGACATTCTCATCTATAGCTGTTCATTGGAAGCTCATCTATTGTAAATGAGGCAAGTATTTGATGCCTTTAGACAACATAGACTCTTTGCTAAGGCATCAAAATGTTCCTTCGTGTAGACTAAGGTAGAGTATTTGGGCCACATTATTAGTGAGGCATGCATTAGAGTTGATCCGAAGAAAGTGCAATGTGTCAAAGATTGGCCTACACCTACAAATACCACCTCTTTGAGAGGATTCTTGGGTCTCTCTTCATTCTACCATAGATTTATTCGACATTACGCCACTATTGTAGCTCCCCTCACTGATAGGCTGAAAAAGAAGCATTTTTCTAGGATGCCATTGCAAATAGAAGCTTTAATCAATTAAAAGGTTTGCTTACTTCAGCTCCAATCTAAAAGGTTTGCTTACTTTAGCCCTGATCTTGGTTTGCCTTGATTTCTCCAAGGAATTTACCATTCAGTGTGATGCCAATGGGCAAGGTATTGGTGTAGTATTATTGCAAGAACATGGGGTAATAGATTTTGAAAGCTGAAAACTTGCTAAAAATGAGATGGTAATGAATGTTATGACCAAGAAATGTTGACTATTCTTCATGCCATTAAAAAATAGCACAATTACTTGTATGGCAGTAGGTTTAGAGACAAGAGTGACCATAGGATGCTCAAATATTTATTATCTCAATCCAACCTTACTCCTAAGCAACGTAGATGGGTGGCCACATTGCAAAATTATGACTTTGACATTACTCATACTCGTGGGAAAGACAATGTAGTGGTTGATTCCTTGTCTAGAATGTGGGCATGCAAAGTCTCTGCCATCATGGAACTGTATAGTGATTGGATACATGAGCTTTAGGAGGCTTACCTATTGGATCCTAATTTTGATAATATATTCCAAAAATTATAGCAAGGACAATGTATAGAAAACTTTCCATTTCAGCTAAAAAATGGGCTTTTATGGCTTAATGGTAGGATTGCTATCCCTCACACTTCCCCATTCAAGCAAAATATCATGTAGGAAATGCATTCAACACCTACAGCTGATCATTTGGGAGTGTTCAAAAACTATGACAATTGCCAAGAGTTTTCATTGGAAGGGCCTTTGGAGAGATGTTAAAGAATTCATCTTGTGCTGCGTGCCTTATCAAAAAACAATGACAACACATTAAAGTTGGGTGGGTTGCTACAGCCATTGCCTATTCCCAAAAGCAAGTGGACTCATATAACCATAGATTTTATTATAGGTCCACCCCTCACTAAGAAAGGATGGAATAGCATCTATGTGGTGGTGGATAGGCTTACAAAGGCGGCTCATTTTATCCCCATTAAAGCCCAATTTAGTGCATCACAAGTAGCTAGCCAATCTATAGAACATGTGTTCAAATTGCATGGTTTACTGCACATCTTTGTGCATGATTGGGATACAAAATTTATGAGCAATTTTTGGTAAGAAATATTCAATTCTATGGGTACTAAGTTGTCTCCCTCTATAGCTCATCACCCCCAAACTGATGGTCAAACAGAGAGAGTCAACAAATGGCTAGAAACTATATGAGAGACTTTTGTCATGATGTTTAGCATGATTGGGATGCATGGTTACATTTGGCCGAGTTTGCCTACAATAACTCCAACCATGCTAGCATTGGAGTTTCACCTTTCAAGGCTTTATATGGGTATAAGGTCCCTCTCCCCATAGTCATCTTCAATTTTAAGATCAACCCTCAAAGCAAGGAAGATTTGGACAGGATACAAGCCCTACTTCAGCAATGTAAGCTGAACTTAAAGAGAGCTCAAGATCAAATGAAGCTTTATGCTTACAAGAAAAGACGAGAAATTGAGTTCCAAGAAGGGGGTTTGGTTTTGCTGAAAGTACCTAAGTCTAGGTATGCCACTCTTAAGGATGGCTCCAAGAACAAGTTAGCTCAAGGTTCTATGGGCCTTATCGGATTATCAAGCAGGTGGGTGACTTGGCTTATCAATTGGAATTTCCTCCTTCCACCAAGATTCACAATGTTTTTCATGTGAGTCAACGCAGACCCTTCATTGGTTCATCAATGGATTACTTAGAAGAGCTCTCTCCTATGGATGAAGAGGGTATCATCTAATACATTCCAAAGGTAGGCATAAGTCAAAGGGAAAAGAAGATGCGCTCAAGATCAATCATGGAATACTTGATCAAATGGCAAGGATTGCCCCTTGAAGAGGTCTCTTGGAAACCAACTTCAATCATGGAAGAGTTCCCTCATCTTATGGATGCTAACTTGGCTGAAATGTAGTCAACGGGTAACTTGTCCTAGTTCAGACAACTTACAAAAAACTCTTAGTTTTCAACCAGATTTGATTCTGAATTATGGACAACATTTAATACCATATATGGGATGAAAGTACTTGAAGTTATCAAAACTTTGAAAAACATAGTTCTAACCTTTGAAATTTAAAACAACATTTATAAAATGCTCTTTTATCCAAATTCAAATAAACAGACTATCTAAAGCTTAAGATAGGAGTGTTAAAGACATCTTATGTTTAAGAAAGGAGTATTGATGAGTCATATCCTTAGTACATGTACACTCTTTTTTACTCTAAATGCATCAAAATTATACTCTTTATCTAGGTCTCCATTTCTTTCCACATCTCTCTTGGGTTGCCAACCATTCTGCATGGTGTTGTCTAGCTGTGTTGTTTTCACATCTTACTTTCCTCATTTCATATACACTACAAGATATAGGCCTTATACCGACCTTAAAAGAGACGAAAATGTAAATAACAAATTTGTCCCCGTCATTGCAAAAAGCGTCGTTATTGGCGATGCCATAGAATAGTCGGTATTAGCATCGTTATCAACGTCGCTATTTGCGTCGATATCAGCGTCACATGATACGTATGCAAATAGCGACGTTGGGTGTGACGTTGATACTGACGCAAATAGCGACACTGATAACGATGCTCTGCGACACTAATAATGATGCAAATAATGACACGTGTAGGTAAATTTGCAATGCTAATAGCGATAGTAATAGGAAAAAAAAAATTCTGCGTAGGGTAGCAAGCTGCACTGCCACATATAGCACTGTGTGCTTTATTTGGGCCATACAAAATAGTTTCTGCACTGTGTACAATGCTCGTGTAAACAAAAACAAAGTGTATTGAAATCATAAAACTGATACATGAAATAAATACATGATCGCATAATGAAAGTGACTGGTACAATCATGACAAGATATCACTACTACATAGAAAATGTCTACACAGATCAGGCGACCAAAAAAGAAGGGTGTGTGAGTTCTAGAGATCCAAGGGTGAGCTACATATCCTCACCATCCGAAAGCTCATCCCACTGCAAAGGAGCATCGAACGGATTCTACAAAAAAAGAAACAACTACACATCAGTCCACCATACAATAATGCATTCTAATTAAACATGGTAACTACGGACAAGAAAGATGAGTGACTTACATGGCTGCCACGTCTATGCAATCGGTCGTTCAATGCAGTGAGACCATGCCTCTCTGCATATTGAGTCTCAAGGCCGGTCAGATTGCAATTTGTAATGAAGTATTGCAAAGGAAAAAAAATACTAACGGTTAGAAATATGATTGTCAGTACAAAGGATATTGCAAAAAAATAAGCAAGCAAAACAAAAGAAAAACTTACAAAGTCCTCCAAATATGTCCTGTGGCCGCCACTCCCAAGATGATGTACCACTCCGTCCTTTATTCGTGCCCTCGCCGCCTTGCGCTGCTAACTCCAACGTCCTGGAGAATCTCTAGCCTCGTCCCTCAGTCGGCGCGCCAGTCATCCGCGTCTAGCCACTCGGGCTTTGTAGCCCCACTCTTGAGTGCCTTGCGTGCGTCCGATCGTTTGTGTGACATATATGCATGCATGCAGTCCATCATCCAGCCCGTAGAAAATCTATCTATTGTGGCTGGAACCGAAAACTCCTCATGCAAGGATGCTACTATGTAGTCCTTGCTCCCCTTCAGCATGTTTTTCCAATGATTTAAGATGTTGTGCCGAAAAACTTATTGGCACAACTCTCTCATGCGAGCCATCACCCTCCTCCCCTCATCATTCATGATGATGGCTCCTAATCTATCATCGACAAGATAGGCATATCCCTCTGGGGTATGCCTAAGATGGGTCATCTCCCACCTGCGTCCACACTCTTGGGCATATCCAGGAGACCCCTGTACATCCGGTGTACCGACTGGGGTAGTATCTATCGGAGTAGCACCCATAAGGGTGCCACCTGCAGACGGTTGAGCAAAAGTAGGAGTAACTGGAGTAGACGTCCCCACAGGTGTGAGAAATCCTGGAGGTGATGCGACTCAAGTAGAACGACGAGACGGAGACACCGCGTCCATGCCTCCACAACATCCACTTGAGCCACGCTCCGTAGAACCGCCATGAGAGCAAGGAGTCATGCATGTATTTCGTGCCGACTGCGGGCTCACTGCCTCTGTATCTCTACAGCACCCCCTTGACCCTGAAGCACTCCCTCCCTCTGGCCCAAGTCTGGAGCATCGACCTCGTCTGCTCCCATATCGGAGTAGCACCCATAAGGGTGCCACGCAGATGTCTGAGCAAAAGCTGGAGTAACTGGAGTAGATGTTCTCACAGGTATGACAAATCATGGAGGTGATGCAACTCTAGCAAAACGACGAGATGAAGACACTGCATCCGTGCCTCCACAGCATCCACCTGAGCCATGCTCCCTAGAACCGCCATGAGAGCAAGGAGTCATGCCTATATTTCGTGCCAATGGCGGGCTCACTGCCTCCGTATCTCTACAGCACCCCCCTGACCCTGAAGCACTCCCTCCCTCTGGCCCAAGTCTGGAGCGTCGACCTCATTTGCTCGAAGCTGAAGCATCTGATTGTGCCGAAGTAGATCTAGTACAGTGGCTTGACGATGTCCGAGACAGCTCCTGGTCTGCCATGTCTTTGAATCTCGCCATCTGATCTGGAGACATCCACGTGAAGATATCCTGCAACTTCTCATCGCTCATCCTCGACTCATCCTGAAAATGTCACCTACACAAATGAAAAATGATGTTAGCATAATCGATTTAAATCATACAAAGCACGGTAATATAAATCCTAAAAAATGATCTCACTTAAAATGCATATCTTATGTACCCTTATAATCAACGAATTGAGTAAGTGGATGCTCTAAGTATGAAGTATCCTATGGTCCCATGTCAATCTCCTGACACGACTCCACATACACTAAAAGGTCGATAGATATGTCACCACAAAAGGATGAGTCCACCTCATTCTCAAAGAATTCTTGGAGTCCTGTATTTCCATCATTGTTAGCTGATGCTAGCTCCTCTATATGTTCCAAGCTTTCGGTGGCCTCCACCCCTTGCAATATCGACCCCTCTATTTGCATATTGTCCTCATCTATGCTTAGAACATCGCTTTGATCATATACTCTCGCACTTCGGGGAGCTGAAGGTATAACATACCACCATTGAAGTTGTTGGGGGTTTGGATAGAAGATTACTTGTTCACAAACACGTACAAGAGAGATTAAACTATTGTGACATGTACTATGTCGTAATACAATTAACAAACAAATGAGTTCATGCACCTGTTCACAATGGGTTGGAAACACAAAGGTGTCATGCAAATCCATCTTTTTTTTTTCGAAATCTATTTTGAGAAATCTCGATGGACCTCGTCGAACTGTTGCTCCAGCTCCTTCAAGTATCACTTTGAACCATTGCACATCGAATAGTATCATGGACAAGCTATGGCAATCCACCGTAACAATACTTTGCAAGTTCCCAAAATACTCCATCTCATTTATAACCGTGTTTGGATCCGTTGCTTGTCGTTCGCTCTCCTGCTCAAACCTTGCCATGATACCATAGTCCATTGTGGAGCGCATTTTGTCAATACGCTCCACGCAAAAATGCCGTCCCTCGACCATGTTGCACTATATATTTTTTAATGTACATTAAAAACACTCAAATTAGTTTTCACATATAAAATATAGATACGACAAATCCTAAACACGTCATTACCTTTGGACTACATCCCCTCGAGAATTCCCACTCCTCCATTGAGACCTCTGCTCCTTCGCAAGATGCTGTGGTCAAAGCTCCATGCAACCATCGCGTTGACATGAACTGCGGCATCTCCTCCATGCCCTCGGGATATCAAATCTGTCAATGGCGCATACTACGTCGAAATTCAGATCATGCTTACTCTCGATCTTGCCTAGCGATCTGGTACTTGGCGAGCCACATCTCCATAGAGGCATGGTGCAACATACAAAAGTGATTCACCTTCTCTTCCATTGCAGTATCCATTCTTTTTTCTACCCCATTTTCAATCACCACATCTCTGGTCAGTCTATCATTGTCCTTCAACGACCATAGCATTTTGTTGTTTGGATCCACCGTTGATAGCCATTGTGAAATATGCACTAGCACCTTAGACACCAACCAACCTTCAACCATGCTACCTTCTGGCTGAGCTCATTGTCACACAAAGCCTTTCACGGTTTTCATGAAGCGCTCCAAGAAGAATATCCATCGCATATGGATAGGTCCAACAATCTCCACTTCATCTATAAGATGCACAAGAAGGTGGATTTATATCGTGAGCATGTTGGTAGGCAGGTATTTCTCAAAGAGACAGACCGTCTCCACTGCTCTCCGTCTCGGAATTCAATAGAGGACATCGTAATCTCCTTCTGTGAGATCCATTGCACCAAAGTCAACAACTTGTAAATGGCCCCGCGTATTTCTGGAGTAAGGCATCCTGTGATCGTGATCGGTAGTACAAACTGCCACAAATGAGAAAGCATTATGAACAATGGCTACACTCTAAATAGCAAAATGTGTATGCCAATTACAATCCATTCGTAGTATAAACCTGACATATATTATGCCAGTCATGGGATTTTAGCCCTGATAATTGGTCGTCTTTAGAAAATGCAGACTTGAGAGAACGCATCATACCTGTCGAAGTGCGGATGGACTTGACTACTTGCTTCACAATGTACTATTCTTTAGTGGACAAAACCCAAGGAGCACGAGGTAGCTGCACGCGACCATCAGCACTCGACTGCGGCCAAAGTGCCTCCATCTTGCCTACCTCCTTCAAATCCATTTGTGCCCCTATAGTGTCTCTCTTTCCTGTGATGTGGTCCCATAGCAAGCTGCCCACATTCTTGAAAATATGCATGGGATCCAACAAGTGGTTGATCTATAAGTGGGTCCAATATGGCAACTCGTAGAAAACTAAGAACCACCGCATTCCATTTGGATATGACTTTGCGTGGACCATTTTCAGCTCGTACTAGCTTGTGGCATTCATACGTATTGGAGATCGTCCAAGAAAACCTTCCCTGAGTTCATGACCCTCTGGCAAGAAAGCGGTTGTCCTTGATATACCATCTTTTTCATGGTTTGTGACCTCGGGAGTCTAACTGTGGCCCGCATAATGGACATGCATGATAACCTAAGATAACCAGACTTGTTCCGATACCTCTATCCAGTGAATACAAACTTGAACAAGATAAAATATAGATATACGAGAACGAGAACGAAAGCCTATTTACCTGAGCACTCTCTGAATCCCGGAAATTCATGCATCGTCCACATGAGAATCGCTCGAATATTGGCAGACCGTCGACCATCGCGCTTGCTCATATCTTGCATGATGATCCCCTCCTCCCACATAATCTTAAGCTCATCGACTAATGGACAAAGATACATGCCCATATTTTTGACTTTGTAGTGGCCCGAGACGAGTAAGCTAAGGATGAGATATCCTTTCTTCGTAGAAAGCCATGGAGGGATATTGTAGTTGACAAGGACTATAGGGGATACAGTGTAAGAAGTTGAGCGCAGACCAAATGGGTTCATGCCATCCATTGTAAGACCGAGCGGAAGATTCCTTGGCTCTCGGGCAAAGCCTGGGAAGGTAGAGTCAATGTGGCTCCATGCGCATGAATACGTTGATATTCGTTGAACTCCATTTGTGGACCTATTCTGCACATGCCACATTATCAAGCTCGTCATGTTAGACGTATGAAACATGTGGTTTATGTGGGGGATAAGTGAAAAGTGTTTGAGAACTTTTTGAACGATGGTTTGCCCTTGCAAGTCCTATCGATACCTATGAGCACCACACTTTGGACATGTCTCCATAGTCTCATATTCTCCTCGAAACAGTATGCAATCTTTGATACATGCATGGCGTTGTTGTAGTCCATGCCAAGCTTTCGTAAAACATGTCGTGCATCATCACGAGACTTAGGAATGGTATTTACAAGTGGTAATATATGATATTTTAATAACCTTAAAAAAATCATAAAGCACCTTGAAAAAGTACAAATGTTTTTAATAATAGTGCCGAAAAGAAATCAACGAAGAGTACATACAAGGTACCTGAACAACTCGGTCACAGTCGCATCCCTCCACCTGTATTTTGCTTGCAAACTTAGGAGTGCAAGCGGTGTCTTCAGGCGATATACTCGGCACCCATCATATAATGGTATGGATGGTTCCTCTCTAAGTGGATCAAAAGTCTCGACATCCATGGGAATCAATGCATTGATCATTGCCTCCATCTCATTAGGCTCCAAGATTGTAGGTAGGTTTGGAAGGCTACCTGTCTCCTCTGGTATTGATGGTATAGATATTGGATAGTGCCTTCGAAGTGGTAGATTGGCTCATGCACTCCATCCATCGCACGCCCATGAACTCTTCTAATTGGCCACAAAGGGTGCACTCCTCCTTGGAACAAGATGTCATCTCCCTAGATAGAAAATTTGCACTCCTCCTTGGGACAAGACGTCATCGCCCTAGATAGAAAATTTGCTAGCCACACCCGATCTTCTTGTATATGGTATTCAATTAGCTTGCGAGTACAATGCATGATTGATATATTTTTTTCTCTTTATTTATTATGATGTATGTTTATTCCCTCTCTCTCGTTCCTTCTTATTTTTTCTCTTCCTCCCCCTCTCTCATTTTCTTTAAGGATCACGGCTACGACTACGAGTACGACCAGGACCAGGACCAGGACCAAGACCATGACCATGACCATGACCACGACCACGACTATGATGACCACGACCACGACGACGACCACGACCATGACTATGACCACGACCATGACCATGACCATGACCACGACCACGACGACCATGACCATGACCACGACCACGACGACCATGACTACGACTACGACTATGACCACGACCATGACCACGACCAAGACCACGACTACGAATACGACTACTTATATAGAGAGGAAGAGAGAGACAAGATTTAGGGAGAGAGTAAAGTTAGAGAAGAAGAGGAGAGAAGTGAGAGAGGTAGAAATAGAAAGAGAGATAGAGAGAGAAAAGCGATAGGGGGAGAGAGAAGGATCTAGGGAGAGTATAGGAAGAGAGAAAGAGGAAAAATTGAGGGAGAGAGAAGGGTTGAGAGAAGAGAGAGGAGAAAGAGAGAGAGATCCGACTAGAGCATTTGACACCCATAGCCAACACACCGTGGAGCACACAAGCACAAATTGATATTGACTTATGGCAAGAAAATCCACCACAAAACAATAGTTATAATACTCGAGGTAGCATTTCAAAGTCTTATTGATCTCAATCGGTCATGGATGTCATACTATGGGTAGGTTGCACTCACTAAGAATAGAATTATCTATGGGATGTACAATCTCTATGAGGGCATGAGATTGGGATCTCGATAGATACCAAAGCATGATCTCTAGCTTGATGGTTGCATATATACTACTACTACTCATGGAAGAAACCTGAAAATAGTTATTATGCTCAAATATATGCTTGTTAGAGCAGAAATTTGTTCCTAAGACTATTCTAAGGATGAAAGAGGGTTAATGATAAAGGAGTATCCTTCCTTGCAAGTGATATTATATTATATTTTTAAATTAAAATTGATAGTTGAAGATGAGTTTCCTAAGAGGCCTTGTGGTGATGAACATAAGGGACAATCTAGAAGTTATATAGAAAAGAACCTTTACTACCTAGGCTACTCATCACCTAATGTACTACCAAGACTAGTAACTTTAAATAATGTAAGATAAATAAAGTACAATGATATACTTGGGATGGAATTGTTTATCTTTAGTACTAGTTATTATTGTACTTAACATAACAAGGGTAAGTTATTGTGGATCGCATCTTCTTTTGCGAAGTATATGAATGATGTTGTTTTAGTTTTTTGTATTTGTCTTTTTAAGAAGAGATTGATTTTTATGGAATATCCAAAGTTATTTTTGAATTTACATTATGAAAAATGAATGTTTTTCTAACCGATAGGCTGATTGCCTTTGTTGTATACTTCTACAAAAGTTATTGTGCCCTCATAGGTGGATATTTGGTTACACACTAAATCTCCCCTAAGGTTAGTGGCTAGATCCCTTCACCAAGGGATAGTTTAAGCATGGTGGAGGCTAGGACAAGCCCCATGTATGAGAGGTCTCTTTGTAAGAAGGACATTATGCTAGGAGGCACAAGTGTACTAGGGTTCTCTAGCCATATATCCCTTAGGTTTGTTGAGGATCGGCCTAACCCCTATGAGCCTAGGATGAGCTTATTGTAAGGTCTTATTTCCTTTTCTCTCTTTCTCTCCCTCTCTCATTTCCTCTCCCTCCCTCACTCTCACCCTCTCTTTCTCTCTTTCCCTATTAGGTTTAATGATTTTTCTTTCTTTTTCTCTCTCCTCTCCCTCTCATTTCCTTTTCTCTCTTATTTTTTTCTCTCTCCTCTCCCTCTCTCATTCCCTCACCCTCCCTCACCCTCACCCTCTCTTTCTCTCTTTCCCTATTAGGTTTAATGATTTTTCTCTCTTTTTCTCTCTCCTCTCCCTCTTTCATTTTTTTCTCTCTTCTCTTCCTCTCTCATTTTCTTTTCTCTCTTCCTCTCCCTCTCATTTCCTCTCCCTCCCTCACCCTCATCCTCACCCTCCCTTTCTCTCTTTCCCTATTATGTTTAACATCTTTTCTCTCTCCTCTCATTCTCTCATTTTTTTCTCTCTCCTCTCCCTCTCTCGTTTCCTTTTGCTCTCTTCTTCTCCCTCTCTCATTTCTTCTCCCTCCTGGCCCATAATAGCACAAGATGAGTTTACTAGTTCAAGTAATGACCACTCTTTTGGAGTAGTTGAGACTGATCACAAGTTGGTAGACAATTTTGAATAGTATTGAGAGTCTAGTGGTAACTCTTGTTGAAAAAGGTGGGTATTGCAAAGGTGAGGTTGAGTCTAAGGTGAGTGGGCCTTACATAGCACACTTTGATTAATGTGTGGTTGACAATGAGAGTAAGTGTGGCAACACTTTAATGAATGTGTAGTTGATATAGTGAGAGTAAATTGTGGCAACAACATGAATAGAGTGAAGAAATTTTTAATGGCTTTGCAGGTTTATTGGGTGTTCCTGGATAAGAGAGGGAGTATTCTTCTTCTCAAGATTATATGATGTTTGAGATTGATTTGAATTGGGATTTTGAGGGTCCAAAAATTGAGGTAGAAGAAACTGTGAAAAAGACATGTGAGAAAAGCCTTGAAGAGAGTAAAAGAGCTTAGAGAGAAAAGGACAAGGATAATTGCAAATGCACCACAAGATCTCAAGGGGCTAAGGAAGACTCATTAAAGTGGAGTGCTAAAAAATAAGAACAAAGTGAGGTGTCTTTAGAAGACATGAAGAGGATGAGCATAGTGATCAACATTGAACCGAAAAGTCAATGAGGAACTGAAGTTAAAGGAGTGCATAGGTGCATGGAGAGAGAGAGAGAGAGAGAGAGAGAGAGAGAGAGAGAGAGAGAGAGAGAGAGAGAGAGAGAGAGAGAGAGAGAGAGAGAGAGAGAGAGGTTTTGGTTTTGGAGAGAGTCTCATTTATGCAAGAAATATTTGAGCAATAAAGAAAGAGACCAAGGAATATGATAGGATACTAGATGATTGATATTGTTTCATTTTATAATTATTTATTAATGCACATGAATGCTTACTCGCTAGGGGTGCACTAAATATGTTATGTGTTTTCAATCATCAAAGTTTGAAAAGGATAGATAGATTTTATAACCTTTCTTAGATGTGTGAACAGAGTCTTTGAGTTTTCATAATCTGATGAAACTTGAGTCTTTCATGAGCTAGGTGCCTATTTTTGCTTTGATTTTCTTATCACTTTATGGATCGAGATTGGATGTGTTGTATAAGTTGACAAGAAGGAGTTGGATCAACAAGTTCAATGAGTGACCGTGAGAAAACGTAAGGTTTTGAAAACCCTAATACTTGTACATTAGTGGGACTAAGGGTGATGAGTAAATGAACTCTTTTTTAGGCCTTTTAACCCCCCTTCTCTCTAGCCTAAATCCATTCTGAACCTAGCTTATGATATTTAACCTAGCCTCCAAAGAGTCGTGCTCAATGTCCCAACAAAAGATATAGGTGGAGGCTATGTACAATGCAGATTTAGACACAAGCCCTTCTATTGTTTCCCAAAAGAAAAAAACATGTGAGCTATTGGCCACCTCATGGGTGTACCTACAAAGTTGGATTATGTTACAACAAATATATCTAATTATTTTGGATTGCATTATCACATGTATACATAGCAAACTTTATCACATAATGATGTATCATACATTATCACATGTAAATATATAACATGTTATTGTACACACATGAACCACACAATATTGAATATATATGTGCCACACATTTATTTAACAAATGTAGATTACTGACATGAATCAAAGTATTTTGTAGTAATAAAAACATCTAATATGCAGTATATTAGGTCATGAGGTGAGGTCTCTAATTCTCCCCTTCCCTTCCCCCCTTGCTAGGTATTTCAATTGTATACATTATATCTCAAAAAAGAATACATGTATATATGTTCAAGATTTTTTGAGTAAAGCTCATGTCATATGGAATTAATTCAATTAAAGAATTAGTGTGATTATTAAATGAAAGCGATAAGTTTGATTTTATCATATTTAATAGTAAAATTCACTAGAACAAAGACCTCTTTGAGCTAGATAGTAGCATGCATTCTTTTATACTTGTACATTGAAAAGTCAAATACATCAATATAAAATTCAAATATGGTGATCAAAAATTAAAATTGTAGCATTATGAAGTGTGAAAACTAACAAATAGAAAGATTTATAAATAAGAAAGCACATGTTTTTTGCACAAAATTTATTTGTTCAAGAAGACAAAAGAAATAGTTAGAAAATTGACATCAAAACCTAATGTAAAATTAGTAGAAAAGAAAAAACACAAAGAGAGAGAAAGAGAGATAAGCCCTCATGCAATCTTTCCCAAACTGATCTTTGCAAGAAGATAATAGAAATATTTAGAACCAATGTGAAGATCTAATGAAAAGAAATAGAAAAAAAGAGGAGAGAGAGAGAGAGAGAGAGAGAGAGAGAGAGAGAGAGAGAGGAGCACCTATGCCTCTAACAAAAAATAATCTTTTTAAGAAGACAATAGTAATAGCTAGAATTGGCATCAAATCCTACTTAAAAAGTAGCAAAAGAAAAGAATCATGGAGAGAAATGAAGACCAAGAGAAAATAGCAAAAGGAAAATATCGTAGAGAGAAATAAAGACCTATGCTTTATGTAGAATCTATAATTACAAGGAGAAAAAGTTGAGGAGGTAAGTAGAGTGATCGAAATCATGATTACTTTCGCTATAAAGCTTCAATGGCAATGAAAATTCACAAGAATGGAGGAGAGAAATGATTCTATTGCTCAATTCTTACATCAAATTAAGAACTTTTTGGAAAAAAAGACCAAAAAGGGGGAAGGAAAGTAGGAGATATATTGAGATATTGAGCTCTACATGAGAGTTGGCATCCACTATGTACCTTGGTGATGTGGTAGGATATTATTCACTTGCATGTTAGGTGACCAACATTAGGTTACATCAATGATTCTATAGTTGGACTACACCCACATAGACCATTCTTGGTTATGCCACATTCATTGTACCACCTTTTCTTTCCTTAGCGGGTTCACATTTAGTGATCACATGTACATATATTGTGGTACTTTCATACTAGTATTTTATCATATTGTAGACCTTGCTCTTTTATGTGGAAGATGAAAAAGGAAGATGAAGAACATTTTAGCCCTATCTCTCTATGTGCCAAGTCTCGATTGCTTTTATGTATGTGCTCTTGGTCTCTTCACCTCTCTTCCCTCTTGTCTATTTTCATGGAATCAAAGCCATCCTATGGTTATGTGGAGCTAAAGTGAAGGTTGAGGTAAAGGCATTGGAGCATGTAAGCAAGCAACGAGTAAGAAGCTCTTCCAACTTGCTTGATTTACCTTAAGTTCTAGCTGCATGAGGCTCTTGAGGCTGGCAAGGCTGCAGTCTTTAATTGTAATGAAACGTGGTGAGTAGAAAGAACAATGTTAGTACACTATTGGCAAGCCCTTTATGGCTTTCTCAGTTTGTTTTTTGGCATCTGAGGTCATTTCGCCTTCATTCTAGACCTGTAAGTGGTCTTGACAATTGTTTCTAGGTATCCTGTAGTTTTAGTTGTATCGGTCGTTTATAGGTGCACATATTATGGATTTCAAATCTGTAAGGTTTCACATGTTTCCTGGGCTGCAAACGCAAAAGACATCTATACATAGATTGTAGATTGTAATTACTATTGTACAGTTAGTGAAAAAGGATATGTGTTTAATTGTAGTGCACTTGGTATTAGCTTGCTTACAGATTGTATTTTTTTGTAAGATTTTTTATTTGGTTAAAATGTCTGACAACTTTAACTAGATTGTTAGTGAGAAGCTTATTAAGAACAATTATCCTAGATGGAAGTTCAGGATGACAAATTTCTTAAAGGGCAAAGGTGTTTGGAATTACATTGAAGGAGACATGATAGTAGCACCCGAAGTTCTTGTGCAAAATGCTATTGCAAAATAAGTAAAGGATAAGAAAGATTGGGAGTAGACATAGAGTAAAGTCATGTATGGGTTGTTTGTCAATATCATAGATAGGTGATGAGCAACAAGGTACCTATGCATGAGCTATGCATACAATAGCAAAAACAATGATCACGAAAGTAAATACTTATTTGTTATGAAACACTTTATGAATACTATGTTTGTTGTTGATGATTCATCAAAGAGTGATGTATAAATGTAGATTCAGGTGCTTTTAACCATATAACTTCTCATAGAGAGTGATTTAGAGAGATGCACAGTCCTCTAGAGTCTCCATGCTATGTAGAGATAGGGGATGATATAGCTCATCCCATTACTCATGTTGAAAATGTTTCTTTGAGTATGTAGGATGGCAAAACTAAGTACTTTGTTGATATGCTGCATGTACCAAATATTACAAAAAACTTGGTTTCTATTGGTCAGATGGTAGAACATGGATTGTGAATTTAGTTCACATCTGATGCTTGTTATGTGAAGATGTAAAGATGATTAAATGTGTTGGAGGAGATTGTTTACTCTTGATATAAATTAGAGAATTAGTCATGTGCATGTGCAGCGATTGAAATACATATAGCCAAAAATGATTGTGGATGGTTTGCCCAAGTCTAGGGTTGATGGGATGCATAAAGTGTTAGAATATCAAGCTCCCGTTACTCTTCAATCAGTCTATCTTTATGTGTGTGACCGACATTATTTGGATATAGATGTACACATGTGTGACATTCAATAAGTCAGTGTAGTCAATGACTTAACCACAGTTAGTCTTGGTTAGCTATACCTATGTGTGTAAGTCTCTTTCAGTCAGTATAATGGAAGAACAACAACAACGAGGTGAGGCTCATCTTTCACTCCACTCTATCTCTCTCCCTCTCTTCCAACATGGTATCAAAGCTTAAATGCCTAAAGCTTGAAGGCTTGACAGTGGTCATTTGACATCAAGACATCATATCTGAAGAAAACGTCATCAAAGGAGACTGTGCCTGCAGCCCATTTTTTTGCAGAAGCTATATCTTGCTATAGAAATGGTTTTTGGAGAAACGACCTGCAACTCTTGACTATTTCAATGTGGTCTATAACTTTGTAGAAGAAAGTTTTTTCAAATTCCTCACAGTTTTTGAGATATTCAGTACAGATCTGTGCAGACTGGCTATTTACTACAGTAAACTACAGGTGATTCCAATGGCTTTTATTCTAACAATACATATGCCCTTATTATCATGCATTTGAGCATGATATTGGAGTGTTAAATGCTCAAATTTGGAGCTTATTTGCAGGCTAGAAACAATGAATTGGTTGCTGTCCTAAATATGGAAACAATATACCTACAGGGTTGAAGTATCTGTGATGCTTATTTGCTACTGACAAATACTTAGATCATACTACTTGAGTGGTAGATGCTTTTTGGGATATTGTGAGTGCTGAAAGTCCAAAGTTTGTACTGATTTGTTGTTGGTTATACCAAGGTATTGATTGGTTATTGTCTACAAGAAGGATACCTATCATCTCACTTGACATATATGCAATATATTCTAATCAATTGGACATGTATCAACTTCTGTATAGAATGGAAACTGAATGAGATGTTTTGGGGTTGTTTTGAGGTCTGAATACTCTTGTTTTAACAGAGAAAATATTGATGGTTATAGCAGTGGGCTGGTTGTATTTGGTACTGCTACTTGCATACAGTACAAACATTGAAACTTGTCATAGTTTGTTGCTGGGATGTTTTGCCACTACTATAGAATGTTTTGAACTGATTTGAGCTTGGTTTATGCTCAGTTGAATGTGTTTTTTCATTATTGGAATACAATTTACAACAAGCAGGTTGTTAGGAAAACTGTCCTGAATTGCAAGAAACTATCTTGAATAGCAGAAAACTGGTCCTGAATTGTAGGAAAATGAGTCAGATACTTACAGGTTGTATACATCACTGAATACCTAAGCTGCAACTATGGCAAATGCTCAAGGCACTGAAAATATCATTCAAATTGTAGGAGAAAAGCTAGACAATTTTTTTTTTCCTTTATGGAAGTTTTGTATGAAGAATTTTTTGGTTGGTAGAGGTTATTGGGACTTATGTACAGGTAATGAGGCTGAACCTAAAATACATGAAAGGAATCCGATAAATGATCAGAAAAGGGCTCATAAGCTATGGACTGAGAGAGCATGCAAGGTGTTACATTGGTTTTCCTTATGTATATCAGATGCTATGGTTATACAAATTACTGGATGCAGTTCTCCAAAGGATGCATGGGACATACTCATGAAGAATTATGGAAATAGAACACATGCAAGAAAGATTCAGCTAAAGCAACAATTCAATAACATGTCTACGAATGACAGAAGCATTCAGGTCCACACTACAGAGATCAAGAACATAGTGGATCAGCTTGCCACCATTGGATCTTCAGTGTCTAAGGATGATATGATTACAGTGACATTGCATGGACTTGGCAAAGAGTATAAAGCATTTGATATGTCTATTTGTGTGAGAGTTGAATCCCTTGATTGTGATGAGCTATTTGCTTTGCTGTTGCATGAGGAAGTTAAGCTTGGACTGAATACAGGTTATAGTATGTCTCAAAGCAGAGACACTGTTCTTTACTCTAGCCAGCATGGTAGAGGCGGCAGAGGCAGTGCTCTTTTCGAGGTCAAGGAGACACTCAAAATGCTTATGGATAGCATCAGCAGAATGCCTGGCATGGCCCAAATACACAGGGCCAGTGTGGATCTGGCGGCTTTGGAGGCAAGAGGAGATCACCCCATGGTAGAGGTGGTGGATCTGGTTCATGGCAATCAAATGATCAGTCAAACAGAGATAAGGACTGTCATTACTGTGGCAGATATGGACACATTGCAAAGGATTGTTAGAAGATGCAAGGAGATATGAAGGCAAAGGGAAAACATCATGGGCACTATGCATCTTTTAGCGGTGCTCATGATGAGAAGGTTGGCAGATTGTTTGCCATGCAGCATGTGTCTAAGAATGCATCTAGGTAAAATAGAGATGAGAGATGGTACATTGATTCAATGGCTTCAAATCACATGACACCCCATGGAGAATGGTTTGATGAGATGGTTACAGGTTCGCATGGACATGTTTGTACTAGGGATGACACCTAGTATACTATTTAGCATAAATGAGTTGTACTTTGTTGATGCCTGATCGGAGATCTAAGAGAGTTAGAAAACCAGTTGACAGGTTTACATATACTAGTTATTCAACCCGCCATTATGTATATATGGCTAGTGTGACATGTTACAAAGAACCTACAAAGTTTGATGATGTAGTTACAGATGATAACTGGTGTGCTGCCATGGATGAGGAGTATGGAACCCTTGTTGAAAATGAGACATGGGAATTGGTTGGGTTGCCTGAAGGCAAAGTTCCCATTGGCTCCAAATGGGTGTACAAGGTTAAGTGCAAGTCAGATGGTTCATTAGAATGCTATAAGGCTAGGTTGGTTGCAAAAGGGTATGCACAGCAATATGGCCTTGACTATGAGGAGACTTTTAGTCTGGTGGCTAAAATGGCAATAGTTAGAATTGTCATTGCTTTGGTAGCATGCAAAGGCTAGAAATTATGGCAAATGGACATCAAGAATACTTTCTTGAATGGTGATTTGGTTGAGGAAGTATATATGGAGCAGCCTGAAGGCTATGTTCACTCGGACTTTCCTACACATGTATGTAAGCTGAAAAAGGCTTTATATGGACTGAAACATGCACCTAGGCATGGAATGCTCAGATTAGTAGTTATTTACAGTAACATGGATTTAGATTGGGTGATGTAGATCACAGTCTGTTTACGAAGAAGACAGATCATGGATATGTGTTTCTAGTGGTTTATGTAGATGATCTTATCATCATTGGAGATGATGAGAGGGCATTGCTGAAATTAAATCATGTTTACAGGCTGAATTTAGAGTCAAAGACCTTGGTGGATTGAGGTAGTCTCTACACCTCAAGGTATATGGATGCTAGAAGCAGTATGCTCATGACATGTTACAGAAGTATGGTATGGCTGAATGCAAGCCTATGGAGACACCTCTTGATCAGAATGTTAAGTTGCAGATTGATGTTGGGAATGATATAGAGAATGTGACCATGTATTGACAGATGGTGGGAAACTTGATATAATTGAATATTATGTGTCCTAACTTATGTTATGCAGTGGGGCTGATTAGTCAGTTCATGCAGAAGCCTCACAAACCACATTTAGATGCAGTCAGGAGGATCATGAGATATATAAAGGGTACTATAGATTATGGGTTGTTTTATGCATATGGAAAACCCCTTGACTTAACAGGGTTTAGTGATGTTGATTGGGCTGGTTGTGCCTATGATAGGAGGTCAACTAGTGGTTATGCATTTGGATTGGAGGGTAGTAGTATGATTGACAGAGTAAGAAACAACCTACTGTTGCATTGTCTAGTATACAAAAGCTGAGTACATAGGAGCTTCCTTAGCAACTTGCAAAGCAGTTTGGTTGATGAAACTGCTAAAAGACTTGGGAATACAACTGGAAAGCAGAGTGAGATTGCATTGTGATAACCTCAGCAGTGTTATGTTGGCTAGCAATCCTATCTACCATGCTAGGTCCAAACATATTGAGGCTCACTACCATTTCATCAGAGAAATGATTCTTATAGGGTAGTTTGACTTGATTCATGTGAAGAATAAATACCAGGTAGCATATATATTTACCAAGTCTCTTGGTAAAGAAAAGTTCATATATTTCAAATAGCTACTTGGAGTTTATTAGATGGTTTGAGCTTGAGCGGGAGTGTTAGAATATCAAGCTCCCGTTACTCTTCAGTGTGTCTATCTTTATGTGTGTGACCGGATACAGTTGTACATGTGTGTGACATTCAATAAGTCGGTGTAGTTAGTGACTTAACCACAGTTAATCTTGTTTAGTTATACCTATGTGTATAAGTTTCTTTCAATCAGTATGATGGAAGAATAATGGAAGAACAACAACAATGAGGTGAGGCTCATCTTCCAGCTCCACTCTGTCTCTCTCCCTCTCTTCCAACATAAAGTATGTGAAGCATGCCAATTCGGAAAGCAAGCAAGGCATACGGGTCCACATGAAAAGCATGTATAAAAGAAGCCACTTGAATTGATATATTTTGATGTGTGGGATACTACAAAGACTGCAATTATGAGTAGTTGGAGGTATTATGTTTCCTTCATTGAGGATCATACTTGCAAAGTATGTGTTTACTTTATGCATGAGAAAAATAAGGTGTACACTCACTTTAAAAGCTTCAAGGCTTTGGTTGAGAAGAAGACATGGTTGCATATTAAATACCTAAGGTTGGATGGGGGGAATAATATATTTCCAATGAGTCTTTGGATTTTTGATTGAAAAATGGTATACATAGATAATATATATGTAGATATACAATGTAGCAAAATGGAGTTGTTGAGCCAAAAAATAGGCATATTACAAAGGTGGTGGCTTATGCACTGATGTGAGAAAGAAACTTGCCTTATTACTATGAAACGGTTTGACAAAAGAAATAGACTGAGACCAAGAACCATACAAGATGGGGATTGGGTATTGGTTTATGATAGTAGTTTAGACAACCAACATAGTGCCATGCGTAAAGTTTCCAAAAGATGGTTTGGACCCTATGTGGTCAGACCAGTGTTTGTGATAATGCTACTTATGCATTAAATGAACTAGATGGGATAGCCATAAAACTTCCAATAGCAGGGAAAAGAATCAAATTATTCAAGAGGCAGGAATCTACTGCCTATGAGTTGCCAGAATTGGAAGAAAATGGTGGCCATGATACAGGGGATAGCCAGGATGATATGGAAGATGAAGAAGAAAAGGATATGGTTACAGAGGATGAGGAGGACTCAGAATCCGATGACAACTAGGATTTTGGCACATACAAGAGGATGTGCAAGTTTAGAGGGGGTGGATGTCGTGATGCCATGCGAACATAGTGTGAAAAAGCATGGAGTGCATCATCATCCGACTTCTTTATTGATCAAGAGAGTCAATGTGATTTGAGTCATTAGTATTAGTGTGAGTTGCATGGAGTATCCAAAAATACTAGATTTTTGGATAATTTTAGCCTATTTTGATATTATTTATTGTAAAAATCCAAAAATTTTAAAAAAGCTTCTAGATTAGGATAGCATGCAAAAAGCAAGTTTCTTTTTCAGCCAGTTATGAGATTTTTCACTAAAAAGGACAAATTAGCAAAATCGCGCGCATCGTGATCATTGTTGAGAGGCTGGAAGAGGAAGAAGGAGTGATCTAGAAGATTTGTAAACAGGTGTCCTAAGGTTTTGCCCCCCTTTCGGAGCCAAGGGAGGCATCAGATTTGGGTTCCGAGCAACACAGAAGGAGCTATAATTTTGATGCACGTTTTGTTCTACGAAGAAGCTCCAAGAAATCTAATGCCTGGAGATTGCTGCTGAGTAATATAAGGATTCCAGGTTCTTTCAATACATATTGATTCAATTCATTGTGCTTTGTCTTTGTCGTGTTTACCACTTGTGTATTCTCTTTCTTCTCTTCCATCTCCTATCTCTACTTCCTTCTACCTATGATCCCCGATGGATTTGACCTTTCGACAAAAACCCCTCCGATAGCGCTCCCATATATCGTAGGATCCTACATAATCATACTTCTTCACATGCCCGAAAACAAGCTACCTTCTTATACTCCGCTTGTGTAGAAGACAATGCCACTATTACTTATTTTTTATCTAAGTAAAGATTGTCGAAAACAAAGAAAAACAATATCCAAAAACTAACTTCCTAGAATCATTGTTGAAAGCAAAGAAAAACAATATCCAGAAACTAACTTCCTAGAATCATTGTCACATCTTCCCAATCTAAGTCACAGTTTCCCATAAGAGAACTTCTAAAACTGTATATGATATCATAGTAAACCCTTCAAGTATCTAAGCACCCATATCCCAACTTTTCAATGACTTTCTTGTGATGTGCTTGATGAAAGGGATGCAAGAGACGCATGAGAGAAGAGCACACACAATGTAGGTGCTGTCAACAATGTTATGACATTGTTATTGCACTTTCATATATATATATATATATATATATGAATAAAGAATATGGGCGATCATTGTACACAAGCAGGCCTAAGGGCCTTTTACCCCAACAACCTCCCACTAAAAGGCCAATGGGCCAGGGAGTGAAAAAACAAAACAAAAGAAAAGAGACAAGGTGAGGAATCATGACATCTCACCCAACGTCTAATCGGAAAGTGAGTTGTGCAATAAGGGTCGGGAATCTCCAAGTCCAAGACATCCCAGGAGGCAAGTGATCCTGCAACTCCATACAACGGTGTCGTATTGCTGCGCATTCGAGGTGTGAAATCCACCCAAAAGTTGTGCATGAGATTTGTTACTTTGTACATACTTTGACGTAGACGTTGTGCTTTGCTTTGTTTGAACATTTTGCTTTCAGTTGGTTCATGTTCAATTTTACAGAAGAGACAAGCGTTGTTTGGGATTGAATCTGATATTTGGTATAAACAAATTAGAAGGAGAATGGGTTCTAGATCTGCAATGAGTATGGTTTTTCCGAGCTTCACAAGTTGTTTGCTTATGCTGAAGATGCAAATGGTATCGACAAGGGAGTTTAAGAAGACCAGTGAATTTTCAGATGAACATGAGGCTCATGTGTTGCCCTTGAGCATGGAACCACTGCTTGCCAAAATCCATTAGCACTATTGCTCGTGTACTCAGCTGAGCGGACTTTACAGATCAGAAAAGTTTGTAAACTCTTAAAGCTAACCTTTGGCATGCATTCAATATGCTTACACACACAGACTTCTGTTCTGCATCAAATTGAAGGGTTAAGCTCATGTGATGCTGAAATTGTGATTGCAACACCTGAACGACTAGATTTGAAGGCAGTTTCGATTTCAAATGTCTCTTTCATGGTCATGGGATGTTTTCTTCCGAGTGGGAACACTTTCGATTGAGGTTCTTTGGCACTATAGCCCGTGGCTACTTTGGGCTACTTTTCCTTGGTGCTTTTCTGGTTCTGGGAGGGAAGCTAATGTGAGGAGAAACAAAAGGGAAAAAGAAAACACGAAAGAAGGAGGCTAAAGAGGGGATTTTCAAAAGCTAAATAGGGAGGGAAAAGCAAAAAAGGGAGAGTCCGAAAAAAAGAGACGAGGACTGAAACAGAGGGGAGAAAAGGGACGGTACTCTGCGGCTGAAAGGAAGAAGGGGATGATTGTGTTTTCACGAATTTGGGAAATGAGAATATCGAAAGGAGTAGTGATCGATGGTAATCTGCGCTGTACAAGGGAAAAGAAAGGAGTTTTTTCAATCCTGGGAAAAAAACTCGATGCATTTCTTGATAAGCCGAAGCTTGGCGAGATCGTCAGAATGATCCTTATGATCAGTCGATGGAATGCTGAAGGTGACGAGTTTCAAAAGAGGATGGTGGTTGCAAATCCGAAGAAGGGAAGGAAGCTCTTTCTCTGGGGGCGCGCAGGGAATTGCTGAATGGTGGTTAATGTAAACTGGGTCTGCACTCTCTTCGTTAGCGACATTAATACACATGGTCTAATTTTTGTGGCAAACAGAAAGGATAGAGATCAAATTGAGGATGGGGAGGCTATTGGGAAATCTGTCGAGCAAGGCGAATCACACACGATGTGTTCTGAAGCAGCTTTTCGAGGAGCTTTCATCTTCATAGCCTGCAAATCGGGGCCCCACAAGATTGCCTTTTGATCTCCATCGCCTGCTATAACTTTGCTTTGTTTTCAACTCTGCAAAAACTTTTGCACTCGGTGGCACAGTTCACACAAGAAGAAGCGCTCCACCTCAGTTGTAAGGCCTCAAGAAATCTCAATATCACCCGAGAATATCTGTTCTCAACTTCACTCAATTGGAGAGCTTGGTAGCAGGATTCAAGATGTTTTCCCTGTATTTACGTTATGCCTGCGCAAGTGTAAGGAGCTGAAAGTCCTTGGTGATGGCCGATGCGTCCATGTGCATATCAGAAGCACCAAGGCTCCAAAGATTCCATGACAATTGCTCATCAGGAGGAAGACATATTGCAGATTTTTCTGGCATCATGGCTTCATGTTGAACTGCTGTCACAGTCGCTGAAAGAGATCAGAGATCGAGGTGGCTGACTGAGGCTATCACAGCTATAGTTCAAAGCAGTAATTACAGGCCGTCATTGTGCATAGGAGAAGAGGTTATGAATGTGTTTGGGCCGGAGATGGTCAACACCTGTAGTCTGAGGGTCTGCAAATTCGCTTTAGACATGTGGACATGAACGACATATCCCTTGATCATCAACTGAAAGTAACCAGTATTTACTGTTATGATTTTCTCTGTGCTACTTGATGCATATTCATGGAACTGTTATTCTATTCTCTACAACCAGCAGTAGCAGAATCTACCCATACAATTTTTGACAGAGGACTGGAGTTGTAGAAGACAGGACTAGCACAAATTTCTATACCTTTTTCTGGAATCTAAAGACATAAAATTTTTCTCTTGTGAATGACATCATGACAAGAGAAAATGAGAGATTTTTATTGATGATTATTGCTCAGAAACAGTCCAGACTTTCTATCAAGTGCTCTCTGTATCTTTTCTTTAAGCTCATCAAGAGTGCCATTGAAGAATTAATATAAAAAACAATACTTTGAGACTTCAGTTCTTGTATAAATAGAGGGTACTGATTTCAGTCACATTAAAAGACGATTCTTAAAAGGATCTGAATGTATTGAAACAAACAAATGCTACAACATGGATAATATATTTATCTGAACATGTCTGCAAGGTTGTAAATGTCATACTTGATTGATCTTCTATCCTGAAATTTAACAAGGACTTCTGAAGTTGCGACATTGCTTTTGAAACCCTTCGACATCTTTGGTGAACCCGACGTGAAAGCGTCGCAGAAATTTCAGGATGGGAGATACTTCAGCCTCTATTTCAGCTTCTTCTACAACTTCAGCTGCGTCTACTTCAGCTCCATCAATGACTACTGCGTCAAGTACTTCAACAGAGGATCTAAAACAGATTTTGCAGAACATGTCCATGTATATGCAGCTCCAAAATCAGCAAACACAAATGTATATGCAGCAGCAACAACAATTGCATCAACAGCAGTTGTCTCAGCAAAGGCAACTCTATTCGGAGCAGGAGAATGCAAACAGCGCGACTAAGGCTATTGAAGCAGTTGAGAATGAGAACAAGCTATTTGACGGGCGTAATGTTTCAGCATATTTGAAGACATATGAGATCAAGATGGGGTTTTTTGGAGTTCTTGCTGGACTTATGAGTAAGTACTTCCTTCGTCTTGTCACACCCGCTTTGAGGACAAAAGTGACTGATCTTTTTATTCAAAATACACATTGGCAAGATTTTAAGAAGGCCCTGAAAGAAGAATACTTCCTTGAGGACTTTGGTATGGCTACTCGGCGGTCATTCCGAGAGTGGGTCTACATGCCAAACAAAGGTCTAGCTGCTTCGGAGTTGATTCGAGAATTCGAAGAGAGGTATAGTCAACTTGATGCCATTGAACAAAGAGCATTGGATGTTGAAAAAGTTGAGCTTTTCTTGCAAGCTGTAGATCCTGCTCTTCAAGAAGAATTGGGTGAGCTTCTTGAGGATCGCACGAAGCCTATGGGTCTTAAAACTGATTGGCAGGATGCTCAGGATGCAGTCTCAACTTTGACCAAGAGGAGGATATGGAAGACTCACCTACAGAATGGTTCCATGACACCTACACCATCATCAGCTCCTATGCCTTCTTCTATCCCTGTTATTTCTTCTCCTCCTCAGCCAGTTTCTTGGCCTATGCCAGTGCCTACTGTTTCCACTCCACCTATTCCTCATGTTCCACGACCGATGCCTACACCTTCTGCTCCAAAACCATCCGCTCCATCAGTGCCTACCTCTCTTGATGACATAATCAAAGGCATCACAGATTTGACACTGGAGTCAGTCAAAGCGGAGTTGGTGGGAAAGTTGAAGGAGCAGTTTGCTTCGACTGCGCCTACTACTTCTTCTAGTGCTCCTACTGCACCTAGGAGTGCTCCTAGTGCACCTAGGAGAGATCGGAGATGTATTTGGTGCGATAGTACGGACCATCAGCATTGCAGGGATTGTGAGTCTTTTCAGGATGCAAGGAGGAAGAATTTGGTATATTGGGGGCAAGATGGTAAGATTTGGTTGACTGAGACAAGAGCTCCACTTGCTACCAACTTTGGTAAAGGTGGAATGAAGAAGTTAGTGGATGACATGGCTGCGCGTACTTCTTATGTGGCAACTAGAGGTGATGCTTCTGCATATGGAGTACAGATTGAGAAGGGATCATAGACTCAGTCTGCGCTATGGACTTATGCTATGGAGACTGCAAACAAGGGGAAAATTCAGCAAACTGTTTTGACTAGTGCAGGCTCTAGCATCAGATCAGAGATAGGTTGGGACTCACCTGTTGACAGGTACTCTATTTATGCTTATTTGGCTAAATCTCATGGTGCAGATGTATTTGTTGAGGAGAAGCGTAAGAGGGATGAAGAAAATCCAAGTGCAGCTAAGAAGACTAGAGGGGGTGAGTTTGTTACTCCACCTACTGCAGGACCGTCTTCAAGACCAGGGCTAGATCGACAGATGGAGGATGCTCAAAAGAGAGAAAAGAGGCAAGAGCCTAGAGAGAGAAAGCAGCCAGGATTCAGATTGATGTCCGATATTGAGACATCTACAGACATGAAGAAAATCTTTAATAATAAGATACTTGGCAGTGAGGTGACTTTCACTATTTCTGAGATTTTGGGCATCTCAAAAAGAGAGTTTCAGGATCAGTTTCAGGAGATCTTGAAGAGGAAAAGACATGCATTGTCTACCACTGATACACAGGGAGTTTTGATTGGGGAGTTGGATGAGGATGATGATGAGGTTATGGTTGATAATGCTTCTGTTTTTCCGCAGGTAGAGAAGAGGGTTCAGCCTATGCATTATGCTGAAATTGATGAGCCTGTCATGATACCGCGTAGTCATTTTTCGCGGAGCCATTGGGCTAGGGCAACTACAGAGACAATGGTAAAGATTGGAGAGAAACAGGTGCCTTATGTTGCATTGGTTGATCATGGTTCAGAGATTAATCTCATAGTTTGTGGAGTTTATGAGAGTAACAGATGGCCTATGGATGTAGAGCATGGGTGGCATATGAGAGCCGCCAATAACACTGCAGGTGATTTATATGCTGCTTGTCCTAGTGTCAGGGTTTCTATTGGTGATGTAGAGGAGGATTTTCATTTCTTTGTGCAGGATTCATGCTCTTATCCCATAATTCTTGGTCAGCCATTCATTACAGAGATGCGCATGGAAACAAAGGTCATGGATGATGGATCTGCTTATGCACGGATTCGCAGTAAAGATGGTATGAGAGCAGTTCAGTTTATGACTGTATGTGTGAACCATGTTAGAAACAGAGATACTCTCAGAGATGCACCTTTGCCCACTGTGAGGGATTTGGGTTTTCATTAGGTACCGCCGTTTCGCGAGACGACGGTGGTACAGAGGAGAGGAGATTGGAGTTCTCGCCTCCTGGCAGCAGTGTTTTCTCCTCCGGTTTTGTTGGGATTTCAGCAAACAGTTCTATGAGTTATCAGAAGACTTCTAGGTTGCCTAGAGCTACCAGGCAGTATATATGCAGGAAGGAGAAAATTTTGAAAAATGCAGGAATTTTGGAGGATGATGAGCACATAGATGGGATGTTTGACAGTGTGATTTGTGCAGATACGATGACAGAGATGGGAGATATGCTGAAAACTGATATGATGAATTGTCACGGTAATGTATTAGTGCAATCCCTGGACATGTTTCATGAAATTGCAGATTTTATGTCACAGATTGAGTCAGAGGCTAAGGTAACTCAGCAAAGAGTGTTGAGTGCTGAAGAAATTCAGCAAACAGAGTTTCCAGCTGGTTATGATCAGCTTTCAGAGAGACAGAGGGCTGAAAATTTTCAGCCAACAGAGTTTACTGCTGAAATATTTCAGCATTCAGAGTTTGGAGCTGTTTCTATGCAGTCCATAGAGCAGAGGGCTGAGAATATTCAGCCATTGGAGTGCAGAATTGCTGATTTACAGCAAGGTTTATGTAATGCAAAAGAGCATAATGAAGCCAGGGTTGACACGAAATACAAAACTGTGGATAAGAAGGTGAAGCCGGTTGCTGTACCGCTTCCATCTGACAGTGATCAGCAAATAGAGAGGGCTGCTAAACAGCAAATTTTGAGGAATCTGGAGCATATTGGTCATAAATTTTCTGCAAAGACTCTTGCTGAATTGAAAATTGGAAATGGTGATTTCTTGTTACCCATAGAGAAGCAATGCTTTCAGGAGATGCTTGAGCGTCATGGAAGGGGATTTGCTTTTTTCCCACATGAGATTGGATGTGTGAATCCTGATATTGTTGCTCCTATGGTCATTTTTACTATTCCTCATATTCCATGGAACCTCCGACCTATTCCAGTGCCTAAAGCACACTTGCCAAAGCTGATTGATTTATTGAATGAGAAAATCAGGATGGGAATCCTTGAGCCTTCATCTGCACCATACTCAAACAGGTGGTTTACAGTTCCAAAGAAGAATGGTACTCTCCGATTTATTCAGGACACGCAGCCAGTGAACAGAGTTACTATCAGGAATGTTGGTATAGGTCCAGTTGTGGATGAGTTTGCAGAGGCATTTGCTGGACGTGCCATCTATTCTTTGGGTGATTTGTATTCAGGATATGATCAGTTTCAGCTGGCTTTGGAAAGCAGGGACATAACCACCATGAGAACTCCTATTGGGCTTGTCAGGATGTGTACCTTGCCTCAAGGTGCCACTAATTCTGTTGCGCATATGATGAATGCCATGCATAAGGTCCTTCGTGATTACATACCTCAGCTTACTATGCCTTTCTTGGATGATGTGCCCATTAAGGGGTGTGCAGAAGAAGAGAAGAATGAGAGTCTAAATGAGCAGGGATGCAGATACTTTGTGGCTGATCATATTTCAGCATGTGAGAAGATTTTGGCCAGGTTAGAAGAAGTGAACTTGACACTTTCAGGGCAAAAATCTGTTTTTGGAGTGAATGAGGTTGTCATTGTTGGGCATATGTGTGGATATTATGGCAGGAAACCCTCACCTGATAAGGTGAATGCTATAGGCAAGATTGCGGAGTATTGTTCTACCACTTCAGAGGTACGGAGATTCATTGGTGCTTGTGTGTTTTATATGATTTGGATACCTCATTTTGCACACATAGCAGATTGTTTGTATCAGCTGCTTCGAAAGGGGCAGAAATTTTATTGGGATGAGAGCCACACTAGAGCTATGCGGAAATTGAAGAAGTTATTGCAGAATGCTCCTACTCTTAGGAAAGCGGATTATAATTGTGATAGGCCTATTGTATTGACAGTTGACACTAGTCCAATTGGCATAGGTTGGGCTGTGGGTCAAGATGATGCAGATGGAAATAGGTATGCTATTCGGTTTGGGGCGAAAGTCCTAAACGAGAGACAGAGGAGATATCCGCAAATCAAGAGGGAGTTATTGGGGATTGTCACGGCTCTCAAATGTGACAAGGAGTACTTTATTGGAGCTTCAGTTGTGGTAGAGACAGATTGCTTGCCATTGATTGGTATGATTACGAGTTGCTCTACTCCGGATATAGCCATGTTGAGATGGATTACATACATCAAGTCATTAAATCCGGAATTTAAACACATAGCAGGGAAGGATAATCCAGTGGCAGATATGTTGTCTAGAGCCAGATATGATGATGAGGAGACTCTACTTGCAGAAGAGGATGATGCAGAAATTTCAGCCACTATGGTTGATCATGTTTGTCATGTCTATGATATTGTGGCTTTCACAGAAGAACTCTATGATGGAGATTGGTTGCAGATTGGCAGGTATCTTAGTACACTAAACAAAAGAGATGAATGGACGGATGAAGAGTTCAAGAAGATCAGAAGGAAAGCCTATGGTTATTTTCTCAAGGACGGATTTCTTTGGAAGCATCCGAAGAAAAGAGGCGGATTACCTTTGCGGGTTGTCTGCGATAGAGAGACACAGTTACAGGTGATGAGGGAGTTTCATGAGAGTCCTTGGGCTGGTCATAGAGGAGTGTGGGCTACTTATGAGAAAATCAAGGAGAAATATTGGTGGAAAGGCATGTACAGAGATGTTTCTCACTTTGTTGAGACTTGCAGAGACGGTCAGATGTATTCAATAGTGCGTCATCGAGATGAGCTGAGAAGAGCAACAACAAGAAACTCCAATGGAAGAGACAGATGATATGACAGATAATCTTGTTGATCTACCGGAAATGCATAATGAAGAGATTGATCTGTTTGTGGATCTTGATGATAATGATCATGGGTAGTTGGCCCATCCGGAGGATGCGCAGGATTAGAAGGATTAGAGGGGGTGGATGTCGTATTGCTGCGCATTCGAGGTGTGAAAACCACCCAAAAGTTGTACATGAGATTTGTTACTTTGTACATACTTTGACGTAGACGTTGTGCTTTGCTTTGTTTGAACATTTTGCTTTCAGTTGGTTCATGTTCAATTTTACAGAAGAGACAAGCACTGTTTGGGCTTGAATCTGATATTTGGTATAAACAAATTAGAAGGAGAATGGGTTCTAGATCTGCAATGAGTATGGTTTTTCCGAGCTTCACAAGTTGTTTGCTTATGCTGAAGATACAAATGGTATCGACAAGGGAGTTTAAGAAGACCAGTGAATTTTCAGATGAACATGAGGCTCATGTGTTGCCCTTGAGCATGGAACCACTGCTTGCCAAAATCCATTAGCACTATTGCTCGTGTACTTAGCTGAGCGGACTTTACAGATCAGAAAAGTTTGTAAACTCTTAAAGCTAACCTTTGGCATGCATTCAATATGCTTACACACACAGACTTCTGTTCTGCATCAAATTGAAGGGTTAAGCTCATGTGATGCTGAAATTGTGATTGCAACACCTGAACGACTAGATTTGAAGGCAGTTTCGATTTCAAATGTCTCTTTCATGGTCATGGGATGTTTTCTTCCGAGTGGGAACACTTTCGATTGAGGTTCTTTGGCATTACAGCCCGTGGCTACTTTGGGCTACTTTTCCTTGGTGCTTTTCTGGTTCTGGGAGGGAAGCTAATGTGAGGAGAAACAAAAGGGAAAAAGAAAACACGAAAGAAGGAGGCTAAAGAGGGGATTTTCAAAAGCTAAAGAGGGAGGGAAAAGCAAAAAAGGGAGAGTCCGAAAAAAAGAGACGAGGACTGAAACAGAGGGGAGAAAAGGGACGGTACTCTGCGGCTGAAAGGAAGAAGGGGATGATTGTGTTTTCACGAATTTGGGAAATGAGAATATCGAAAGGAGGAGTAGTGATCGATGGTAATTTGCGATGTACAAGGGAAAAGAAAGGAGTTTTTTCAATCCTGGGAAAAAAACTCGATGCATTTCTTGATAAGCCGAAGCTTGGCGAGATCGTCAGAATGATCCTTATGATCAGTCGATGGAATGCTGAAGGTGACGAGTTTCAAAAGAGGATGGTGGTTGCAAATCCGAAGAAGGGAAGGAAGCTCTTTCTCTGGGGGCACGCAGGGAATTGCTGAATGGTGGTTAATGTAAACTGGGTCTGCACTCTCTTCGTTAGCGACATTAATACACATGGTCTAATTTTTGTGGCAAACAGAAAGGATAGAGATCAAATTGAGGATGGGGAGGCTGTTGGGAAATCTGTCGAGCAAGGCGAATCACACACGATGTGTTCTGAAGCAGCTTTTCAAGGAGCTTTCATCTTCATAGCCTGCAAATCGGGGCCCCGGAAGATTGCCTTTTGATCTCCATCGCCTGCTGTAACTTTGCTTTGTTTTCAACTCTACAAAAACTTTTGCACTCGGTGGCACAGTTCACACAAGAAGAAGCGCTCCGCCTCAGTTGTAAGGCCTCAAGAAATCTCAATATCACCCAAGAATATCTGTTCTCAACTTCACTCAATTGGAGAGCTTGGTAGCAGGATTCAAGATGTTTTCCCTGTATTTACGTTATGCCTGCGCAAGTGTAAGGAGCTGAAAGTCCTTGGTGATGGCCGATGCGTCCATGTGCATATCAGAAGCACCAAGGCTCCAAAGATTCCATGACAATTGCTCATCAGGAGGAAGACATATTGCAGATTTTTCTGGCATCATGGCTTCATGTTGAACTGCTGTCGCAGTCGCTGAAAGAGATCAGAGATCGAGGTGGCTGACTGAGGCTATCACAGCTATAGTTCAAAGCAGTAATTACAGGCCGTCATTGTGCATAGGAGAAGAGGTTATGAATGTGTTTGGGCCGGAGATGGTCAACACCTGTAGTCTGAGGGTCTGCAAATTCGCTTTAGACATGTGGACATGAACGACATATCCCTTGATCATCAACTGAAAGTAACCAGTATTTACTGTTATGATTTTCTCTGTGCTACTTGATGCATATTCATGGAACTGTTATTCCATTCTCTACAACCAGCAGGAGCAGAATCTACCCATACAATTTTTGACAGAGGACTGGAGTTGTAGAAGACAGGACTAGCACAAATTTCTATACCTTTTTCTGGAATCTAAAGACATAAAATTTTTCTCTTGTGAATGACATCATGACAAGAGAAAATGAGAGATTTTTATTGATGATTATTGCTCAGAAACAGTCCAGACTTTCTATCAAGTGCTCTCTGTATCTTTTCTTTAAGCTCATCAAGAGTGCCATTGAAGAATTAATATAAAAAACAATACTTTGAGACTTCAGTTCTTGTATAAACAGAGGGTACTGATTTCAGTCACATTAAAAGACGATTCTTAAAAGGATCTGAATGTATTGAAACAAACAAATGCTACAACATGGATAATATATTTATCTGAACATGTCTGCAAGGTTGTAAATGTCATACTTGATTGATCTTCTATCCTGAAATTTAACAAGGACTTCTGAAGTTGCGACATTGCTTTCGAAACCCTTCGAGAACGGAGCAATCCAGCACAACTCATGAGTGCAAGGCTGTACATCATCATCATCAGAGTAGCGCATAGCATCAACATGGCACATACAAGACAGCGAAGAGCATCCAAAATCTCCAGAGTCAATCACTAAAAGAGGGCCAGAATCCCAGACACAAGTCAGATTGGGTCTCAAGATAGTATGCAGCCTCAGCGAAGCGGAAGATTGACATACGACTGTAGAATCAGCCATAAAGCGCACTGAACGTGCATCAAGAGGCCTAAGAGGTATCTGCGTCTCATAAAAGATAGCATGACAGCTGCTAGAACCTATTGGGCATCCAAATCCCAAAACCTATAAGCCGTGAAGTCACCATTTCCATAACCAAGGAGAAGACATCTGCGTGACATAGGCTCATGTGGCGTACTGATTGGCCTAACAACCAAATATCCTCAAGTGATCATAGGAGGGTTTCATACCACTCCATGCCTCATGCGGTATAATACCATCCAAAGTCAAGCACGGCATCTTGTTAACCAAGTAGACTGCCGTCATAAGGGGCTCAACCCAAAATCCATAAGATAATCCAATTGTGGTAAGCATAGCACCAACCTTCATCTGTAAGGTCAAGCACATGCCATGAGCAATCCCATAATACTGAGTGCATAAGAAATCAATGCCATACTACTGACAAGAGATCCGTAAGCTGAGAGAGATAGCATGACTCTCATAATCCATCTACAAAAATCTAGGACTACTACCAACAGAATCCATAAACCTGTCAATCATAGTAACAGCATCCTCAATTCGTACCAAAGGATAAGCCCAAACATGGTGGGTAGCATGATCCATGAAGGTCACAAAATATGACACTCCACCAACAAGCGACTAGGAAGGCATAGATCCATATACTGCAATATGGACTAGATCTAGAGGAGCATGCCTCACACAATCGCCATAAGCCAAAGAGGCTTTGCATGGACCATGAGTACAATGAGGGAAAGTAGCATGGGGAAGAGCAGGCAATAAGCCCATATCACATAAAGCATCCATCTCAGTGTGTCATACATGGCCTAGGCGACAATGCCATAACAATGCATGTGGTATCTGCGTAACTGCAACCATAGAATCTCCAACATGAGAGACATGCACTACATAATCAATGTCATGTCTAGCACCTCTAGCCAATACCAAGCAACCACAATGGATTTTCCATTAAGTATCCCTAAGAGAGACATAATATCTTGCACCATGCAACCGACTGACTGAGATCAGTAGGCTCTTACTAAGCGCAGGTATATGCAAGACATCACAAAGCATAAGAGAAGACCCATTTGGCAAAGCCAAGTGTATATCCCCTATACCAATAACATGACAATCCTGCTCAAGGTCCAAAGAAATACATCCATCAACCTCCCTATAAGAAGAGAACCAAGCTCTATGTGGAGTAACATGACAAGATGCCATACTGTCTAAAAGCCAATCAAAGGTATAAGGCGTATCACTAGCAAGTAATCTACAGGGAACCACGATGCCAGGAGTCTAGGCTTAGCTGCATCATCATGGGTAACTACATACACCATACCACTATCAACAGTGGTCTCACCTACTGTATCACTAACTGTACTCTCATGTCTAGTCCAATGAAATCTTTTATGTTCTCTAATCCACTTGAAGCATTTACGCTTCACATGCCTTGTCTTTCCACAATAAAAGCAAACAAAACCTTTAAAACCTATAGAAGAGGACAATTGTTTTGTAATAGCATGAGTAGGGCTATCCAATACATCCAAGGAGCTCAAAGAATCAGGGGAACTCTCATCAAAGAGAACAAGCTCATCAAGAGGACTTCCTGCATGACTAGAAGAGCTGGAAGTCATCATAGCATACTGCAAAGGGGACTCATCCAAACCAGAAGGGGAGAACACAAAGGCATCAACCATGGATGCAAAAGCTCCTACACAGACAAGCCTAGCACACAAAAGCATGACATATCCAACCATTGTAGCTCACAGCCATAAAAGCATAAGCATGCCTCGGAGCCATAAATGCATAGGCATCCCCGAAACATAGGAGTATACATAACTTTGCAGTGTCTCATACCATGTACTGACATACATGTCCAACCAAGAACGGCAAGTGGCAAATAAACTTGCAAGAATTAAGCTCCAATAAAAGCCCAAGTATGTGTGTAAAAGCATCCAAGTAAGAGGCTCTGTAAAATACATAGCATCAGACCATGTGCATACACGAGTGGCCATAAAGATCAACTACTCCCCCTGACATACATGAGCAATAGCAGTCCAAATAGCATAGATGCCATACAACAGAGAAGTAGGATGACCATAACTGTAAATCCCAAGCACTATCCAAGTCCACTGATCAGTAAGTATCCCGCATATCAAATGCAAATGAGCAATCATAGCTCAATAGGCAACTATCAAGACAAGGGAGTAGTTCACTCCTCAATACCTGTAAGTGCATCCCAGTAATAGCCAAGATCCATAATCAGAGCATCAAATCCCATATAGCATCCAAGGTCATAACAGAAAAAGCCAAGTCGTAATGGAAAAAGCCAATTCAATGTCTAACTACTCAAGGGAATACTCAAATGAATGTCAAGACGAGCTCAAACAACTGCTATCCATACCCAAAGCATAAAGCATTCACCAAGACATCATAACCTCTACTGGGTAGCCTAGGCACAAACCATGTCATAGATGAAATGCCAACTACAAAGAAGTGATAGTCAAACCCAACTCGAGCTCTAATCTTAGCTCAAAAGCATTCCAGAGAATAAACAAGACATGTGGCATAGTCTAAATACATCGTGACATCATACCGAGTAGTCGAGAGCACCCCATACGCAATAGGCAGAGAATAGGCATAACTTGGAAAATCATTAAATAGCTTCAGTCTTGAAGTTTCTAGCAACATATAACCTCTGTAAACTGAGCAAATCAGTGCTCAATCCAAGCTCAAATCCATAGGCATACATTCTCATATGTATAGGCACCAACCGAGCATAATGGAGCATCAAATGCCAAGACATGTAAGCATAAAATTGAAGTAATAGGTGGCTGCCCTATTTTGGACAGATTTGGGACTGTTCAAAATACTCAATGACTAAGCTAAATCAGCTCCAAATGTGTCTCACATAAGAGGCATAACATCCACAAGTGATCTGGTATCAATAGACATTAGTAGAAGCATCACATAAGCCATAGGCATACAAATACATGATGTCTCAGACCTGAAATCTATTGCAGAATATTCTATCATCAGAATTTGGGAAATTCGACATCACCATCGCGTCCAGAGCATGCCAAAATTCCAATTTAGACTCTTACCTTGCCTGAATCGGGTTTCGAATGCCTGAGATATGACAGAAAGAGTGATTTTTGAGCCATTTTTGCAAACATGCGCAAATAAAACGTGAGCATGCTACTGTACTTGAGGGGCCAAATTAGGGTGGGTAGGGGATAAGAAAGAGCCCAATGAAGGCGTACAATAGGCCTCCACAAGCCTAGGACAAGTCCAAGCAAGAGGTGAGGAGAACAAGCTTCAACAATGGAAGCTATGGATGCCTCTTCATGAAACCCTATTGTTCATGTCAAAGAATGGCTGAGAACTGAGTGAGAAGCAAGCTCTCATACCTCGTGTAGATGCCGGGGAGAGCTCATGAAGGAGTGGCTTTGATACCAATTGAAAGGGATGTAGGAGACGTGGGAGAGAAGAGCACACACAATGTAGGTGCTATCAACAATGTTATGACAGCCTTATTACACTTTCATATATATATGAATAAAGAATATGGGTGGTCACTATGCACGGGCAGGCCCAAGGGCCTTTTACCGTAACACTTGAGAACTTGCTAAAAATACTAATAGAAAAACTAATATCTAGCCAAGTGTTGTAAAGTAGCTGACATTACCAACCAACCTCTTGTATATATAAGTGTCTACAAGTGCTAATGTATCCTCAATGAATAACTTCTCATTGATCTCCATAGGTGTAGCTATCTCTTTGCACTTGATCATGCCAATATGCTTTTAAGACCTTCCATGCATACTTCTTTTCACACATGAATATTTTGTCAATACTTTTGTTGAGATGGCAAGCTCAACATGTGTGGATATTGATGATGGACCATCTCGTTAGATGGGTGTACACTTAGCACATTGGTGGTCATTATGATCCTCATATGGCCACAGACTTATTATATTTGGTTTATTATACCTACCTACAATTAGCATATTTATAATGCTAGTTGATTAGTATAGTCATCTATGAACTGTTTAGAAGAAGCAAGGATTCAAGCAACAAATAACAAGCTCTTTCATTCTTTAACTCTTTCTCTTAGTAGATAGTACATGTGGGGGCATTGGAAGAAGGGCAAAGTAAAAATCTCAGATTGCAGTGAGATTTGGTTTGTAAAGCAAAGCACTATATATTCTACAAATAAGTCACTTAGGATCATGCCACTACTTTTTGGCCATGTGAGGTGATTTTGGGCCTCGTTTTTTACCCGTAAAGTTGCAAGCATTAGTTTTAGGATATACTACGATTTTAGTTGTGTCTACTCAAAGTGAGTGCACATGTTATATATTTTGAATCTATAAGTTCTGAGGTGTTTTCCAAGAAGAAAACGCAAGTTTTAGCTACAAACAGGTTGTAGATTACATGTACTATTGAATAATGAAAGAGGTTGATCGGTGTTTTGTTGTGTACTTATTGTAAAAGGCTACGAAAGACTTGCTTGATATTTTGTATCAATTTTGTGAAAATGAAAGAGGATAGTGGAAACTCCATCATTGAGAAGTTGGACAAGAATAATTACCATCATGGAATTTTTGTGTGATAAACTTTCTTATTGGAAAAGGCCTTTACAAGTTCATTTTAGGTAAAGAAAGGAGCCAAAGCTGAGTAATCATATGACTCCATAAGAATTAAAGGCACATAATGGAATTCAAAATACAAAAAGATAATATATTGGCTATCTAGGTCATTGATAATACTATATTGTAACATATCATAAATGCAAAAACTTCACATGCAACTTGTACAATTTTTGAGAACATGTTTTTAGAAATACAAGGAACAAAAGATTCAACTTGAATACTTTGAAGAAACTAAAGATGTCTATAAATGAGTATGTTTTGAAAGTGAGAAGTATTGCAAAAGCCTTAGCAACTACTAATACAATGAGTTGTCGTGCCACTATGCGGACGTAGTGTAAAAAACTCTAGAGCGCATCATCATTCATCTTTTTTATTGATCTAGAGATTCAATGCCATATTAGTCATTAGTGTCAGTATCCGTAGTGTGGATGATTCAAAAATACTAGATTTTTGGACAAGTTTAGTTTTTCTTAATATTTAGATATTATTTCTTGTAAATATCCAAAAGTTGTAGACAACTTCTAGAATAGGATGACATGTTTTTTAAAAAAAGGAAGTGGCTTTTAGCCATTTTTGGGAGATTTTACGCAAAAATAAGGATTGGTGAAATCGCGCGATGCCCAATCGTATTTTATAGGCAATAAAATTTTGACCAAGTTTCTTGATATTTTTACCCCCCCCTTTTGGAGCTAACGGAAGCATCAGATTGGTGGTCTAAGCACAACAGAGAGGAAGCTATTGTTTTATGCACGTTTGTGGTCTACAAGGGATTTATCTTCTCAGGATGTAGAAATAAATTGATAGGCTTCACCTCTATGAGTATTCTTCTACATCTTCTATTTCTTTGAACCCCTTCTCTTTCATCAATTGCTCTCCCTAAATCTCCCTTCACCCTACTATCTCTTACCCCTGTGGTAGACTTTTGACCCCAAACACTTCGATAGTGGTGAACTCAATGTGAAAGTCGGTAGAGCAGGTGTGTAAAGATGGGCGAGTCTGTAGGTTCAAGTAGTGGTGATGCTTTACAACGGATGATTGCTTTGTTGCAACAACAACAACAACAACAATTGTTGTTATAACAACATATGCAAACTTGGTAAAAAGCATAAATAATTGATTCCTTAGTTGTGAATGCATTGCAGGTAGTGGGACAGGAATTGAAGCAATTCAAGGGTCAAAATGTTTCGGCCTTCATCTAGTTATATGAAGAAACAATATGCATGGAGTCGATATTTCTCTCGTTTGGCCATGCATGCCTTGCATAATCGGATTGATGAGTTACATAGAAGAGATATTGATTGGGCGTTAAGAAAGCTTTGAGAGAAGATTTTTTCTTGGAAGATGAAGAATTGGTAACTAAAAAGACATTTACAGATTGTATTGAAAAGTCTAATAAAGGGTTGGCTGCTACAAATTTTCTTCATGAATTTGAAAGTCGATATGTGCAGTTGGATGTCGATGAGCAGCAATCATTGGAGATTTAGAAAATGGATTTCTTTTTGAAGGATGTAGATCATGTCTTGTAGAAGAAGCTGATTGATCGTTTAGAATATGTCTCTTCTAAAACAAGACTGAAATCAGATTAGGCTAATGTAACTGAGGCAGTTCATATGTTGGTAAAGAGAGGGTGGATGAAATTAAGATGGGGTACAAGCACCACACCTACTAGTGCTTAGAAGGGGGCTAAAATTGTAGCCAAGGGGCTTGTGGCTATGGCAAAGAAACTAGCTATACCTATTGGTATGGCTCTTGAAGGTGATGTTATTGATGAATCAATCAAAGGCATGTGTGATTTGAGGTTGAATTTGGCAGAAATCAATGCAAAGTTCAAAAAGCTGGATGTTAAGGTAGAAGAGAGAAAGGGTTGGGCAATAGCCCAAATATTGTACAAAGAAGGATACAAGAGGAGATGCATTTGGTGTGATATTTTACAACATGAAAAGCAAGACTGTACAACCTACCATGAAGCAAAAGTGAAAAGGTTAGTCTTTTAGAAAGATGGCAAAATACATGCAACGAAAACTAGTCTTCCAATAGAGCCGAATTTTGGAAATGGTGGCATGCAGAAGAGGTTGGAAGAGATGGCAGCAAGGACAATATTTTTTGCCATAGATGCAGCCACATATGGGTTGAGAATTGAAAGGATCGAAGAAGCTTGTAAAGGAGGCATGGCTAAAGAAAAATATCGATTTTGAATGCAGGCATTAGATTGCATGGAAAAAGACAAAACAGAAAAGTGTGAATTGGCTTATGCAAGTCAAAGTATACGAGGGAGAATAGGATGGAGTGCACTAGTGGATTCATTTTTAGCCTATGCTTATTTGGCTAAGGTTCATAATCAAGAAGCTCTTGTGGAAGAAAATAGAAGAAGAGATGAGGACACTACTGGTCCTTCCTCTTCAAGTCTATCTAAATGCTTAACACGAAGTAAAATGGAGCAGCAGAAAGAGGATGAAAAAGCCATACATGAGCATGTTATGGAGGATGCATCTCAAGAGAAGAAACAAGCAGGGAAGAAAAGGGGCAAGCAACCCAGTTACAGGTCACAATTGGATCTTGAGACTGCCACAAACCTTAAAAAGGTCCTAGAAGAGTGCATACTTGGCAGTAGAGTGGAATTCACACTTGGCGAAGTTCTTGGAATCACGAAGCATGAATTTCATGATGCAATCATTGATATGCTGAAACGTAAAAGACAGTTTGATGATGAAGCTTTGCAAGTATTGATGCAGGTTGACAAAGATATAGAGAAACAACTTCAGATGGAATATGATGATGCATGTAATGCTGATTTGGAGCATACTAATGTTGAAAATGTAAATGGGAGTGTAGAGAGCAAGCTTATGGGCTGAAATTGGTCTTATGGGAAGTAGTAAGCATAGAGAGAAGGATATGTATAATGGGGATGTCAGTCAACAAGTCATGAAGAAAAAGATGCTCATTTTATTCCAAGTAGTCATTATTCACGAATGCATTGGGCTCATGCTACAACAAAGACAATTGTTAAAGTGAGAGAAAGAGAGATGCCTTGCATAGCTCTCTTGGATCATAGTTCCAAAATCAATGTTATGGCACGCAGCTTGTATGAGAATGGAGGTTGGTCGATTGATGTAGATCTAGGATGGCGCATGCACATAGCAAACAATTCATTAGGGGATCTTTATGCAGCTTGTCTAAATGTACCCATGACTATTGGAGATGTTAGGGTTGAATATCATTTTTTTGTGTAGGATTCATGTAGTTATCCGATGATTTTGGGGCAGCCCTATATTTCGGAATCAAGTCTAGAAACAAAAGCCTTGGATGATGGTTCTTCACACGCTTGAGTTTGGAGTAAAGATAATACAAAGGTAGTATAGTTTCTCAACTGTTTGTGCGAATCATCCCCGCATTTGGGATAGGCTGCGAGATAATCCCATGCCACCTAATGCACAAGAGTTTAAGGATTTTTAGACAGCACTGCTATAAGTGGAGGCTATGGCAATGCCTCTAGGAAGATAATTATGCCTCCAAGAAAGGGGGAAACTGTGTTTGTGTAAGCCTATGGCTTTGCCTTTACCACCTGAAAGTGATGGGTTGGCTAAAAAAGTGTCTTAACAGCCTAGTTTGTGGGATCCACATGGAGTAGAAAATAAATTTACACATGAAACTTTACAAAAGCTGAAACTTTGTAATACAAGCTTTCTTTTGCCTGCAGAAAGAGCTTGTTTCTTGCAAATGTTGGCAAGGGATGGGAAAGCCTTTGTGTTTTAGCCAAATGAAATTGAATGTGTTGATCTATACAATATGGTGATCTTTATAGTACCTCATGTGCCATGGAATTTAAAGTCTATTCTAGTATCTCAATCATATTTTCCTAAGCCACTAGAGCTTTTGAATGAGAAGATCAGGACGAGGATTTTGGATCCCTCTTCAACTCCATATTCGAATCAGTGGTCTATTGTTCCAAAGAAGAATGGTGCTTTGAGGTTTATATAGGATTTACAACCAGTTAATAAAGTCACCATAAGGAATGTTGGATCAAGCCCGATAGTGGATGAATTCGCAGAAGCATTTGCAGGCAAGGTAATTTACTCTATGGGTGATTTATATTCATGATCAGTTTTAGCTTGCATTGGAAATCTGGGGTATCACTACCATGAAGACACCGCTTGGATTGTTTAGGATGTGCACGCTTCCATAGGGAGCAACCATCAATGGCACATATGATGAATGCTATGCATAAAGTTTTGAGGGAGTATATTCCTCAGTTGACCTTACCCTTTCTTGATGATGTGCTTATCAAAGGATGTGATATCTATGAGAAGAATGAAGAGTTGAATGAGCATGGATGTAGAAGATTTGTGGTTGATCATATTGCTGATTGTGACAGGATTTTGAGCCGTCTTGAAGAAGTGCGTTTGACTATGTTAGGAGAAAAGTCAATTTTTGGCATGGAGGAAGTATTACTTGTTGGGCACATGTGTGGACCATATGGGAGAAAGCCTTCACTAGTAAAGATTGATGCCATAAGCAAGATTAAGGAGACATGTTTGAATGTATTTGAGGTGAGATGATTTTTGGGTGCATGTTTCTTTTACTTGATATGGATTCCGCATTTTTCTCATGTGGTTGAAATTTATATCAGCTCTTGAGAAAAGGGAAAAAGTTTTGGTGGGGTAAGCATCATATGAAGACAATTTAGAAGTTAAAGAGCTTATTGATTTTAGCCCCAACACTAAAGAGAGAAAATTACAAATGGGAAGCCTATTATTCGCACCATGGATACAAGCCCAATTGGCATTGGTTGGGCACTGGGTCAGGATGATGCTGATGGGAATAGGTATGCTATTCAGTTTGGAGCAAAGGTCCTCAATGAACAGCAACGGCGGTATTCTCAAGTCCAAAGAGAGCTTTAGGGTATAGTGACATCCCTTAAGTGTAATAGGGAGTATTTTATGGGAGCTCATGTAGTGGTAGAGACAGATTGTCTACCTCTATTGGGCATAATAGTAAATTGCTCAACTCCTGATATTTCCATGTTACTGTGAATTGCATATACAAAGTCACTTAACCCTGATTTTCAACATATTGCAGGTAGAGAAAACCCCATCACTGACATGCTTTCACAAGCAAGGTTTGAAGATGAAGAGGAGCTGATGGAAGATGAAGAGGACAATGTGATAGGTGTTAAAAACAACTTTACGACAGTAGGGAATGAGTATGCAGTTGTTGTTACTTTAGGTACAAATCTGAAAACAACAAGTACAACTATCATAAATGCAAGTACATTTGTCATTAATGCAAGCACAACTGACATAACAACAAATACAGTAGCATGTACAATTGTTCTAACAGGGATTTCAGCACTAAGAAAAGAACTTATAGCCATGGAGAAGAGATGGGCAGCTGAGAGAAAGCATCATCAATGTTATGCTTCAATGAGAACACAATTTTTGAAAGAGTTGTATGAGAACACCATATTGGGGAATATGGGAGTTTCCCATAAGCTTGGAACATGTGGTCAAATCTTTGGATTTGTGATCATTTAAACACTATAACTCCAAATCAAGTGCTCTATCGCTCAATAGATTCCATTTTTCAAGCACTTTCCAATTATAGGTCACATCATATGGTTTTGAGAACTTTTTAGGCATGTTATCCGGGTGCCACCTCATTCGTATTCAAAAAATGGGATTTGGAAGATTCCCAAGCTCACTAATATTGTCTTGAGGATGATTTGCTAAAAATAGGCCAATATCTCAGCCTCCTCACGACAAAGAAGGCTGAGTGGTCTGAAGCTAAATTCAAAGGGATAAAGAAAAGTTATGGGTTTTTCTTGAAAGATGGATATTTATGGAAGCATGCAAAGAAAAAGAGAGGAGCTCTAATACATGTATTGGGAGATAGGGCTTCTCAACAACAAGTGATGTAAGAGTTTCATGAAAGTTTATGGGCTAGACATAGAGGAGTTTAGGGCACATTTTTCAAGATCAAAGAGAAGTATTGGTGGCAGAACATGTATAAAGATGTCTCAGGGAAGTTACTATATGTATATCCTCTACATCACATGCATTCAAAGCCTATTTATAAATATCCTTATCTATGAATTTTTCATGAATAAAACATAACCCTTTTCTATTCAATCTGTAAATAACCCCTTTATATTACACCCTTCTATATGTAAAAAATGTATAAAAATGATATTTTTTTAATATCTTATTTTGAACCCACATGATGCACACATATATTCATGAGTAACTTACCCGAGAAAGATGTGGAGCATTATGTGAAGTCATGTAGTGACTATCAAATGTATTCCATGGTAAAGCATAGACATGGGTTACAACCAACCTATCCATTGTCTATGCATTACAAATGGGCAGTTGATTTGGTTACCATGCCTACATGTTTATGGAATATGAGATATCTTGTGCTTGCATGAGAAGACTTGACAAATCAAGTGGAAGGTCGAGCTCTTAGTGCAAAGACTACTCAAGCAGTTTGCATGTTCTTATTGGAAGAAGTCTTTTGCAAGTATGGTTGTGTTGGTAAAGTGGTTGCACATAGAGGAGAATTGGATGTGGATGAGACTCTCGTGACTTCTTTTCATGATTGGCTCCAACTTCAACCTACAATCCTAAAGCAAATGGCAAAAGTGAAAGAGGTCATCAGCCTATCATTAAGGCATTAGCAAAGTCACGCAAGGGCAGGATGAAAGCGTGGCCAAGAATGTTACCCTTTGCTTTATGGGCTAATAGGACCACTCATAGTGCAGTTACAGGGTATATACCTGTTGAATTAATGTATGGACAATAGCCAATCATGACTATTGAGGAGACTATTACTACTCGAAATGTTCTACCATGGGAAGAGAGTTTGAATAGAGAAGAGTTGTTGGTCCTACTCATTAGATAGTTAGAAAGAAGACCTAAAGACATTGAGAGAGCCATGAAAAAGATGAAGATTGCAATGATCAAGAACAAGAAGAGTAATGACAAGCGACAAAAACTCTACGAGCTATACAAGAAGGGGGCTGGATGTGGTGGTTTATGATAGCAGCTTGGAAAATTAGCTTAGTGCCAATTGGAAGATGGAAAAGCAGTGGTTTGGTCCATATGTGGTAAGGTTATTTTTGACAATACATATGCATTAAATGAGATGGAAACTCTTTAAACATAGGGAGTCTTTAATATATGAGTTGAAGGAGTTGAATACTGAGCATGAACATGAAAATATGGAAGAAGAAGATGTAGAAGATGAAGACATTGACATGGCAGAGGATACTTCTTTTGACACTGCAGATCCATAAGACTTTGACACATGCCGAAGGATGTGCACATTAAGAGGGATGGATGTCATGCCACTATGCGGGCACAGTGTGAAAAACTCTAGAGTGCATCGTCACTTGTCTTTCTTATTAATCTAGAGAGTCAATGCCATATTAGTCATTAGTGTCAATGTCCATAGTGTGGATGGCTCAAAAATACTAAATTTTTGGACAATTTTAGCCTATTTTTTATATTTTAAATATTATTTTTTGTAAATATCCAAAAGCTATAAACAACTTCTAGAATAGGATGACATGTAAAAAATAGCAAGTGGCTTTCAACCATTTTTGGGAGATTTTATGCAAAAAGAAGGATTGGTGAAATCGCACAACGCGCGATCGCAGTTTATAGGCAGCAAATAGCACTCTGAATTGGGAGAAGAATGAGTGATTGACTAGGTGTATTGGTATTTTCCCCCCCTTTCGGAGCCAACGGAAGCATTAAATTTGTGGTCTGAGCAACAGAGAGGAAGCTACTGTTTTATGCATGTTTTTGTTCTACAAGGGATTTATCTTCTCAGGATGCAAAAATAAATTGACAAGCTTCACCTCTATGAGTATTCTTCTACATCTTCTATTTCGTTGAACCCCTTCTCTTTCATCAATTTCTCTCCCTGAATCTCCCTTCACCCTCCTGTCACTTACCCCCATGTGGTAGACTTTCAACCCCAAATTCTTTAACAACGTGATGGTGATGATGATTTGGTTTCATCTATCCTAGGTGGCCTTAATAATGGGAAGGCTTGGAAATCATTTGTCACTTCTATATATATACACAAGCCATTTTCAGTTTTTGATGAGTTGGTCTCTCTCATGATCACTAAAGAGATCAATATGTAGGGTGAATCATGTGAAAGAAGTGGTAAACAAGTCCAAATATTTTACTCAAGTTTAGATGGCCATCTATAAGATATAAGTTTGCCATAGAATCCAGATTCTAGAAAGGGTGGAATGTATAAGTTGGCTAATGACATGGCTATGTAGAATGGTTATGCTACAATGGAAGCTACTACCTTTGTTCTACAAATTGAAAAAGAGCTTAGATGTGTTTCTATGTCTAGTAAGAAAGCAAAAATTTGGTCCCATGTCATACATACTACATAGAAGCGAAGATCCCTAGAGCTGAATTGAATTATGTAAGAAAGACTATTCGAGAGATGAGATGTTGGATGCTCCAATTGATTCATTTTTTGTCTATGTGTATTGCTAGATCACTGAATATAGACATTATTGTGGGGAAAAAAACAAAGAGGAGACATGGTGGATTCTCTTCAAGAGGCCGTGGTATGGAATGTACTGGTGATGACCAACAAAACATGTTAAATCAATTGTAGAGTGAAATGCAAGTTTCGAGAGGCTGTGGAAACTCTAGAGTCAAGGAGAGCTCTAGATGAAGAGGTGGATGGTAAAACAAAGGTTCTAGCAGTTCTAGTATTGTTTGTGATTATTATGACAAAACAAGACATATTACAGTCTAGTGTTATGCTAAGAAGGATGATATCTGCAATAGAAAATTGTAGCAAGAAAACCATACATCATCTTCACGACATAATGAAGAAAAAAATGAGTGTATGTTTGTTAAACATCATATGATAAATTTTGTTACAAGAAACGGGATACATTATAATGTATGGTATATTGATTTGGGCATATCTAATATGACCAGCCATGTTGAATGGTTTGGAGAGATGTAGGATTTACAAAATCCAAGTTATGTGTAGATGGGTGATGATCCATGCCACCCAATTTCACACATTGGAAAAGTTCCCTTGTCCTTGTATGATGATCAGACAAAGATTCTGTCATATATATCACAGAACTTAATGTTTGTTTGGCCAAATGGTAGAGCAAGGGTTGCATATTTGATTTAACGCAGAGGGTTTCTTTATGGAACACTTTAATGATAAGTGAAAATTGGTTTCAAATGCAATAAAATTGACTGCATCCTCACTTTACATGTTGAAATTCTTATTATGAATATTACTATGTATTATGAAGTCAAAAGGGTTGGTTATAGGGTTGCCTACTTTTAGAGTTGCAGAATTTCATAAAGTGTGTGAAGCATGTCAATTTGTAAAGCAAGAAAGACTATCTTTTTCACATGATAGAGATGTGAGCATGAATATACTTGATGTTGTACATACAAATGTTTTGGAGCCTACATAAAACAGATCTCTTGGTGGTAACAAATATTTTATCACATTCATTGATGATTGCTCAAGAAATCTGTGGGTGTATGTCATGAAGGAATAGAGTGATGTATTTGATCACTTCAAAACTTTCAAGGTTGCTATTGAAATAGAAACAAGCTTGAAATTTAAGTGCTTGAGGTCAAAATGGAGAGAAAGAGTTCCTCTCTTCTTGAGGTCTCATGGGATAATGTGACACTTTACTTTTGTAGGTATACCCCATAGCAAAATGGGGTTGCAAAAAAGAAAAATAGGCATGTTACAGAAGTTGCATGACATTAATGGTTGAACAAAAATTTCCAAAAAAAATTGGTCTAAATTATTCAGATTGCCATGTATATTATGAACAGAACACCCACAACTATAGTTCAAGAAATGACCCCCAAAGAATGCTTCACAACCAAGAGGCCCGATGTGTCACGCTTGAAAGTATTTGATTGTATCACATATGTTCATGTGCCAAATGAGTTGCAAAAGAAGCTTGATCCAAAATCTTAGCAATGTATTTTTATTGGGTGGATTGTCAAATGGCAAGCAAAAATTGGCGGGTAAGAGAGCGAGTAAAAGGTGAGATTGTGCTGGCGAGCATTACCACACATATGGTTTTGCTGAGAAACTACAAAGCACACCAAAAATCACAAACTAGACAATACCAAATGGACAATATTGGCATCACTTTTCACATATGACAGCAAAAGGTCATACACAGACTATGCAATTTAAATAACAATACTCATTTCATGGTGACAAACACTTTTGAGAGCGATGAGGCTATGTGTTTCAATACTCATTATGAAATTTTGATAATGATACTCATTTTGTTCAGATATACAAAATCATGTATAGTGAGTTAAAACAACAAAGATCATTCCATAAGCTCAAAAGATCTGGCTAAACCTAGGGGTCTAGAGTTTTTTCAAACAAAAAAGAGAGCAACAGAGTGGTGTATGATAATGTTGAGAGCAATAATATTGGTGTGTTTCAAGTCTATAGACAAAACTTACAAATTGTGGGCAATACCAAATGGACAATCTAGCCATGGTTCTTTGTAGGCACATGATGGCAAGAGGTAGTGCACATATTATGCAAATGAAATAGCAATGGTGATTTTTATCAAATATACAAAAGCATGTATAATGAGTGAAAGTAACAATGTTTACTTTAAGATCATACCCATACAAAGTAGTTGTGGATCATGCATGGGGCCAAGGATTTTGTTCGAACAAAAAAGTTGGCAACCTAGAGGTGAATGCACATTACACAACTTTGATAATAATACTCATTTCGTTTGAATATGCAAAAGCATGTACAATGAGTTTAAAATAACATTTATCCAAAGATCATTCCCATGGAAAGAAGTTGTGACTAAACTTGGGGGTCAAGAGTCTTTTCTTTTTTTAAGAGAGAAATCAAGTGGTCTATGATAATTCCGAGAGCAATAATGTCCATGCACTTCAAGTTTGCCTATAAGAGGAGTAATTATGACTGTGTGTTTTTTATATATAGTGATAAAAATGCTTTGGACACATTATTAGGAACAAGGGTTTCTACTTTTCCTTGAACAGAATAAGAGAGCTAGTAAAAGGGGGGATGACAGTACTTAGAGTAATGATGACCATAGGTTCAATCGTCCATTTCAAAGACACAATAGGGATATGAAGATATTTACTTAAGAGCTTGATGTAGCTCCCTTCTTATGAATGCGACTATATGTATAAATTTATGTACTCCTACATTGAGTGACAATACTTTGGATATATAGTACAAGTGCTTGATGACATGTACTTTCTTTCGCTATCAACTCAAATTTTGAAGTCCATACAAGTGCATGATGGGAACCTTGATATCACCACCTAATATGTCTCCCTTTCTTTGGCTACCTTTAGAAGATATAAAGTACTCCACATGTTCATGTCTTTTGATCACTTTCTTGCTAAGCACAACACACTCCATCTAAGTGGTAGAGTTCATTCTTGCACTCATTTCTTCTATCATAACCTTTGTAAAAATAATTGGTTTGTTGTCACGACACAAGGGCCTCACATCTAAACGTGCAATATGTGCAACCAACCCATCCACATTAGCAATCCCTTCTCTCTCTACTACCCCTTATTTAAACTTGAATCCTCCATGCATAAGGCATTGCATTTCTTGTGCAGTTAAATTTGTTCCCTTTTCAACTAGCCACTCCTGAGGAGACTTCCCAAGATGTTCTTCAATAATATTGGGTGGAGTCCAAGTATGATCTACATTATCCCCATAGAACCATACCATTTGCCTCCTAGAACCACATCCATTGACTTTGCCCAAAAATATTAGAGACAAGACACCAATCAAGCCAACCTTGACCTTTTGATCAATTATCTTATTATAGTTTTTTCCTTTTTCCTCAAGGTACCCTTGACATCTCACCTTGTTGCCAACATTAGTTCTACAAATTGCCCGCATTATCTTGTGAATGAAAGGGATGCAGGAGATGCGGGAGAGAAGAGCACACACAATGTTGGTGCTGTCAACAATGTTATGATAGCCTTATTGCACTTTCATATATATATATGAATAAATAATATGGGCAGTCACTGTACATGGGCCGGCCCAAGGGCCTTTTACCCCGACAACCTCCCACTAAAAGGCCAATGGGCCAGGGAGTGAAAAAACAAAAGAAAAGAAAAGAGACAAGGTGAGGAATCATGAAATCCACCCAATGCCCAATTAGAAAGCGAGCTGTGCAATAACTGTCGGGAATCTCCAAGTCCAAGACATCCAAAAGGCAAGTGATCCTGCAACTCCATACAATGGAGCAATCCAGCACAACTCATGAGTGCAAGGCTGTACATCATCATCATCAGAGTAGGACATAGCATCAGCGTGGCGCATACAAGGCAGTGGAGAGCATCCAAACTCCCCAAAGTCAATCAATAAAAGAGGGCCAACATCCCAGACACAAGTCAGATGTGGTCTCAAGACAGTATGTGGCCTTAGCGAAGCGGAAGACTAAGATACAACTAAAGAATCAACCATAAAGCGCACTGAATGCGCATCAAGAGGCCTAAGAGGTGTCTGCGTCTCATAAAAGATAGCATGATGGCTACATAGAACCTGCTAGACATCCAAATCCCAGAACATATAAGCTGTGAAGTCACCATTTCCATAACCAAGGAGAAGACATCTGCATGACATAGGCTCATGTGGCATACTGATTGGCCTGGCACCCAAATATCCTCAAGTGATCATGGGAGGGTCTCATACCACTCCATGCCTCATGCGATGTAATACCATCCAAAGTCAAGCATGGCATCCTATTGACCAAGTAGACTGCCATCATAAGGGCCTCAGCCCCAAAAGCCATAAGACAATCCAGCTGTGGTAAGCATAGCAGCAACCTTTGCCTGTAAGGTCAAGCACATGCCATGAGCAATCCCATAATACCGGGGGCATAATAAATCAATGCCATACTACTGACAAGAGATCCATAAGTTGGGAGAGATAGCATAGCTCTCATAATCCATCTGCAAGCACCTAGGCCTGCAACCGGTAGAATCCATAAACCTGTCAATAGTTGCAGCATCCTCAATCCGTACCAAAGGGTAAGCCCAAACACGGTGGGTAGCATGATCCATGAAGGTCACAAAATACGACGCTCCACCAAGCGACTGGGAAGGCATAGGTCCATATACTACAATATGGACTAGATCTAGAGGAGCATGCCTCACACAATTTCCATAAGCCAAAGAGGCTTTGCATGGACCATGAGTACAATGAGGGCAAGTAGCATGGGGAAGAGCAGGCAATAAGCCCATATCACATAAAGCATCCATCTCAGTGTGTCATACATGGCCTAGGCGACAATACCATAACAATGCATATGGTATCTGCGTAACTACAACCATAGAATCTCCCACATGTGAGAGACTTGCACTACATAATCAGTGCCATATCTAGCACCTCTGGCCAATACCAAGCAACCACGATGGATTTTCCATGAAGTATCCCCAAGAGAGACATAATATCTTGCACCATGCAACTGATTGACTGAGACCAAGCTCTTACCGAGTGTAGGTATATGCAAGACATCATGGAGCATAAGAGAAGACCCATTTGGCAAAGCCAAG